>NC_088369.1:43010970-43015970 GCF_034508935.2 Berghia stephanieae
GACACTGACCAAAAAATGACGTCAAAATGCCAGTCTATTGCCACAAAAGAAAACAAATCGTGAGTTGTATTCAATAGTTCAACCAATGAAATAACTTGTTGCCATGAGCGCTACTAACGACAACTCACTAAGCGGTGAAAAAAAAAATGACGTCAAACTGCCAGTCCTTTTGAATTTCAGTATCAGGCTATAACCAAAGAGCGTATAGGTAACGATTGTTATGTTACCAAGAGCCCTCACTTCCCGCTTTTGGTGAAGCCACGCATCTTCCTCCTTCTACTCGTATTTTCTTCATTGTATCAGTAAGCCTAGCGCGCATGATACACGCGGAGCACACCCACCTCGCTGTCTCGCCTGGCACGCGACAATAACATTGCGGTTAGAGAAGTGAGAGCTCTTGGTAACTACGTTACCCGACACACTCTTTGCTATAACATAACGATGGCTACGGTCAGTGCGTAGCCACCATTAACATATAGCCTGACACTAGAACCCTCCAGTTTGACGTCATTTTTTAGGTTTGTGTAGCATCTAGTGAGTTGTCGTTAGTCGAGCTCAAGGAAACAAGTTATTTCATTGGTTGGACTATTAAATTCAACTCACGATTTGTTTTCTTTTATTTTGTGGCAAAAGACTGGCCTTTTGACGTCATTTTTTGGTCAGTATCAGGCTATAGATAGAATGCGCATGGCCAAGGAGTTCACAACATTGCCATCCGGAAGTATAACGGACCAACACACAAACTCTGTGTAACCATGAACGATTATAGTCTGGTTAATACAGTTTAGTGAGAACAACTCACAAATGCGGATGGCAAAAACAATAACAAAGGCCTGAGTGACGTCATCTGCATACTATCTATACGTTTAAGATGGCTGCGGTATAGTGCGGTTAATTGCCAAACTCACAGAGCCTTTAGAAATATTTATTACACATACAAGCAGTCCTCCATAGTGTGCTCAAGTGTAAATAATGAATGGAAAATAGATGCCGTGCGCTTGGCTAAGAAACTCACAACGTTACCATCCGGAAATATAACGGACCAACACACAAAATTAATTATTGTAACCTTGAAAATGTATAGTCTGGTTAATACAGTTTAGTGAGAATTACTCATAAACGTGGATGGCAAAAAAATAACAACAACGACCCGAGTGACGTCAACTTCGTTCAATCTATATTTGAAACTGTTAAAAATTCATAATTATATATAGAATGCGCTTGGTCAAGGAGTTCACAACATTGCCATCCGGAAGTATAACGGACCAACACACAAACTCTGTGTAACCATGAACATTTATAATCTGGTTTATACAGTTTAGTGAGAACAACTCACAAACGCGGATGGCAAAAACAATAACAAAGGCCTGAGTGACTTCATCTGCATACTATCTATATATAGATAGTATGCGCTTGGATAAGAAGCTCATAACATTGCCATCCGGAAGTATAACGGACCAACACACACTAAACTGTGTGTAACCATGAACATTTATAGTCAGATTAATACAGTTTAGTGAGAATTACTCATAAACGCGGATGACAAAAAACAATAACAAAAGCCTGAGTGACGTCATCTTCGAACTATCTATATTGCGATCAAAAGAAAGTATACACATTTAAAATCGTCGTTACTTTTGTATCCGTTGACGTAGACTAATGATTTCCCACTGAGTTGTTTACCATTAGCCTTTTTGTGTACCGATAGTCGATGTTTTTGTTTTTGACCTGAAATTCGCTCACCACGTCGCGCACGTGCTAAAATGACATTTTAGCCCCTTATTGTGGACAGGAAGTGTGTATATTATTTTTTTTTCTGCCACCCGTGTCTTCTTGAAACATTTTCAAGGCAGGAAAACACAATGCAAAATACCATCCATTAATCTACGCGATGCCAAGACTTAGTGTAGAACAACGTGCACGAGCCATTGGTCATCTTCAAGCTGGACAGTCTGTGACCAATGTCGCAAGAGGAGAACTGTATATTCGTTAGTGGATCGATGTGAAATGGCAAAGACGTTAAGGGACATAGATCGAACTGGCAGACCACGAGTAACAACCCAAGGTGAGGACCGTTTTATACGCACTCTACATTTATGAGATCGTTTTAGGACGGCGAGTGAAACTGCGATAGCGTTGCCAGGTACACGAATACGCTTCAACAGTCGTAACGTCACTTCCCTCGTAATGACGCATGGCAACTTAGTAACTGGCTCTAAACTATCGGGACAATGGCGGACGCCCTTATGAAATATTTCTCCGACGAGCATAAAACCGTATCCAGAGGGGAAAAAAAAACATTATACATCTGATCATGTTTTGACTTTTACACATTCTGATCACAAGACATATGAAAAGTTCTAGCCAGCATGAAGAATAAAAAGTACAGATTTTCTTTGTTTAGAATCACGATGGCCACCGTTTCTGGGCGACGTGACATCAGACTATTGAATCCAATTAGTTGACATACTGTTCGTCGCCGACTTAGAGAGTATGACATTATCTTAAGACGTCCATTGATGCGACCACTTCTTAGAGCACATGACCGGTTGGGCTCGTGCTCACCTGCGCCGGACAATGCATGCGTGGTCATTTGTTCTCTTCTCAGATGAACCACGTTTTGTGATTGGAAGAAATGACGGTAGATTACGTTGTTACCGAAGATCACACGAGAGATTTAACGATTCTTGTGTCTTGGAATCCCCAAACAGAGGATATGGAAAAATCATTGTGTGGGGTGGATAAGCAGAGACTATAGGACACCTCTCGTCTAAGTAAATGTTTTTTGCCATCCCTCAGTAATACGATTCAATAGTCTGATGTCACGCCGCCTGGCAACGGCGGCCATCTTGGTTCTAAACAAATAAAATCATTACTTTTTATTTTTCATGCTGGCTAGAACTTTTCATATGCCTTGTGATCAGAATGTGTAAAAGTCAAAACATGATCAAATTTATGGGGTTTTTTTTCCCTCTGGATACGCTTTTATGCTCGCCGGAGCATTATTTCATACGGGCGTCCGCCATTGTTCCGATAGTTTAGAGCCAGTGTTACTAAGTTACCATGCGTCATTAGGAAGGAAGTGACGTTACGACTGCTGAAGAGTATTCTCACTTAACTGTATTATCAAGAGTATAGATAGTATGCGCTTGGCTAAAAAGCTCACAATATTGTCATCCAGAAGTATAACAGACCAACACAAGACTATGTGTAACATTGAAGGTTATAGTCTGGTTAATACAGTTCAGTAAGAATTACTCATAAACTCGGATGGCAAAAAGCAATAACAGAAACCTGAGTGAAGTCAACTTTATACTATCTATAAAAGTTCATGGTTACACACAGTTTTGTGTGTTGGTCCGTTATACTTCCGGCTGGCAACGTTAAATAATCTGATGTCACAAATTATTATGCAAACTTAATACCATAACAAATTACTATAATTTATATTTACGAACTTGGTAGGTTTTCTGTTGCATGATGGGACATTATAATATATGACCCAACATATCAAAACGGTATTATGTCGGGATGGACCAGATGCTAAAAAGTCAAATTATAGATAAACTAGTTAAAAATATGAATTATTGATATTTAGCACTCTAAAATAGGATATTCATTCTCCTCTATAAAGCATCCAAACTCAACTGAAGTCTGATATTTCTGGCTACAAATTCAATTTTCAGCGACTTAATCATCCCGACTTAATACCGTTTTGAGACGAGGGGTCACATATTATTACAGCATTGTTAAAAGATTAGGACTCCCCACAAACCGGTGGGAATCAGGGTTGAATGATCATTCTACAATGCCATCTTGTGTCAAAATGGCATTTAAAATAATTATTTTGGCCAGAAAAATATTTCTACACATATGGAAATATTAAAATTTCATCAAATTTGTCAAAGATGTTAAACCTGAGTCTTCTTCGAAGATATACTGGGTACTTTTCCCATACGTCTGGCCTTAACTTCGTGAAAATTCACCCGATTTACTTTAAATAAGGATTAAAATGCTCGGAGGGGAGGGGGGGGGGGGGGGCATATTCTTTCAGAAGTGAAGGTCTGATACGTTTATGACAAGAGTTACGAGTCACCTGAATCTATCGACCCGCGAAGAAAAGTTCCTTGGTCAAACTGAAGAAAAAGTCTATTATAGTTATAGTAGCGTATGATGGTAGGCCGTTCATTTTACACACACACAAACACACACACAAACACACACACACACAAACACACACACACACAAACACACACACACAAACACACACACACAAACACACACACATACACACACAAACACACACACACATACACACACAAACACACACACACAAACACACACACACAACACACACACACAACACACACACACACACATACACACACAAACACACACACATAACACACCACAAAACACACACACACAAACACACACACACAAACACACACACACAACACACGACACACACACAAACACACACAAACACACACACACAACACAACACACACAACACACAAACACACACAAACACACACACAAACACAACACAACACACACAAACACACACACACACACCACACACACACAACACACACACACACAAACACACACACATAAACACACAAACACACACACACACAAACACACACTCTCACACAAACACACACACACACAGCTTAATCAGTAATCAGAGTACATGGTAATGCATGGAAATCAAAATCATATCGATATTTATCGATATCAATCCACAATCGTCACCGACCTTCATCACAATCAAAGATGACCCGATATTGACCCCCCCCCCCTCTCTCTCTCTCTCTCTCTCTCTCTCTCTCTCTCTCTCTCTCTCTCTCTCTCTCCCCCACCTCCTTCCCCTCCCCCCTCCCCCCCCCCTCCTCAAACCGACATGTTGTGCTTCCATATTTTGCATCAAACACAACTGTCAATCACGCAATGACAGAATTCCCGAAACGAAAAGAAATGTGTCCATCACTGTT
>NC_088369.1:43033470-43045970 GCF_034508935.2 Berghia stephanieae
GGTCACATATTAGGTTTTATAGAAGTTTTTAAAAATAAAATATTTTCCACAGGGCCGTCTTTCAAGATACAGTTCCCGATTACCATCCCAAGACTCTATGTCGTATGTCCGATCTCCGATGAGGACGGGTCGGGGACAACCTTTGTCAGTAGGTGAGTCTGATTTAGATTATATAGAGCAATATCCACTAAACGTGCTCAAAGCACTTTACAAGTGGTCCCTGACCAAGAGCAACACGTAACATAATGCCTGCTCCACTTACTTTTCTGAATTAAAAATTCACCCCATATACCGGAGCATACTCAATGTCTCAATTGTTTCTATGTTATATGTTTGTGTTGAGAATATTGGCTATTAAGCTTAATTGCTGACCAGCTAACTTCGCGGAGGTTGTGTGTGTTGGACCCGCGATCTCAAGTAGTCGGGTAGAGAGAGAGAGAGAGAGAGAGAGAGAGAGAGAGAGAGAGAGAGAGAGAGAGAGAGAGAGAGCTCTAGGAATGACCTGAGTTAGATACGATTTTTGTGTGTTCGTGTATAGCTCATACGGTAGAGCCACGCTCTCACCGGCCAGGCGGAGTTGTCGTACCAGTAAGGTCGCGGGTTCAAACCCTCATCACCGCTGCAAAATTTCTAAAATTCTCTATTGTCTTCTGGCACTTTCCTTCTCACTTCGTCTTTTGTTGTTACTAAGTGGAACGAGACATGACACTCTCACTCACACACACATAAGTGCAGACACATAAATAAAGGCACACACACACACACACACAGATAATATATATATATATATATATAATATATATATATATATATATATATATATATATAGAGAGAGAGAGAGAGAGAGAGAGAGAGAGAGAGAGAGAGAGAGAGAGAGAGATTTACCTGAGATCGCTGTGTCCCATTTAGCAGTGCGATGATTAACGACTAGTGTGAGGTCTGATGTGTCCACTTACAAATATCCCATAATCCCCAAATGACTCCAGTCCTTGCGACGTCCTATAATGATTGCGGCTGACGCCATTGTACTCTTTGTTGTTGCCTTTTGCCAGCCAAAGAAGTGATCACATGTCACAACAGAAATACGTATGATTCAGATATCAATGAAACGAAATAAGATGTTTATAGAGTACAGATAGAACGAAGTTGACGTCAATCAGGTCTTTGTTATCTCACTAAACTGTATTAACCAGACTATAGATAGAACGAAGATGACGTCACACGTGTCTTTTTATTGTATTTTGCCATCCACGCTTATGAGTAATTCTCACTTAACTGTGTTAACCAGACTAAATGTGTTTTAGAGATAATAGCGTTGGATCATTCTGTTCTTTTCTTTTTTTTTTTCTTTTAATTTCTGCCAGACCAAGCACCTTACAGAAGATACTCGGATACCCGACCACTTTACCTGGAACAGGGAAACACCCGGTATCGGAGCAGAGAGCCTTATGTGGATAATTTAGGAGTTCCGGCCACCCCGAGGCGGTACAGTTTCGACGAGTTGTCGTCTCGTTATGGCGTCGGAGGAGGCCGACGATCTTCTCGTTACGATATATTACGTAATAATGTTCGCAGTGATCTAGGTATGGACGGTTCTATGCCCCGGTTTTCTTCTTTAGGATTACCAAACGACAGGGGGGTGTATATCGATAGTCAATACCACCAAAATACCAGACTCGACCCGGCCGCGGGCGGGATGATGGATTCATCAGCCATGGGCGGGTTTCAAGCCGGCATGATGAACCCATCTCGTGGGCCGACTGTTATTCATCAAGCACAGCAACAGTTGAATCCATTTTCCACAGCACGAATTCAAGCTCAGCCAAATCACGCCGCCAGGTTTACGGCAGCCAATCTTCAACGGTCTGCAAACGTCCATCAGGCAAACATGATGCATACGTTAGTACAGCCTCAGCCGGCAAATGTCTTACCCGTCATTCAACAAAACACTGCAGCGCACCTTGGTGGACCGGCCAGCGGGACAACCAACATACTTCCGGTTGTGATTCAACAGACGCCACAAGTCCTTCCTGTTCCAGTTGTAGGCGTAGCAACGTCCCCAGTCCAGACTATGGTTCAGGCCTTAGGGGGGCAACCTCAAAGCTTTAATCTAGGAGGTTTCGGGTCAAACCTCAACAATCTGAACGGACTTGGCAGTTTGTTCCCTGGTATGGGACCAGTTATTATAAAAATGGAGGACATGCCTCAACAGCAATCAAACCAGATGGACCCCTTTGGAATGAGAAGCAGCAGTCCTTTGGGAGACATGGGTGGAATGAGTGGGGTTCCCAGAGATCCTAGGAACCCAACAGGGGACCCTAACATTTCGGTGGTGAAATTGGACGAAGGTTTAGATATCATGATAAACTACTCAGACCCATACGGGAGTATCATGAATCTCCCTGTTCCTGCGAACGAGGAGGAAGCAAATATTTTGATCAAAGTGTTGGAAAGGGCTGAAGCTCCAGAGTACATCAAGAATATGGTACGAATCAAACCGCGTCCCGATCCTGCAGCTATGGCAGCTGCTGCTGCAGCTGCAAACACAGCAGCTGTAGCTCAAGCTGCCGCCGCGGCAAATGCTGCCGCTGTGGCAAATGCGGCAATTACCGCCGCGACGGCGCCGGTAGCGGCAAGTGTTCCGGTTGTAGCAAACACAGCGGCAGTTGCTCCGGCAGCTCCTGCCGTTGCTGCCCCTGCTGTAGCCGTTGCCCCTCCTGCTGCAGTACCAGGCGTCCTACCGGCAGCAGCGGTAGGCGCTGGAGGTATTGCTGCACTTCCCGGTGATTTCAGCGCCTATGACGACATCCCAATCGACGAAATCATTGCCGGGGCCTTCGTGGGCATAGCAGCAGGTCCAGCGTCTGTCATGGCCGGAGCAAGTAAGTACAATTCATAATAGGGAATGAGATTAGTGGAAGAGTAGCGTTCCTTGATTGGACATCACCGGCGGAAAAGTTATTAGAGAGAACGCTCAAGTTGGTTGTGCGCATGCGTCTCTCGTCCTCGCTTCCGGTGAAAGCGGCTTGAGACCACAGAGTTCTACTGCTTGAGACACTTCACCGAAAGCGAGGACGAGAGAGACGCATGGGCAAAACTAAATTGACGTTCTCTCTGTAAGGTGACATCCAATCAAGGGACGCTACTCTTCCGCTAATCTCATTCCCTATACTACAACTTTCAATAGTAATTTTCCACGTGATTTATGTGTTTCTTTATTATCAATTTGTGACCCTTCGCCTCAAACCGGTATTAAGTCGAGTTGATTAAGATGTTGAAAATTGAATTTATAGCCATAAATGTCAGACTTGTGTTGAGTTTGTATGTTTTATTGAGGAGAATGGAGACCATATTTTAAGGTGCTAATGCCAACAATTTATATTTTTGACCTCTTTAACATTTAATTCAGATTTTAAGCATCTGGTTCGTTCCGACATAATACCGTTTTGAGACGATGGGTCATTAATTTTATGTTTTTGTTTTAACTGTTGTTGTTGTTACTGTTTTTGTTGTTGTTGTTATTGTTGTTGTTGTTGTTGGTGATGGTGGTAGTGGTGGTGTTATTATCCATTATCTATGTTATTATCTTGTTCCTGTTAAAAAAAACCCCCAAAAACTTCTCTTTCGCTTTCTCATTCTTTGTATATCTGTTTCTCTCTCTCTCTCTATCTCTCTCTCTCTCTCTCTCTCTCCCTCTCTTTCTCTCTCTCCCTCTCTCTCTCTCTCTCTCTCTCTCTCTGTCTTTACAACTCCCTGCATCTCCCTCTTTCTGTCCCCCTATCTTTTCTTTCATCGTTTTTATACATGCACTTTAACTCTATCCCCAACAGCGTCATTTGTGACCCAACGTATCAAAACGGTATTACGTCGGGATGGACCAGATGCTAAAAAGTCAAATTATAGATAAACTAGTCAAAAATATGAATTATTGATATTTAGCACTCTAAAATAGGATAGTCATTCTCCTCTATAAAGCATCCAAACTCAACTGATATTTTTGGCTACAAATTCAATTTTCAGCAACTTAATCATCCCGACTTAATACCGTTTTGAGACGAGGGGTCACATTTAACATTTAGGACCGGACATAACGCCAGTTAGGCGATTTTAGATTTTTTTCCGGACAGACACAACGCTGTTAACGGCCAGGTATTCATTTTACATCTGAGCACGGTGAGACAATGTGTGAGTAAAGAACATTCTTCAAAGACTCAACTATGCGCCGAGCGAGGCTCGAACCCATGACCTTCCGATCCGAAAACGAGTGTGTCATACCACAAGACCACATAAGCCGTTTTGGACACAATAGGGGAGAGAAGTCGTGACGTCACACATTCTGCTCTTCTGGTTCCTAAATCATTGGAAGTGTGTATGTAATCAGTCCTTCAGAGGGCCAATGATGAATAGGTTACATACTGGATTCTGGGTAAGGTTACCGACCTCCCATAGTGGGCAGTATAACGGACATACTGTGTCTTCTATCTCCCTATATCTGTTTTTCCAACACGATTTCTGTCTTTGTCGTGGAATGAGATTACTTTGTTTTGTCCTGGCTCTGGGCAGATACCCTGACTATGAGGGAAACAGTCAATTATATAGCTAGTTTTAGGAGATATTTTTTTCCTTGTAGATCATCTCTCCATTATTCACGGTATTATGTTTTGTTTACATAATATTATATATGATTTGTAAACATTTGAGTGTATTCGTCTTAGTGGGGACCTGTGCTTGTGCCTGGATGAGACTTTTAGGTGATCTCTAATATCTCTAGTACTTTGATCATGTGCTTTTGGAATCTACATCTGTTTCCTATTTGAACCAATTCCCCTTTGTCTTTACCTTTTCTTGGGTGCTTTAATTGTAATTCTAGAAATTTTTACTATCCCATTTTATTCCTTTTTACTGGCGCTGATATGACCTTAATGTGTTGCAATTGCCGTAAAACCGTTTAAAAACATTAAAACATTAAACAAACATATTGGATTATTATGGGGAGGGGGGGGGGAGAGGCGCGTGGATCAGTGGTACGGTCTTTGCTTCTTACCGGAAAGGTACCGAGTTCAATCATCCGCCGCTGCTGTGCTGTGTGGCCTTGAGCAAGTCACCTCGCCTTAGCTCTATTTGCGGCGCTGTATTGCGGCTGACGCCTGGGTTATTCCAGTCATCCCTTGGAATATAACCTAGAGACAAATTTCCCCTATGGGACGAATAAAGGGAATTCTATTTTTTATTATTTTTATTTTAAATCCTTGGAAGTGTGTATGTAATCAGTACTTCGGTGTACTAATAATGAATAGGTTACATAAAAGGGGCATAACTATTGTAGTAGCAGGATATATTATTATGGCCAGATTCTTAGGATTACGGGACGTTAACTATGGAATGAATAAAGAGATTTAAAAAATAAAAATTAAATTTTTATCTTTATTTTTTTATTTTTATTATTGATTTATTTATTCATTTATTTTTATAAAGAATCAATGAAGATGACGTCACTCCGTTCATATTATTGTTGGACCGCCAGTTGTGTGATTAGTTCTCTATAACTTCTCTATATCAGACTATAAACTCTAGTATGACGGGCAAAACTTGCGAATATTTTATTTAAAAGCATATTATCATGAATTGATGCTATGCGATTAAGTATAATACTCACGACTTCCTGCCAGATGAAATACACCAAGACATAAAACTACCTGTTACCTTAAACGAAGAAGCTTACAACATTGCCATCCGGATGTACAAAGTACCAACACACAAATCTATGTGTAACCATGAACGTTTATAGTCTGGTTAATACAGTTTAGTGAGAATTACTCATAAACGCGGATGGCAAAAAACAATAACAAAGATCAGAGTGACGTAAACTCCGTTCCATCTATAGATGGAATGAAATTGGATTCAATAGTCTGATGTCACGTCGCCCAGCAATGGCGGCCATCGTGGTTCTAAAAAAGAAAGAAAATCGGTGCTTTTTATTCTTCATGCTGGCTAGAACTTTTCATATGTCTTGTGATCAGAATGTAAAATTCAAAACATGATCATATTTATAATGTTTTCTCCTCTGGATAAACTTAAATGCTCGTCGGAGATTTATTTCCTAACGGCGTCCGCCATTGTTCCTATAGTTTAGAGCGAGTTACTAAGTTACTTTGCGTCATTACGGGGGAAGTGACGTCACGACTGTTTAAGTGAATTGACACTCAACTCTTTGTCATTGCTTTTATACAGCCAATTTAATGATTAATTCTCACCAAATTCTACAAATCAGCTATAAATGGTTAACTCTCTCCTTACCGGCCATTTTCAGGATTTTCCCCCAAAACTTCACACCCAACTAACACAAAAATATATTTTTTATCACTCAAATACAATAGCAGTAAGTTCTTGCCATACATAATTTCTTTAACAAAACCTGCTCTACAACACACTGTTCATTTTCTTTATATGTATGATGTACAAGAGACATTTGAATAAGAAAAATGTTGGTTGTATCGTAACGAATGTGACGATTTTCCTCTATCTGCTGGTAAGGAGAGGGTCAAGGTTATTCACAGTGTTGATATCCGGTTGGTGGATGCTGTGAGTATTTTATTTAAGCTCACAACATTACCATCCGGAAGTATAACGGACCAACACACAAAGCTGTGTGTAACCCCTGATCGTTTATAGTCTGGTTAATACAGTTTAGTGAGAATCACTCATCAGCATGGATAACAAGTAACAATAACAAAGACCTGAGTGACGTCAACTTCGTTCTATCTACAGATAGTATGCAGATGACGTCACTCAGGGCTTTGTTATTGTTTTTGCCATCCGCGTTTGTGAGTTGTCCTCACTAAACTGTATTAACCAGACTATAAAAGTTAATGGTTACATATAGTTTTGTGTGTTGGTCCGTTATACTTCCGGATGGCAATGTTGTGAACTTCTTAGCCAAGCGCATACTATCTATAGTTTTGTGTGTTGGTCCGTTATACTTCCGGATGGCAATGTTGTGAACTTCTTAGCCAAGCGCATACTATCTATAGTTTTGTGTGTTGGTCCGTTATACTTCCGGATGGCAATGTTGTGAACTTCTTAGCCAAGCGCATACTATCTATATAACACGTGTCAAAATAAACATCTTCATTGAGAGAGCGTTTTTATTCTTGATACCAAAGACTGGCATTTTGACGTCATTTTTTGGTCAGTGTCAGGCTATAACTTTACGATGGCTACTGGTTAATACAGTTTACTGAGAATTACTCATCAACATGGATGACAAATAACAAAAACAAAGACCTGAATGACGTCAACTTCGTTCTATCTATTGGCCCTATGGCTCTGTAGAACTAATTTACTATTATTTCTCATGAATGAATCAGGATGGAATAATTCTACGTTTTGCAACCTAAAAATGTTATTCAAAATATGTTATTTCATTTCCTGTTTCCAATAGATTACCCTATGGATCACTCCGTGGCGGGTGGGCGATTCATGCTGACCTCACTGGATATGGAACTGACCCCTGCCCAATTCTCAGAGTTACAGAGTCCTGTTGGGTAGGTTGTTCGTCATTAGTGAGTTACATATATATATTTTTTTAAAATTGAGCTTTATATAGCGCAATATCCACTTAATGTGCTCAAAGCGCTTTACAAGGGGTCCCTGGTCAACAGCAACATTTAACATGTAGGACGGGACATGACGCCTGTTAGGCGATATTACAATTATTCGGACAAAGACAACGCTGTTAACGGCCAGGTACTCATTCTACACCTGAATTCGTGAGAGAATGTGAGTAAAGAGCCTTTTCCAAGAACTCAACTATGCGCCGAGCGCAAGGCGCGAACCCACGACCTTCCGATCCGAAAGCGAGTGTCATACCACTAGACCACATAGCCGCACAAATATACCGGTGTAAGATAAAAATAATATGGGCACGTGTGTATGAAATGTGGCAAAATTTATTTTTCGTTTTAAAAAAATTGTTTGTTTGTTTATTTATTTTTAAAAATTTTTTTTTGCTTTGGCGGTTGAGGTTATCCCGACGTGCACTTTTTTGCAGGTCTGATAACTCAATTCCTTATGAGCTCATTGTTGAAATGGAAATCTCAAAAATATGACGCAAAATAATATTCATTACAACAATGTTAAATTAAATTAGGCCCATAAGTGGGTTCGGATGTCAGACCTGCATATATATATATATATATATATATATATATATATATATATATATATATATATATATATATATGTGCACGTCGGCTTATCCCAATTACAACAATGAGACGAAAGCAATTTAGGTTACCAGACCTGCATATAAGTACAAGTCGGTATCAACTCTTTATTTTTTTTCTTATATGTTGACATCTATATACCTCTACTAGATATCTATATCTTTACAATTATATAATCTGTACGTCCCTTGAAATTTACACTATGTAATTATTCTTACAGCCTACAATATTATTACACTATATATACCTATTACCAAGTTTTACTTTACCACATTATATTTACGTATATCATGTTTATGTCGGCATTTTATACGTCTGTACAAAAATTTCCTTTTGGATGAATAAAGTACATTATTATTATTATTTATATTTTTATTCTTTTAATTCCAGCATCGGAAGGTTCAAGAGAAAAGCGTTGGTGAATACAAGGTCAAGGTGGCCGGGCGGTATGATACCCTATGAGATCAGCCCTATGACATTCTGTAAGTTCCCTATCCCCCCCCCCCCCCTCCTGCCCTCGCCCCCCCCCCCCCCCCCATAGAGACACTAGTTTCCTTTCTCTCTCTCTCTCTCTCTCCTCTCTCTCTCTCTCTCTCTCTCTCTCTCTTTGTCACTAACACACACACAGTCTCTCTTTCTTTCTTTCTTTCTTTCATTCTAACACACACACACACACACACACACACACTCTCTCTCTCTCTCTCTCTCTCTCTCTCTCTCTGTTTATGTTTTCTCTCTAACACAGCCTCTATCTCTATCTTTCTCTCTCTTTGTCACTAACACACACTCTCTTTCTTTCTTTCTCTCTAACACGCACCCTATATCTCTCTATCTATGTTTTCTCTCTAACACAGCCTCTATCTCTATCTCTCTCTCTCTAATACATACTCCCTATCTGAAACACGTACTCTCTTTATCTCTATCTTTTCCCTCTCTCTAACACACACTCTCTCTATCTCTATTTTTCTTTATCACTCTCACTCACTCTCTCTCACTCACACACACACACACACACACATGTGGGCGATTCACGTTCACCTCACTCTCTGTAATTCTCTAATTCCTCTCGTTATTATATCGTTTTTATTTTCTATCACTCTTTATCTCTATCTTTTCCTCATCGTACTGATCTCTTAAATCTTAATTGATCTCTCTTTAACCCCCCCCCCCCCCCCTCCACCCCACCCAACCTCTTCTTATCGTTTTTCTGTCAATCTATCTCACATCAAACCCTTTAGAAATAATATTATATTTGAATTAAAAAGCTATTCATAAATTTTGACAATTCATTCCAAGCAACGACACTTATCATATACGTATCAATTCTGTCATTTATTTGTCAAATCTCGACTACGGGTAGCCTAATCCTCTCTCAAACAAATAACAACTTTCAAGTCGTTCAAACAAAGCGGCTTACTTCATATAGAATGCAGAAAGGACTAATTGATGAAGTCCATCTTTTACATGCAATACTATGGAGAAAAAAAACAAACTCGTATTTAAAAATTTGGGCGGAAAACTCGTCCTTCATATCTATATATCGACCGATTTAAATGACCCTTATCTTGGTAAAAAATAAGTCTTAAACCTGCTCTTTATTAAAGACTTCGCGAAGTCCCAGGTTTGAGAGGTTTTTTGCCAAGATTAAGGTCATTTAATAAATCGATCGATAATATTATGAAGGACGAGTTCTCTGGCCAAATTTTTAAATACGAGTGGTTGTTTTTTCCCCATTGTACTGCATGTCAAAGATGGACTTCATCAATTAGTCCTTTCTACATTCTATATGAAGCAAGCTACGTTGTTTGAATGAGTTGAAAGTAGTTACTGTATTTGTTTAAGAAAGGATTGCCAGTCAGTCGTGATTTGACAAAAACGACAGAAATGACACGAATCTGACAAGTGTCGTTGGTTGTAATGAATTGTCAAAATTTATTAACCCCCTCCTTACCAACCATAAGAAAACCGTCACTTTCGTTACGATCCAACCAGCACTTTTATCATTCTGATTTCTTTTGTAAATCACCCAATTTAAAGAAAAAACGTTTTATTTCAGCTATATAAACGTGACACTGTGTTGTAGAGTTCATTTTGCTGATCAATATTATGCATAAAATGTATTTGTTGCTTTTCTGCTTGAGTAAGAAAAACATTTTTTTTTTTGGGTTGGTGTGAAATTTTGGTGGAAATTCTGAAAAAGACAAGTAAGGAAAGTTTTAAAGGCCTACGGTAATTAACCTGTTAATGGTCGTACGTTCGTTCGTGAAAAGATACAATTGAAAGCGTCAATTTCTGAAAATGACAAGTAAGGAAAGTTTTAAAGGCCTACGATAGTTAACCTGTTAATGGTCGTACCTTCGTTCGTGAAAAGATACAATTGAAAGCGTCAATGACAGTGTTCAATTAGTGTCTCGAAAAACACCGAGTCCTTGTTATCACACCTGACGCGTCCTCCGAAAGGATGTCTTTGTCACCCTGCTAAGTAGCACAGATTCTTCTTCTTCTTCTTCGTTCCCGTCACGTCACATGGTCAGTCCGGTCTGGTGAATGAAGCCCACAGTGGTCCTGAGGTCGTCCTCACTGCCGCACAGCTTCTTTGAGTATGGGGTTGGGTCAGGCCAGAAGTTCCTTCTCAACTGGTTGTACCTTGGACATTCCATTAGGACATGATGTCAGATTCAAATTTAGGCTATTGGTGGATCTTATTATACTTTTTTCCCCCCCCCCCCCCCCATTCCTTTCCCTTTCAAGTAAAACATCGACTCCTTATCCGTAACAGACAGCCTTACGTCCTTCGTCCTTCGAAAGAATGTCTTTGTCAACCTGCTAAGTAGCACAGATTCAAATCAAGGCTATTGATGGATTTTAATATACTTTCCCCCCTCCAACCCCCCCCCCCCCCCCCACACCCCCGCCTTCCAACCTCTTCCCTTTCAAGAAAAACATTGATACTTTTGTTGTATTTTTAAAATATTTATCTAGAAAGAAATACATTGTATTGGTTTTCAGTATTTCAGATGCAGCATTGTATATCCTCTGATGTGGTCTAGTGGTATGACTCGCTTTCAGATCGGAAGGTCCTGGGTTCCTGCGCATAGTTGAGCCCTTGGAAAGGCTCTTTACTCACGTTCTCTCATCCTACTCATGTGTAAAATGAGTACCTGGCCGTTAACAGTGGTGTCTCTGTCCGAAAAAGAAATTGAAATATCGCCTAAAAGGCATCATGTCTCGTTCTACATATTATATGTTGCTGTTGGTTAGGGACCCCTTGTAAAGCGCTATGAGCATGTTTAGTGGATATTGCGCTATATAAACGCTCAATTTTTTTAAAAATTGATAGATAGATGTATTAGTTTTCTGTATTTCAATTTAAGCTTCAATTTAATATACGAAAACAGATAAAGTGGACGTTTCGACTTTCCCCTTTATTAACAAAACAGGATGAATGAAACACTACAGACGAATGAGATACTGTGGTAGTGGCGTTGTTAAGATGAATTATTTATTCATCTTAACAACGCCACTACCACAGTATCTCATTCGTCTGTAGTGTTTCATTCATCCTGTTTTATTGATAAAGGGGAAACCCGAAACGTCAATTATATCTGTTTTCGTATATTAAATTGAAGCTTAAATTCAATTACACATGTGTTATTTAGTGTATAGCTTGTCGAATTAATCCGCATCGATCTTCTGCCCTTAGGTCGGCGGGGTCATTACAACATAGTCCTCAAAGGCTATGAAGCCGGAGTTTATCACGGCTTTTATCACGTGAAACGGACAATAGCTATTGTTTGCTACCCTTTGGATAGGATGCTAGTCAATCGCAAAGTAATGTCCATTACAATTCCAAAGTGTATTTTTAGGCAATTGCCAACATAACTCATACAAGAATATAATATTACAACAACATGTAAATCAAGCCCAACACTTCGTTTGGTTATCCGACCTACAATTATATGCGCGTTGTCTTCATTTTAAAAACAAACAAACAAACAAACAAACAAACAAACCAAATTTGATTTTATTTGTTTTTAATTGTTTTACGGTGCTTGCGACCTACGCATTAAGGTCACATCAGCGCCAGTAAAAAGGAAGAACATGGGATAGTAAAAAGTTCTAGAATTACAATTTAAGTACACCCAAGAAAAGGTAAGACAAAGGGGAACTGGTTCAAATAGGGAACAGATGTAGATTCCAAGAGCACACTGTCAAAGTACCTACTTTGAGACAAATTCTTAACGTTTTTAATAAATGGTTCTAAATAATATTTGT
>NC_088369.1:43050970-43063470 GCF_034508935.2 Berghia stephanieae
GATGTGATGTGATGTGATGTGATGTGATGTGATGTGATGTGATATGATATGATATAGCAATGACTATCCCGCACAAATCTTTGGGTCTCTTTTTCGCTCACGAAGTGCCCGAATTCGCGTCAAAATATGGGACGAAGCCGTTTCGTATATGCTATTTTAAAAAATTAATTACGACGCTGTTTATCGATGAATATGACTGGAAGTTGGCACACAGAAAAAAAAATGTCATTTTAGATTATGTCAAGCGACAAAACTCGTGCGATTAACAGAAGACCGTTAAAAATAGATTTTTACTCTTTGGAGTAAAATATTTCTAAAACTACCGTGCGTGGAGGTTTTGCCGCTGACAAGGTAATACATGAACATTTCTTCTTTTTGGTTGTAAAATTTCATATGAATATGACGAGTACTTTTCCCGTATTTTACAAAACACCATCCTAATTTGCTCTTCTTTTAATACACTTATTACGCAAGATACAACCAAAGGTCGAAAAAAAATGCCGAAAAAGCGTCCCAAATTTTCGCGTTTTTTTCCTCTTTACGGGTCATCCAAATAAAGGAGACCTTTGAAACTGCATAACTTGTTTATTTATGAATGGATTTTCAAAATTCAAAAACATTTTTACTCAGTGGAGATAGGGCTTTGATTTTAAACAAAAATTTTCCTCAAAAAGAGAAAAAAAACATTTTTCATAGTCATTGCTATATGATATGATATGGTATTATTACGAGTTTTACAGATTAAGAGATAGTATCAAATTGTATTTAATAATATCATTTTAATATGACGTTAAATATTTTACAAAATATGATATTTTTGGACCTCATTAATTAGTCTCATGATTTTATCTAATGTATTTTCTGATCTCCGCAGCCCCAGTGATGGCCGGTGCTCCAGTTGTTGCGGCCGTCGCCGGCATGCCGCCGGTACAGACGGTTATGGCGTCTCCAGCCGCCGCCGTACCAGCCCCGGTTTCCAATGTTCTCATGGCGCCTGCTCCGGCCAATCCCGTTGTTCATGTCGCCCCCGCCGCCCCTGCAGGGATTGTGCCAGCGGTCAACCCTGCTATGCCTGTGATGCATGTCGCGCCTGCCGCCCCTGCTGTTGTGCCTATCGCCCCTGCCGCCCCTGCTATCGTGCCTGTTGCGCCTGCTGCCCCTGCTGTTGTTCCTGTCGCGCCTGCCGCCCCTGCTGTTGTAGTGCGAGCTCCAGGTGCCCCTGCGGTTGTGCCGGCTGCTCCCGGCGTCGCAAGTGTCATTGCCACTAAAACCGTTGTCGCCCCACCCGCCGGTCCTTCAACCATCCAGCCGGTTGTTGTACCCGCAACGGCTACCCAAGTCAAGCCGGTAATTCCAGCAGGGCCAGTCACCGGCACTAATGGAGTGGTAGTAACAAGTGACACTGGAGGCGGAGTTGTCGTTACTTCATCGCTAGGTGGCACTGCTGCTGTTGGTGGTGGGGGCGTCGTTGGCACAGGGGTAGGAACTCTCGTCGGCGGCGGGGGCCCGTCACCGGCTCTTGTCGTTCCGTCCCAGAAGATCGTCATCGGCTCGGGTTTGACAGGTCCAGGTCATCAGACAGGCGGGCAGACGCAGGGAATTGTCATCGATACCGGCGTGGGCCAGACTGGGGGAACCAACGGCGGCGGGACAATTGACGCCACAAATGTGGCGTCCATAAGGAAAGAATCGTCCGCAGGTAAGTAGAGCAATTGTTTATTGATTATTCATTGTTTTATCAACTACTTGCCTAATTCATTGAAAATTGTTAAACGCTTCAACAGTCGTGATGTCACTTCCCTCATCATGACGCATAGTAACTTAGTAACTGGTTCTAACCCATCGGAACAATGGCGGACGCCCTTCTGAAATACTTCTCCGACGAGCATAAAAGTGTATGAGGAGAAAAACATTATAAATCTGATCATGTTTTGACTTTTATACATTCTGATCACATGACATGCTAAAAAGTTCTAGCCGGCACGAAAAATAAAAAAGTACCAATTTTCTTTGTTTAGAACCAATCTGCTCGTTGTTGGGCGGACGTGACGTCAGACTATTCAATCCTATTGCATTGCCTTCATTGAAAAGAATTTACCTGTAGATTTTTGACCAATCAAAACACGGGATTATTTATGACACACTCTCAGTTTCAGCCCGGACAAATATTATAGTTGATTTTTTTTAAAGAAATGAATGAATGCACGACGCATTATCACTCTGCTGTTTGTTTATTTGTTTGTTTTTTCTTTTGTGTTATGTTTGTGGGTTTTTTTTGTCTTTTATTTAGGGGTGGGGGGAAGGGGGGGGGGGGGGAAGGAGGCACTCTTGTTCCAAGATTACTTTGTGCGATATTGAAATGTTCAATTTTTTCATCCATACGTTGGAGTCTTTATGTTTTTATTTCTTTTATAATTTTATCAATCAGATCTGTGTGCCGGATTTACCAAATACTGCCAAGTTGACCACGATTTGGTTTACTCTGTGCTGGGACCTCAGATTCTGTCAAAGTGTGGCCATTTGTGTCTTAAGAAACATAGGGGTTAAGGGTAATTTCGTCACCTATGACAACATTGTGGGTCAATATTATTATTACTATTATCATCATAATTATTATTATCATAATTATTGTTATCGTCACCATCATCATCATCATTATTATTATCATTGCTTCCATCACAACTGTCTTTGATGTTGTTAATGTTGTTGTTGTTGTTGATGATGATGCTGAAATTAATCATCACTGTTTTTATAATAATATTATTATTATTATTATAATTATTGTCATTATTATTTCTTGTTGTTGGTTTGTATTATCATTATGAAGTTTTATATTTATCTTATTTCTGTCTCAGAATTAATATCTGTCTCGTCTTGTAGCTGGAAATATTATCAATAGCCAGCCGTTTCTGGAAGATTCCAACTCAGAGCGGGTTTAACCGTAGCCATCGTTATGTTATAGCCTGATACTGAAACCCAAAAGGACTGGCAGTTTGACGTCATTAATTGTTTTTTTGCACATCCTAGTGAGTTGTCGTTAGTAGAGCCCATGGAAACAAGTTATTTCATTGGTTGAACTATTGAATACAACTCACGATTTGTTTTCTTTTGTGGCAAAAGACTGGCATTTTTACGTCATTATTTGGTCAGTGTCAGGCCATAACTTTACGAAGGCCACGGTTTAACCGTCGTTTAACCCTCTCCTTACCATCCATAGGAAAATCGTCACATTCGTTACGATACAACCAACAGTTTTCTCATTCTGATATCCTTTGTACATCACAAATTATAAAGAAAATATTTTGTTTTATCGGTGAAAATTAGACACTGGACAATATTATGTATAGAATGGACTTGTTCCTTTTCTGTTAGAGTATTTTTGTGTTGGGTGGTGGGTGTGAAGTTTCATGAAAAATTCTGAAAATGGCTGGTAATGAGAGAGTTAACCCTCTCCTCATCATCTATAAGAAAATCGTCACATTCGTTACGAGTTAACCAACATTTTCTTATTCAATTTTTTTTTGTTCATCATAAAATTATTTTTAAAAACTGAACAGTCTGTTGTCGAGCAGGTTTTGCTAAGGAAATTATGCATCGGAAGAACTTTACTGCTATTGTGTTTGAGTGCTAAAAATATATTTTTGTGTTAGTTGGGTGTGACGTTTTGGGGAAAATCCTGAAAATGGCTGGTAAGGAGAGAGTTATAGCTAGTAAACGCTAATAGAACTACAAAGGGATCTTCAAACACCGTTATGTCGTAGTAATATTGTACGTTTACAACTATCAGAATTAATAGAGTTAAAGGAAAACAGTATTATTTTTAAAAATTATATATTTAAATTATATAGTTCTTCATAATCATCAAGATAATGGAGAAAGAGATTAATCCGGTTTCTGGGTGTTGAAAGGGAAGTAGAAGCAATAGGATGTTTGTCTGTATCGCAAAGCACAGTGCACAAGATCAATCAGACTCAAACCGATCAGAAAAATCATTCAACCGTATCTATGATGACAAAATGGCATAGTCGGATAAAACACATTTTAAGACTTTTGGCCAGAAAACTCGTCCTTCAAATATCAATCGATTAAAGTAAATGTCTCATTCCATTTTCAGAGATAAAACATATTATGATTCTTACGTTATTATTATTATTATTATTATTATTATTATTATTATCATCATCATCATCATCATCATCATCATCATCATCATCATCATCATCATCATCATCATCATCATCATCATCATCATCATCATCATCATCATCATCATCATCATCATCATCGTCATCATAATCTTCATCATTACGAAATTATTTATCTATTTTTAAAACAATTGTATTAATTTATATATTTGTTTATTTATTCATTTTTTATTTTGTTGTTATTTTATAATTATCAGCTTTCACGTCACAACCATCTCGTGGAAATCTAAGATTATGGTGAAAGGATGAACAAACATCCGATAAAGACACAGAAAGAATATTGTTATAACAAAACGAGATTGTAACATTCCTATTATTACGACTATACGGTGTGAAATTTTGATGACAAAACGTCTGTTTAAGAAAGTTTGGTGATATTAAAGACTGTTGTTTTACTATGAGCGTTTTTGTACGTTTTTCATAATCTGTATTGACAAGAACTCGTTTTAACAGATTACGCAATAGCAAAACTTTACTTATAGATCGTATGCGCTTGGCTAAGGAACTCATAACATTGCCATCCGGAAGTATAACGGACCAACACACAAACACTGTGTAACCATGAACTTTTATAGTCTGGTTAATTCAGTTTAGTGAGAACAACTCACAAACGCGGATGGCAAAAACAATAACAAAGGCCTGGGTGACGTCATCTGCATACTATCTATAAAAGTTCATGGTTACACAGTTTGTGTGTTGGTCCG
The DNA here is from genome assembly GCF_034508935.2 of Berghia stephanieae. NCBI lineage: Eukaryota > Metazoa > Mollusca > Gastropoda > Nudibranchia > Aeolidiidae > Berghia > Berghia stephanieae. Next base: position 43,055,880 of record NC_088369.1, read on the forward strand.
TTATACTTCCGGATGGCAATGTTGTGAGCTTCTTAGCCAAGCGCATACTATCTATAAATCCCACATCGCTTGTCTAAGAAACTCACAATTTTGCCATCCGGAAATGTAAAGGACCAACACACAAAATTATGCGTAACCTTGAACTTTTATAGTCTGGTCAATACAGTTTAGTGAGAATTACTCATAAACGTGGATGGCAAAAACCAATAACAAAGACAAGAGTGACGTCAACTTTATTCCTATCTATGCAGTTTAGTCATAAACATGGCAAAAAAAAAAAAAAAAACATAACAAAGACCTGAGTGGCGTCAACTTCGTTCTATCTATTTACAGTGTTATGAAGATATATGTGTGTGTGTGTGTGTGTGTGTGTGTGTTTGTGTGTGTGTGTGTGGTCTGTATTGACGTAATGGTATTCATTTTATGTGTGACAAGGATGTCATGTTTGCATCTATAAGGTCTAGTGTGTAACATTGTCGTGTTTGTGCTGGGCCTGTGTAGTTTGCCAATGTGTTTGTGGTGGTAGTGGTGGTGGTGATAATAAAGTAGTGATGATGGTGGTGTTGGTGATGTTAACTGTTGTGATGATGATGATGATGATGATGACGACGACGATGATGATGATGATGACGCTGATGGTATTGTTGATGATGGTTGTGGCGAAGTCGGTGGTGATATAGTGTTAGTAGAGATGATGATGATGATGATGATGATGATAATGATGGTGATCGTGGTGGTGGCGTTAGTGGTAATGATGATGATGATGATGATGATGATGATGATGATGATGATGATGATGATGATGATGATACAAAAAGAAAATAAGAAGATAATTTCGTTAACGCAAAAAAAAAATGAAGAAGAAGAAGAAGAAGAAGAGAAGAAGAAGAAGAAGAAGAAGAAGAAGAAGCAGAAGATGATGATGATGATGATGATGATGGTGATGATGATGATGAAGACGGAGGGGGAGGAAGCTGAGAACGGGGAGAAGAAGAAAAAGATATGACCATTGGTGGTCCGTCCATCTGACACGATCTTTGAGTGACAATGTTTATGTAAGAACTTGCAAATATGGAACTCGTGTGAACAAGTAAAATCACCGAAAACCTATCAATCAATCTATAATAATATGCCTAAATCTTATATACTACTTATTACCTGTAGTAAATACAATCAGTTGTAATACAGGTATATAGATAGTATGCGCTTGGCTAAGAAGCTCATAACATTGCCATCCGGAAGTCTAACAGACCAACAAAACCCTGTGTAACCTTGAGTGTTTATAGTTTGGATAATTCAGTTTAGTGAGGATTATTCATGAACGTGGATGGCAAAAATTTAAAAAAAAATAACAAAGGCGTCAACTTCATTCTATCTATATATAGTATGCGCTTGGCTAAGAAGCTCATAACATCCATCTCCCATCCGGAAGTATAACGGACCAACACACAAAACTGTGTGTATCCATGAACGTGTATAGTCGGATTAATACAGTTCAGTGAGAATTATTCATAAACGCGGATGGCAAAAACAATAACAAAGGCCTGAGTGACGTCATCTGCATACTATCTATAGAACGACGTCGATCAGCTGTGTAGAATGCATGACTTCATCTTCATTGTTTTTGTCTTTAGAGCGAAAGAGAGTTCATTAGGTCTCACTAAATTCACACTAGCATAGACAGAAGAAGGAGATGGTTTGGGTTAGGCTGTACACTGAGTGCAATCAATTTCCTCTCCTGTTCATGAATTATTAGTGTGTCATAGACGCTACACATTTCTGTAATATAGATAGTTCGAAGATGACGTCACTCAGGCCTTTGTTATTGTTTTTGCCATCCGCGTTTGTGAGTTGTTCTCACTAAACTGTATTAACCAGACTATAATAGTTCATGGTTACACAGAGTTTGTGTGTTGGTCCGTTATACTTCCGGATGGCAATGTTATGAGCTTCTTAGCCAAGCGCATACTATCTATAGACAGACGTCTTGTGTGCGCTTGGCTAAGAAACTCACAACATTGCTATCCGAAATTAATATAACGGACCAACACACAAAACTATGTGTATCCTTGTTCGTGTATAGTCTGGTTAATACAGTTTAGTGTGAAATATTCATTACACGGATGGCAAAAAAAAAAAAACAAAAAAAAAAAAAAACAATAACAAAGACCTGTGTTATCTATATCTTACTTTTCAAATATTTATTTAGTGAGAACTGATCATCCAAAGGTGTTCTAAAAACAATAACAAAGAAACTTCGTGTGTTGTTTCACTTTGTTGGTAGGAACTTGAAAGAGATTTTAAGACGTCCGCGCTCGATTTCTGTACGATTCGGCAACTAAAAACGAGTGAGTTGCACTCACTTTTTTATGATAAAACACGAGATCGACTGAGAGGAAAGGTCAAATGGAGGGCAAGATGTGGAAACTGGAGTGGAAATTGAATGCCCTCAGTTTACAGCCTTTGAAGACAGAGAGTCTAGATTTTTCATTTTTCTGTGAGTGATATTATTGATTTTATTGAATGATATATAAATAGGATTGCATGTGCGCTTCCTAGCACTTTTTGTGAAAAGGGGTGCTATAGAAATTACGTATTCTTCATTCTTCTTCACCTAAAAAATGACGTCAAACTACCAGTCCTGGAGGGTTCTAGCGTAGCCATCGTTAAATATAGCCTGATACTGAAATCCAAAAGGACTGGCAGTTTGATGTCATTATTTGGTTTTTGCACCGCTTAGTGAGTTGTCGTTAGTAGAGCTCATGGAAACAAGTGGTCCCATTGGGTGAACTATTGAATACAACTCACGATTTTTTTTCTTTTGTGGCAAAAGACTGGCATTTTGACGCATAGTAACTTAGTAGCTGGTTCTAAACTATCGGAACAATGGCGGACGCCCTTATGAAATGCTTCTCGGACGAGCATAAAAGTGTATCCAGAGGAGAAAAGCATTACAAATCTGATCATGTTTCGACTTTTATACATTCTGATCACATGACATGTGAAAAAGTTCTAGCCAGCATGAAGAATAATAAGTACAGATTTTCTTTGTTTAGAACCAAGATGCTCGTTGATGGGCGGACGTGACATCAGACTATTGAAGCCTATTTATTGTGCATACTCAAGTTCTTCAATCCTCGAAGGTGAACCCCTTCGCACCAACGGCGTGGACTGAACATTGCGGTGTCGTGTGATATAGTTGTTTACGAGTCACCTGTTTTTTTAAACAAACAAAAAATGATCTTCGTGAAATTATTTGTCATTACTTTACTTTTAATTCTTTTACTCGCGAAAAAATTCCAAAACTGGGATTCGAAGAGAGAGAGAGAGAGAGAGAGAGAGAGAGAGAGAGAGAGAGAGAGAGAGAGAGAGGGAGAGATCGAGAGAGAGAGAATAGAGAGAGAGAGAGAGCGAGAGAGATGACGAGATAGATAGATAGATAGATAGATAGATAGATAGATAGAGAGAGAGAGAGAGAGAGAGAGAGAGAGAGAGAGAGCCCGTCTCCCTGGCCATATTCATGCTAAACGGCCAGTAACTAATGTTGCAAAGCTTTTCAATGTAAATCTACCTGCCATTCTATTATCGCAAAGTTCAACACAAAAGGACATGTGAAGGGACAAAGGCTGACAGATTAACCCGAGTAAATCTTTCTTTTAATTGAGCTTTTATATAGTGCAATATCCACTTACTAAACGTGCTCAAAGCGCTTTACATTGGGTCCCTGGCCAACAACAACATTTAACATGTAGGATGGGACATGACACCTGTTAGACGATATTACAATTTTTTTGGACAGAGACAACGCTGTTAACGGCCAGGTACTCATTTTACACACGAGTACGGTGAGAGAATGTGAGTAAAGAGCCTTCCCACGTACTCCCTCTCTCGTCTCTTTACATGTCCGAACCATTTCAATCTATCTTCTCTCATCTATATTGATACATTCTTCACTTCAGTCAACCTTCGAATTCGTTCATTTCTCACTTTATCCTTTCTTGTCCAGCCAAGTGACCATCTCAACATCCTCATTTCTGCCACCTCAACTTCTTTTTCTTGCCTATTTATGGGGTTCAACCGTGGCCTTCGTAAAGTTATGGCCTGACACTGACCAAAAATGACGTCAAAATGCCAGTCTTTTGCCACAACAGAAGACCAATCGTGAAACAGCTTGTCTCCATGAGCTCTACTAACGACAACTCACAAGGCGGTGCAAAAAACCAAATAATGACGTCAAACTGCCAGTATTTTTGGGTTTCAGTGTCAGGCTATAACGATGGCTACAGTGTGAGGCTATAAGTTAAAGATGGTTACTGTGCAATCCATCACCTTGTGAGGCGCCGGTCACAAGCCCAGATAAATGGGGAGTGTTTGCTCAGGAAGGTCATCCTGGCAGTAAAACTCAAGCCACAACTTATGAATGAATCAAAACCTTTTTATATTACATCCATCATCATCCATCGTGGCTTGTGCTCTTGAGTACGTTGTCGGTCAGCTGTCTCCACGAATCACGATCCTCTGCGGTGCGCATGAAATCTGTGTTGCTTTTTAAGTCACATTTGGCCATTCTTAGGCTATTTAAATAAGCCATTCTTTGTTTTCCTCTAGCTCTCTTTCCTTCGATCATCCCAGATGTTACCAACTTTTCTATTCCGTCTCTTCTCCACACATGTCCCAGAAACCGCAACTGCCTCTTTCTGATGGTATCGATCAATATTCTTCCTTCTCCATTACACTTCTCAAAACATTTAGGCAGTGAAGCAAGCGGATGTGTTTGACTAGATTGTGTGTTCAAAACATACCACCATTTGAATTACGTGTATTGAACGGAAGTTGAATTCTAAATTCACTTAGCTTTTATGTTGTGATTGAGTGAAACAGACAAGGGGAGTTAGGATTTAGATTTTAGGGATTTTTTTAGGGGTTTAGTGTTGAGTTGTAGGTATTTGGTATTGGGTTTTAAAGATATTGAATAATGAACCCGTATAAAATTTTAAGCGGTAGCTTCGTAGGTGGATCAAGGGTTGGAAGTATAACACATATTGAACAGTTTAGGAATCATCCTTGTGAAGCTTGTCGTGAGATTAATTAGGTAATCTAGCTAAATTTTCAAAGTTGTCAAATCATTCTGAAAATTGTTTCATTGGATTCTTTGCACAAAAACAATCAACATTCGTATAGGTTTTATGATAGTTGCACTTAGAGTTTTTGAGATATGGTCAAAATAGTGAGGGGGAAACTTATACATCATAATCAAAATATCACAAAGAGATAAACAATGGATCAAAAATTGTTTTCAAAACTAGCTACACCTCTTTAAGTTAGACAAGGGATCTGTTTTATATTTATGGTAACTAATTAAAATTCTCTGGGACGACTGCTAATCCGGAATTGATGCGAAATTGTAATCTGTAGAAAAATAGGATTTGAAATCAGGTAAGGTTACATACGACAAAACTGTTGCATTTTTGCTTTCATAGTAGAATGGTGCAGTCTCAAAAATGTGACCCATCGCCTCAAAACGGTATTATGTCGGAACGAACCAGATGCTTAAAATCTGAATTAAATGTTAAACTTGTCAAAAATATAAATTGTTGGCATTAGCACCCTAAAATATGGTATCCATTCTCCTCAATAAAACATACAAACTCAACACAAGTCTGATATTTCTGGCTATAAATTCAATTTTCAACATCTTAACCAACCCGACATAATACCGTTTTGAGACGAAGGGTCAAAAATAACTTCACCTTTACTACTTTACCACCATCACCACCACCACCTTCACCCGGGAGACCTTCCGAAAGCTCGTATCTAGCGCTAAGGGAAACAACTCAAATATTCCCGCAACTAACCTTAACCCTCTGCTTACCAGCTATTTTTAGAATTTTCCCCAACAATTCACACCAACCCAGCACAAAAATAGACTTTTCTTACTGAAACAACAAAGTAACAAGGGCAATCTATACAGGATTTTGTTCAGCAAAATGAGCTTTACTACAACACAGTGTTTAGTATTTATAGCTGCAATCAAAGAATTTCTATACATTTTGTGACGTACAAGAGAAACCAGAATGAGAAAATTGTCGGTTGCATTGTAACGAATGTGACGATTTTCCTATGGGTGGTAAGGAAAGGGTTAAGAAAAAATAAAACTTAGTACCTTTAACTAACCCTAATAGAAAAAAACAAACACCCTATCACATTTACTAAGACTTATGACTAACCCTAATAGAAAACAATCCTCCGACCTCGAGCTAACCCTAATAGAAAAAACAACAACCTAGGAATGCTTTCAATACTTCACAAAACAAAATGGCGACGGAAAACCAAAACAATGGTCGTATTAGGAAAGTTTTAACTTTCACTAATCTATCAAGGTTTGTTCTAGAGTTTTTAAAACGCTACTATAAATTGACAAATTGAATAAATAAACTCATGACAAAAGATCCACGGTGAAAATACAAATTTAAAGAAGTTAATGCAAGCACGAGGAGCTTAAGAAAGGTCTCCCACCATCACCACCCCCCCCCCCCCCCCCCCCCGAGGACTTCCGTAAGCTCCTCGTGCTAGCATCTCTTTCAATTTGTATTTTCATCGTCGATCTTTTGTCCGGCGTTTAATTTCTATCAATTTGTCAATGTATAGTAACAAGAGCGAGGAAGTCAGACTGAAAATGAAGATCCTAACATTCTGTATTATTCCCACTGCAATATATGGATGCGAGACATGGTCTATAACCAAAGAATCAGAAAAGAGAATAACCGCCTTCGAAATGAAATGCTATAGAAAAATCTTACGCATCCCGTGGACAAACAAAGAAAGCAATGCAAACATCATGAAAACACTCGGACTAAAAAAGTCCCTGCTAATGAGTAAGATAAAAAAGCTGAAAGTCAATTACTTTGGGCACCTGAAAAGACTCGACACACTAGAGAGAGATGTACTAGAGGACATGGCGGAGGGCAAAAGAGGCAGAGGAAGACCACAAAGAAGATGGCAACAGGATATACAGGAATGGCTCAACAACGGCGTGACGGAATGTGGCAGATGGGCACAAGACAGAGACTTCTTCCGAAGGACTGTGTGGGAGGCTACGTCCAAGTGATATGCCACAGAGAGAGAGAGAGAGAGAGAGAGAGAGAGAGAGAGAGAGAGAGAGATAGTAACATTTTAATAACTCTAGAACAAACATTGATTGATTAGTGAAAGTTTTAAATGTCCTAATAATATGTGACCCATCGTCTCAAAACGGTATTATGTCGGAACGAACCATATGCTTAAAAGCGGAATTAATTATTAAACTTGTCAAAAGTATAAATTGTTGGCATACAAACTCAACGCAAGTCTGATATTTCTGGCTATAAATTCAATTTTCAATATATTAACCATCCCGACTTAATACCGTTTTGAGGCGAAAGGTCACATATGACAGTTGTTTTTGTTCTCCGCCACAACTTTGTCGTTGAAGTATCGAAAAGTAGTGCAAAGCAGTCCTAGGGGTATTTTTTCTATTAGGATCAGCTCGAGGTTAGAGTATTTTTTTACTATAAGGGTTAGTTATATGTCTTAATAAAGACCATAGGGTGTT
>NC_088369.1:43070970-43078470 GCF_034508935.2 Berghia stephanieae
GATGACTTGGTTGGACGAAAACATGAATATAGATCGCTCCCATTGGCTGTATAGATAGTTCGAAGATGACGTCACTCAAGTCTTTGTTATTGTTTTTTGCCATCCACGTTTATGAGTAATGCTCACTGAACTGTATTAACCTGACTATAAACGTTCATGGACTCACACAGTTTAGTGTGTTGGTCCGTTATACTTCCGGATGGCAATGTTATGAGCTTCTTAGCCAAGCGCATACTATCTATTTTCATTGTGTCGACCTCTTATGGGATAAACTATTTTAATTAACACTATGTAACCACAATATGCCCCAAAATTCTATAGATAGTATGCGCTTGGCTAAGAAGCTCATAACATTGCCATCCGGAAGTATAACGGACCAACACACAAAACTGTGTGTATCCATGAACGTTTATAGTCGGGTTAATACAGTTTAGTGAGCATTACTCATGAACACGGATGGCAAAAATCAATAACAAAGACCCGATTGACGTCATCTTTGAACTATCTATAAAGAAAGAGTCATCAGATTAGCGCCCTATCTTACCGCACTTAATTCTTGAAAATCGGAGAAGTTGAGTAAAAATCAACGCTAGACAAATCAGAAATGAAAAATACAGGATAAAAAAAGGCATCCCCCCAAAAAAAAATCAGTCTGCCTTTGATTGACTGGGGATCGAACCTCAAAAGCGATTATCGATCCGGTGCGTTCATGAGCAATTCTCAATAGATAGTATGCGCTTGGCGAAGAAGCTCATAACATTGCCATCCGGAAGTATGAAGGTTTATAGTCAGGTTAATACAGTTCAGTAAGCATTGCTCATAAACGTGGATGGCAAAAAAACAATAGCAAAGACCTGAGCGACGTCATCTTCGAACTATCTATAAACTGTATTAACCAGACTGAATTTTAACGTTCGAGGTTACACAACTTTGTGTGTTGGTCCGTTATACTTCCGGATGGCAATGGTATGGGTATCTTAGCCAAGCGCACACTATCTATAAATCAGACTATAGATAGAATGAAGTTGACGTCACTCGGGTCTTTGTTATTTATTTATTTAATTTTTTTTTGCCATCAGCATTTATGAGTAATAAATGCTCACTAAACAAACCGCATTAGCCAGATTATAAATGTTTAAGTTTACATATGGTTTTGTGTATTGGTCCGTTATAGATAGTTCGAAGATTACGTCACACAGGTCTTTCTTATTGTTTTTTGCCATCCGCGTTTATGAATAATTCTCACTAAACTGTATTAACCAGACTATAAACGACCATGGTTACACACAGTTTTGTGTGTTGGTCCGTTATACTTTCGGATGGCAATGTTGTGCTCTCCTTAGCCAAGCGCATACTATCTATATAATAGTACTTTCATCGGGAGGACAAGAGGCAATTTAACGTATTAAAATGACATGCAAACAAATAGAAGTTTTTGATTTTGTTTAGTTAGTCATCTACTCACAAAGTCATATAATATGAGCTGAAATTGAAACAAAAAAAAAACAAAAAAAAAAGAAAAAAGAAGTTTCAAAATGGGGATGATCTTTATTACCTTTCCATGTGCTCGAGGTCATTGGGTCACATCGAAAAGTGTGCTCAAAATGGCCCACATAGTGAAAAGTGTTCACAATTTGAGAAAAATTTAAGTTCACAATGAGAGCGATATAGATAGTTCGAAGATGACGTCACTCAGGTCTTTGTTATTGTTTTTTGCCATCCGCGTTTATGAGTAATGCTCACTGAACTGTATTAACCCGACTATAAACGTTCATGGATACACGCAGTTTTGTGTGTTGGTCCGTTATACTTCCGGATGGCAATGTTATGAGCTTCTTAGCCAAGCGCATACTATCTATATATTCATGTATTCGTCCAACCAGGTCATCAATCACATGATTTGTTGCTGTCCAACGATTGGATATTTTTTAACAAATGTAAACACGCTGCTTTGTTTACAAATGTTATAAACATACCCATGTGTCAAGCTGAATCAAATGACCAATCGTGATGTTGGATATTTAAAAAGCTGTGAACACTTTTCACAAAGTGGGTCATTTTGAGCACATTTTGCAATGTGATCAATGACCTCGAACACAATGAAAGTTAATAATATAGATCGTGCCCATTGGTCATTTTGCTCAGCATGACTAATGGATATCTTTAATTTACAACTTTCATAACACAAAGCAGCGTGTTTACATTTATTGAGAAAAGTCCAATCGGTGTACAGCAACACGTCATGTGATCGATGACTCGGTTGGACGAAAACATGAAAATAGATCGTTTCCATTGATTGTATTTTAAAAATTATATTTCACAGGGCATCAGGTGTTTGCGAATAACACCAAATACAGGGATATACATGTGCCCGGCTCTCAGGAGGAGATGAAACTATTAAAGTCAGTTTTTATCTTGCTATAGTTGACCAATAGGGAATGAGATTAGAGGAAGAGTAGCGTCCCTTGAATGGACGTCACCGGCGGAGAAGTTATTTGTAAACAAACCAGCTACAAGCATGCATTTTTGTACAGAAATATAATAATAAATTTTGTATTTGCAGCGCTTGGCTTGTAGTTGGTTTGTTAACAAATAACTTCTCTTCCGGTGACGTCCAATCAAGGGACGCTAATCTTCCGCTAATCTCATTCCCAATAGGGAACAAAAGTCGTGACGTCAAAATTTCGACTTTTCCGGTTCCAAAATCATTAGAGGTGTGCATGTATGTAGCCAGTCCTTCGGGGGACTAATAACGAATAGTTTCATATTGAATTATAGGACGGCATAACTATTTTAGTAGCAGGATGGATAAGCAGGTTCTAAGAATAGGATTCAATAGTCTGAAGTCACGTCCGCCCAGCAACCAGCATCTTGGTTCTAAACAAAGAAAATTGGTACTTTTTATTCTTCATGTTGGCTAGAACTTTTTCACATGTCATGTGATCAAAATGTATAAAAGTCAAAACATGATCAGATTTATAATGTTTTTTTCTCATCTGGATACACTTTTATGCTCGTCGGAGAAGTATTTCATTAGGGCGTCCGCCATTGTTCCGATAGTTTAGAGCCAGTTACTAAGTTACTATACGTCATTGCGAGGGAAGTGACGTCACGACTGTTGAAGCGTATTACGGGACGTAAAAGGTCCGGGATGAATGATCTTTATTGACGACGACCTGATTAGAAAATAAGATGGCTCCCATAGTGGGCGGGGGGGGGGGGATACTTCCCGAGTCTTCTACCCCCCCCCCCCCCTATATCTGTTTTCCAACGCTTTCAGTCTTTGTCTTAGAATGAGATTACTTGGATGTCCTGTCACAGGCCGGATACCCTGGCTGAGAGGGAAACAGTCAAATGTATAGTTATTGTTTTGGGAGATGATATTTTTTTTCCCTTGTAAATCATCTCTCTGTATTATTATTATTATTTATTATTATTATTATTATTATTATATTATTATTATTATTATTATATTATTATTATATATTTGTTGTTTTGAATTTATAATGTAAGCATTTGAGTGTATTCCTCTTAGTAGGGAACTGTGCTCGTGTCTGGATGAAACTTTTAGGTGATCTCAAACAAAATACATTGATGGTATGCTATTGGAATCTACACCAATTCCCTATTTATTGTACAATTCCCCTTTGTCTTACATTTTCTTGGGTGCTTTAACTGTAATGCTGGAAATGTTTACTATCCCATATTCTCCCTTTTTACTGGCGCTGATAGGGAATGAGATTAGCGGAAGAGTAGCGTCCCTTGATTGGACGTCACCTTACAGAGAGAACGTCAATTTGGTTTTGAAGTGTCTCAAGCCGCTTTCACCGGAAGCGAGGACGAGAGACGCATGCGCACAACCAACATGACGTTCTCTCTCTAATAACTTTTCCGTCGGTGACGTCATAGACTATGGGTGACGTCCAATCAAGGGACGCTACTCTTCCGCTGATCTCATTCCCTATATGACCTAAAAGTGTTGCAAGCGCCGTAAAACCCTTAAAACAAACAACAAAATAAGATGGCAATCACTCTGAAACCAAAAAATCACTTACACAAGGTATGTATGTATTCAGCCCTCCGGAAGAGAAGTTTTACACTTTCAATGAGACTGGAACCATTCTTTTGACATCACTCTTTTGTTCCCTATTTGTGACCAATCGTCCTAAAACGGTATTATGTCGGAACGAACCAGATGCTAAAAATCTGAATTAAATGTTAAACTGATCAAAAATTTAAATTGGTGGTATTAGCACTCTAAAATATGGTATCCATTCTCCTCAATAAAACATACAAACTCAACACAAGTCTGATATTTCTGGCTATAAATTCAATTTGTAACATCTTAAACAATCCGACTTTATACCGTTTTGAGGCAAAGGGTCACATTTTGAATAATAGGCTACATCTAGAAAGAATGTCCATTGAGTGAATGCGCTTGTTACCTGATTCAGTACCCTGATCAGTGACCGAATAATGATAATACGTTAATGATTATACAACATAGTTTTGTGTGTTGATATGTTTATCCGGCTGGCGGGTATTGCGAGTATTTTACCCTAACTGCATAGCATCAATGGGACCAGTTTCCCGATGTTTGTAGCTTATTGTTGTCTATGTATTGTGTGATTTGTGAGTTTTATTCACTTTTAAACATCATCAATCCATTTCAAATGATGTTTCCACGTGAGCAGTTCTCATACGCATTCGTCTAAGATTGCTCGGGCAGCGTGGCTCAGCGGTACTTGTCTTTACTTCGTACCCGGAAGGTCCCGAGTTCGATCATCCGCCGCTGCGCTGGCTGTGTGGCCTTGAGCAAGTCTCCTCGCCCTGCTTAGCTCAATTTTGCGGCGCTGCACTGCGGCTGACGCCTGGGTTATTCCAATTTTAATCTTCCCTTGGAAAAGACCCTAGAGAAACATTTCCCCTATGGGATGAATAAAGGGAATTTTATTTATTCTATTGTATTTTTTATTACGTATTTAAACTTACTAAGAGCACCTTTCGCACAGCGTTGCATTATTTTTGACTGTATTTGGTAGTAGCCACCGTAAACTTCAAGCCTGACACTGACCAAAAAAACAACGTCAAAATGCCAGTCTTTGGCCACAAACAAATCGTGAGTTGTATTCAATAGTTCAACCAATGGGACAACTGGTTTCCATGAGCTCTACTAACGATAACTCACTAGGCGGTGCAAAAACAAAATTTAATAATGACGTCAAACTGCCAGCCTTTTTACGATGGCTACGATTTGGTTTACCATCAATTCGATTTGAAGAGTAGATTTTGTAAAACTCAATTTTAAAAAAAACAACAAACAACAACAAAAAACAACAACAACAACAAAACAAACACAAACTTGAGCATTCAGAAAGGGAAATATCCAATAAACGTGCTAAAAGCGCTTTACAATTTTACAAAATTGAGCTTTTATATAGTGCAATAATCATGTAGGACGTTATATGACGCCTGTTAGGCGATATTACAATTTTTTTCGGACAGAGACAACTCTGTTAACGGCCAGGTACTCATTTTACACCTGAGTACGGTGTACGGAGTAAAGAGTCTTTTCCAAGGGCGCACAGCGAGTCAAGGCCCGAACCCAGGACCTTCCGATCCGAAAGCGAGTGTCATAAGACACAAGACCACATAGCCGCACTCAGAATGTTGGACGTGACATGGCGCGCGCCTGATTGATGGGCAATAGATAGTTCGAAGATGACGTCACTCAGGTCTTTGTTATTTACACTTGAATACGGTGAGAGAATGTGAGTAAAAAGCCTTTCCCATGGACTCAACTGTGTACCGCCCAGAGTGGGACTCGATCCACGGACCTTCTGATTCGGAGGAGAGTAGTTAGTATTATATCAAAAGCCTAACATCGCCGGAATCATAGCCTGACACTAACCAAAAAATTTGTCATAATACAAAGCTCTGCTTAACCCTCACCTTAAAATTTTAAAAATTGAGTTTTATATAGCGCAACATCCACTAAATGTGCTCAAAGCGCTTTACAAGGGGTCCCTAGCCAACAGCAACATTTAACATGAAGGACGGGACATGACGCCTGTTAGGCGATATTACAATTTTTCGGACAAAGACAACGCTGTTAACGGCCAGGTACTCATTTTACACCTGATTACGGTGAGAGAATGTGAGTAAAGAGCCTTTTCCAAGGACTCAACTATGCGCCGAGCGCGAGGCTCGAACCCAGGACCTTCCGATCCGAAAGCGAGTGTCAAACCACTAGACCACATAGCCGCACCTTATCACCTACAGCAAAATCGTCACATTTGTTACGACACAAAATACATTTTTTCTTATTCAGATTTATTTTGTACATCACAAACTTGAAGAATGGTCTTTGTTTAATTAATAAGAACATAAAATTGTTTTGTACAGAGCTTGTTTGAGTTTAAAATAACAATTTTTCTGCTGGGTGAGCCTTCCATTTTGGGAAATGTCTGAAAATCATCAGTAAGGAGAGAGTTACCTTGATCGTAACTGTATAGAAAGTGACGTAATTCAGCTCTTTGTTTATTATTTTTAGACCGCCTGTTAGTGATTAGTGCTCACTAACTGAAATCAATCAAACTATAAATGTTAACTGTCACACACAGTTTTGTTTGTTTATATGTTTAATTTGGTTGGCGGATGTTGTGAGTAGATCATCTAAACGCACAGCATCAATTGTAAATATTCCATTATCTCCCACTTTTTTTTTCTTCTTTTTAACTCGCGACCCATGGCCTCAAAATGTCGATAAGTGCCTTAAAACCCTTTTAATGCACAAAAGAAACGTGCTGTAAAACCCTTTAAAACAATTAAGAAAATTGTCGAAAGGTCCTTAAAAGAAAAAAAAAAGACTAGTGCAGTAAGACCAGTAAATTAAATTTTTAAAAACAACCCCCCCCCCCCCCAAAACAAACAAAAATACAAAAAAAAAAGAAGGAAAATGTCGCCTTGAAAACAAACAACAAAATTGCCGTTAAACCCATTACAATAAAACAGTAAAAAAAAACTCATTAAATTAAGCAAGAAAATTTACTTAAAACCCTTAAAATGAAATAAATAAATAAATTGTTTAAAACCCTTAAATTTAAACAAGAAACTTGCTATAAAAACCCTTTAAATTGTATTTTGTCGAATTGTAAAATCATTGAAAATTTACAAGAATTCATTTTTAAATTCATAGCAACTTTTTTTTAAGTTTCGTAATATCTAAAACAAAAAAAAAACAAAAAAAAAAAAGAAAAAAAAAAGAGGTAAAACTTATACAATTAATACTTTAACTTAAACTGTAAATCTGATTTGCTTTCTATCCCGGTTTATGTAGCTTTGTCTGTTCGAAGCTCTTGCAAGAGGAAACAGATTTAACGACATGGAACGCAAAAGAGCTGGAGTTGAAGTCCCATAATGTTTCACGGATTGTCAAAGATGTGAAAAATGGGTTGGGACCTCTGGTAAAACGTTTTTGTGTGCTCAGGACTTGTTTTT
>NC_088369.1:43080970-43090970 GCF_034508935.2 Berghia stephanieae
ATCACCCGCCGCCGCTGCGCTGTGCTGTGTGGCCTTGAGCAAGTCACCTCGCCCTAGTTCAGCTCAATTTGCGGCGCTGCACTGCGGCTGACACCTGGGTTATTCCATGCAGTCTTCCCTTGGAATAGACCCTAGAGACAAGTTATTTCCCCTATGGGATGAATCAAGGACATTTTAAATTTTTTTAAAATTTATTTATCTCGACTTTTAACAACTATCACAGAGATACGTTGATTTTACTAGTGGAGGTCCGCATTGTTTGCGGGGATATTTATAGATAGTATGCGTTTTTGCTAAGAAGATCAAAACATTGCCACCCGGAAGTGTAACGGACCATATTATGAAAGGACGTTGTTTTGTACAAGTTGGCTTATAATGTTTGCTATGCATAATATGTTCGAGTAATTTGCAATATATGGAGGTCAGAGAGACCGGACTGTAAATTTGGCGGCACACTCTAGTCTTGTCGCCTTTCTCGAATAGCCGTTTAAGTAGTGCCTGTTTCCATCATTGCTCCGGTACCTTGTCTAGGGAAAGAAGGGAGGCAGTGAAAATTTCCGTCAAAATCGGGGCCACTTCTGTGGCCCAGACCCTTAAGAAGTCTACCGGGTGTTAGATCAGGGCCAGTTGCTTTGTGGGGGTGTATGCCTTTAAGTTAATTTGTATGTTGATTCCCAACCCTTTTTTAAAAAGAATGGATTATTGCTGTCAATGGGATTCGTTTAATTAAATACTCGCCAGTTCTACCCACCAGATCAATCGTACTAGCACTAGCACTAGTCATAGCATTACCAAGGGCTAACCCACACCGGAGACTGACTCCGACGACCCGGCACTGCCGTCCTCTGCCATCTTCCGGATAAAGACGTCGGGCACGGACAAATAAATACTAAGACTAAGAATAAAGAGAAGAGTCGCTTGGTCTACCCATACCAAGCACCCGACGTCCTCTGCTGTTTTTTTTTTTTTTTCGAGCTTGGTATGGGTAGGTCTAGCGACTCTTCTCTTTATTCTTAGTAATTTGTCCGTGCCCGACGTCTTTATACTGAAGACGGCAGAGGACGGCAGTGCCGGGTCGTCGGAGTCTGTCTCCGGTGTGGGTTAGCCCTTAAACATTTACAATATGTGACCCATCGTCTCAAAACGGTATTATGTCGGGATGAACCAGATGCTAAAAAATCCAAATTAATGATAAACTGGTCTAAAATTTGAGTTATTGTTATTTAGCATTCTAAAATAGGATATTCTTTCTCTTCAATAAACCATACAAACTCATTGCAACACTGATATTTCTAGAAATAAACTCAATTTTTAGCATCTTAATCATTCCGACATAATACCGTTTTGAGGCAAGAGGTCACATATGATTGGTTGAATATTTTCTTTTCCTGATAATAAAAACAAAATAGCTGAGTGACGTGAATTGCATTCATTATACGATTTTTAAAAAAAGAGAAAAGCTTTGATATAGAGCAATATCCACTTAACGTGCTCAAAGCGCTTTACAATTACGCTTAGAATTATTATCTTTGTTTGACTCCATTCAGTCCAAGAAGGGAGGGTTCAACAGCCGGATTCAAAGTTCGCTCAAGATCTCTCGAATCAATCCTAAGCCGGTGAGAAATTGTGTCTAGCTTTTTATGACTGTCATCATCATCATCATCATCATCATCATCATCATCATCATCATCATCATCATCATCATCATCATCATCATCATTGCCTTTTTCACCCTGGGTCAGGGTTTAGGCCACAGACAAACAGTTTCCATCCTTCTATATCCTGAGCTAACTTTTTGTTTATCTCGTTCCATGTCTTATCACTTCTCTGTATAGATAGTTCGAAGATGACGTCATTCAGGTCTTTGTTATTGTTTTTTGCCATCCGCGTTTATGAGTAATGCTCACTGAACTGTATTAACCTGACTATAAACGTTCATGGATACACACAGTTTTGTGTGTTGGTCCGTTATACTTCCGGATGGCAATGTTATGAGCTTCTTAGCCAAACGCATACTATCAATAAATAGTATGCGCTTGGCTAAGATAAGAAGCTCATAACATTGCCATCCGGAAGTATAACGGACCATCACACAAAACTGTGTGTATCCATGAACGTTTATAGTCAGGTTAATACAGTTCAGTCAGCTTTACTCATAAACGCGGATGGCAAGAAACAATAACAAAGACCTGAGTGACGTCATCTTCGAACGATCTATAACAGTTTCTTTAATTCTTCTCCATGTTTTATGACTGTTATAGGGAAGAAAACGTGACATCAAACCCTCCACTCTTTTGGTTCCTAAATCATTGGAAGTGTGCATATATAACCAGTCCACATCGAAGTACTAATTTTGAATAGGTTACATTCTAGGCGGGTCGGGTCGCTTTGGCTACATTATAAAGATGGCATACTACGCTACAACAGTCATGACGTCACTTTCCTCGTAATGACGCATGGTAACATAGTAACTGGCTCTAAACTATCGGAACAATGGCGGACGCCCTTATGAAATGTTTCTCCGACGAGCATAAAAGCGTATCCAGAGGAAAAAAAACCATTATAAATCTGATCATGTTTTGACTTTTACACATTCTGATCACAAGACATATGAAACGTTCTAGCCAGCATGAATAATAAGGAGTACCGATTTACTTTGTTTAGAACCACGATGGCCGCCGTTGCTGGGCGAAGTGACATCAAACTATTGAATCCAATTACTTTAGTATAGGCAGAATCTAGGGGCTAACCCAGACAGGAGACCGACTCCGAAGACCCGTCCTCTGCCGTCTTCCGGATTAAGAGGTCGGTCACGGACAAAATAGTTAGAATAAAGATAAGAGCCGCTAGACCCTTAGTTTACCCTGGTTACTTTTACCCCATGCCTATTTATTACATTTTAAAGAGACACATTATAGGCGTAGTATCAAAGCTAATGTTTTAGGTTTTTACATGTTAACGGTAGCTGAAGAAAACTATCTATACACATGCTCATTTTTAATACATATTTTCCAATTTTGAAAAGTAGCAAAAAAAAAAAAAAAAAAAAAAAACAACAAAAAAGCTCTAGGATTGAGTGAGTTAAACACATTTAGTTAATATTGTTTTCTATGAAAGCTCAAAGTGTGTAACGTTCTATTTCAGAAAGGGAGGCGTTTCAGTGTGGGCGTCTTCAACTTGGAAAATGAGAAGCACCGAGTAAGTAGGAAGGACGGTTTCCTCTTGTGTGTGAGTGTGATTGTGCGCGTGTGTTTATATGTGTGTGTGTGGGTGTGTGTGTGTGTGTGTGTGTGTGTGTGAAGAGAGAGAAAGAAGGGGTGAGGAAGGGTAGAGAGGCAGTTTTTTTGGGTTTGTTTTTTTTTCATTATCGCCATCACTGTCATTTCATCGGTATTGTTATGGTTATTAATAGGTAATAGTAGTAGTAGTAGTAGTAGTAGTAGTAGTAGTAGTAGTAGTAGTAGTAGTAGTAGTAGTATGTAGTATAGTTA
This sequence comes from Berghia stephanieae, assembly GCF_034508935.2. Taxonomy (NCBI): domain Eukaryota; kingdom Metazoa; phylum Mollusca; class Gastropoda; order Nudibranchia; family Aeolidiidae; genus Berghia; species Berghia stephanieae. Next base: position 43,084,462 of record NC_088369.1, read on the forward strand.
GTTAGATCATATGAGTAGTAGTTAGAGTAGAGTAGTAAGTAGTAGTAGTAGTAGTAGTAGTAGTAGTAGTAGTAGTAGTAGTAAAGTAGTAGTAGTATAGTAGTAGTATAGTAGTAGTTAGTAGTAGTAGTAGTAGTAGTAGTAAGTAGTAGTAGTAGTGTAGTAGCAGTAGTAGTAGTAGTAGTAGTATAGTAGTAGTAAGTAGTAGTAGTAGTAGTAGTAGTAGTAGTAGTAGAGTAGTAGTAGTAGGTAGGTGAGTGTAGTAGTAGTAGTAGTAGTAGTAGTAGTAGTTAGTAGTAGTAGTAGTAGTAGTAGTAGTATGTAGTAGTAGTAGTAGTATAGTAGTAGTAGAGTAGTAGTAGTAGTAGTAGTTAGTAGTAGTAGTAGTAGTATAGTAGTAGTAGTAGCAATAGTAGTAGTAGTAGTATAGTAGTAGTAGTAGTAGTAGTAGTAGTAGTAGATAGTATAGTAGTAGAGTAGTAGTAGTAGTAGTAGTAGTTAGTAGTAGAGTAGTAGGAGTAATAGTAGTAGTAATAGTAGTAGTAGTAGTAGTAGAATAGAGTAGTAGTAGTAGTAGTAGTAGTAGTAGTAGTAGTAGTAGTAGTAATAATAATGATAATGATAATAATAATAATAAGAAGAAGAAGAAGAAGAAGGAGAAGGAGAAGAATAATCTTAATAATAATAATAATAATAATAATAATAATAATAATAATAATAATAATAATAATAATAATAATAATAATAATAATAATAATAATAATAATGATAATAATAATAATAACAATAATACTATTTATCATAATCATAATAATAATGATGATAATGTTATTGATGATAATGATGATGATGATGATGATGATGATGATGATGATGATGATGATGATGATGATGATGATGATGATGATGATGATAAGTCAACACAGCTTTTAATCCTCCTCCTCTTCCTCCTCCCCCCCCCCCCCCCCCATCCCGGTCCTCCCCCTTCTCTTCCATCTCCGTTTACCTACCCAGAAAACCCTGCGAGAGTTTCAGCTCTACATGGGAATCAAACGCAAACAGGAACAGACGCCAGAAGGCAACGTTCCCTTGAAATGCAAGAAAATATCCAATCCAAATGAACCCAATAGGCCATCTGTCTCCAAACATGCTGTAAGTGAAACTAAAAACATCTTACAGCAAGGTGTAAAAAAAAAATATTTAAAAATCGAGCTTTATATAGCGCAATATCCACTAAACAGCTGCCAACATGTACAAATGGGGGCTCCAAGAATCACCAACATGCCCAAAGTGCAACCAAGCACCACAAGATGCAAAACACCTCGTACTAAGATTGCCCAGAGACAAAACTTGAAGGGGGATTTGAAACCATCAACAAATGTGATGATGACTTCAGAACCTGGATTGATACCTTGAACATAGAAGTGTAGCCGAACGATACTACTACTACTACTAAATGTGCTCAAAGCGCTTTACAAGGGGTCCCTGGTCAACAGCAACATTTAACATGTAGGACGGGACATGCCGCCTGTTAGGTGATATTACATTTTTTTCTGACAAAGACAACGCTTTTAACGGCCAGGTACTCATTTTACACCTGAGTACGGTGAGAGAAAGTGAGTAAAGAGCCTTTTCCAAGGACTCAACTATGCGCCGAGCGAGGCTCGAACCCAGGACCTTTCGATCCGAAAGCGAGTGTCATACCACTAGACCACATAGCCGCACATGATAATATAGCGGGCGCCACATAGGAAAATAACACAAACATTTTCACTTTTCTCATATCATCTTTTCCACAGCCCGTCACGATAACAGTTGATATTCCACCCTTTGTCTTCTCAAAAGACGGATGCAAACCTTACCCAGCCCACCCGCCGGTTAGTGCTCTACCTTTTCTCTACATTATGCGATAGTTCTACCATCTTGCTTTTCTCCAATCTGACGCCCCGTTTCTCTCCTCCTACTACCTATACCAAAAAAAAGCGGCAAAACATTAACTACATTTAATACTACAACAACAACACCAACTACTACTACTACTACCACTACTACTACTACTACTACTACTACTACTACTACTACTACTACTACTACTACTACTACTACTACTACTATCACTTTTACAACAACAACAACAACAACAACTACTACTACTACTACTACTACTACTACTACTACTACTACTACTACTACTACTACTACTACTACTACTACTACTACTACTAATAATAATAATAATAATAATAATAATAGTAATAATAATAATACTATTATTCTTATTATTGAGACTACTACGACTACTACTAACACTACAATTAATGCTACTACTACTACTACTACTACTACTATTACTACTACTACTACTACTACTACTACTACTACTACTACTACTACTACTACTACAACTACAATTACTACTACTATGATTACCACAACTAATATTCCTACTACTACTACGACTCGTACTACTACTACTGCTCCTGATACTACAATTACTACTAACAACTATGATTACTACTACTACTACTACTATCTACTACTACTATCTACTACCATTACTACTACTACTAATACTGCTACTACAACAACATAAGTGGGAGTCGTAGTAATAGTAGTAGTAGTAGTAGTAGTAGTAGTAATCATAGTAGTAGTAACTGTAGTAGTAGTAATAGTAGTATCAGGAGAAGTAGTAGTAGTAGTAGTAGTAGTAGTAGTAGTAGTAGTAGTAGTCGTAGTAGCAGTAGTAGTAGTAGTAGTAGTAGTAGTAGTAGTAGTAGTAGTAGTAGTAGTAGTAGCAGCAGTAGTAGTAGTAGTAATAGTAGTAGTAGGAGTAATCATAGTAGTAGTAGCAGTAGTAGTAGTAGTAGTAGTAGTAGTAGTAGTAGTAGTAGTAGTAGTAGTAGTGTAGTAAGTAGTGGTAGTAGTAGTAGTAGTAGTAGTAGTAGTAGTAGTAGTAGTAGTAGTAGTAGTAGTATAGTAGTAGTAGTAGTAGTAGTATAGTAGTTAGTAGTAGTAGTAGTAGTGTAGTAGTAGTAGTAGTAGTAGTAGTAGTAGTAGTAGTAGTAGTAGTAGTAGTAGTAGTATAGTAGTAGTGAATAATAGTAGTAGTAGTAGTAGTAGTAGTAGTAGCAGCAGTAGTAGTAGTAGTAATAGTAGTAGTAGGAGTAATCATAGTAGTAGTAGCAGTAGTAGTAGTAGTAGTAGTAGTAGTAGTAGTAGTAGTAGTAGTAGTAGTAGTAGTAGTAGTAATAGTAGTAGTCGTAGTGGTAGTAGTAGTAGTAGTAGTAGTAGTAGTAGTAGTAGTAGTAGTAGTAGTAGTAGTAGTAGTAGTGGTAGTGTAGTAGTAGTAGTAGTAGTAGTAGTAGTAGTAGTAGTAGTAGTAGTAGTAGTAGTAGTAGTAGTAATTGTAGTAGTAGTAGTGGTAGTAGTAGTAGTAGTAGTAGTAGTAGTAGTAGTAGTAGTAGTAGTAGTAATAATAGTAGTAGTGTAGTAGTAGTAGTAGTAGTAGTAGTAGTAGTAGTAGTAGTAGTAGTAGTAGTAGTAGTAGTAGTAGTAGTAGTAGTAGTAGTAGTAGTAATAATAATAATAATACTTTATTGCATCCCAAAAAGGAAATTTTTTGTACAGACGTGTTATAATTTACACAATAAGATAAAAATACAATGGAAATAGGATGTATATATTTTTTTTTAAAAAGGAGCAGCTCTATAACCAGAGCTGCACTTTATAATATGAATAATTTCAACACTGTATAATAGTTAAAACTGTCACTATAAATTGAAAAGATTGCAAAACAAATAAATTAATAAATTAATATTTATATTTTTAAAAGTAAAAATGAGAAATTATTATATAAAATGATTATTGCTTGTTGTTATAAAGCCTAATACTGGACGGCAGAAAAGATTTTTGGTGTCTCTCTGTTTTCGTTGAAATAGAGAAAGGGCGACCACTTCTTTCTGACATAATAATTGATGGTCTTAGTGGATGATACTGGTAATTTAATATTTTAGTTATTTTATTTATACAAAATTTCTCGTATAAAAGATCTACATCGTCAACATCATTTATATAGCGTTTAATGGATTTTTTAATATTTGAATTTATTTTGTTCCTTTCCACTGCTAAGCAATTGCCTCCCCAAGCTGTTATACAAAATGACAAAACACTTTCAATTACTGCTCTTTAAAATAATGTGCAGAGGGTTTTATCTATTCTAAACTGAGAGAGTTTTGATAAAAAATATGTACGTCTGCACATCTTATGCCTAATTATTTTCAAGTGTTCATCCCACTTGAGCCTGTCATCAATCGTTACACCAAGGTATTTGTAATGAGGAACTCGCTGGACGAATTGGTCCTTTAATTTTAACGGTTCTATCGGTTCCTTCACTCTCCTAAAGTCAATCACTAGCTCCTTTGTCTTGCTTATGTTAAGCTCTAGGTGGTGGGCATCACACCAAGACACAAATCTATCAATTTCTTGCCTATAAGCCACTTCGTTGCCATTTGTTATGAGGCCTTGAAGAGCGGTGTCATCTGCAAACTTTATTAAAGGTACACTCAGGTTTTGACTTCTACAGTCATTCGTGTATATTGTGAATATTACAGGGGACAATACACAACCTTGAGGAGCACCAGTATTTGTAGATATACAGGAAGATTTGTTTTGTCCTAATTGAACATATTGTGCTCTCTCCGTAAGAAATTCGAGCACCCAAGCAATTATATACTTGTTTAGATTCAGACTAGTCAATTTTTGAACAACCAACTGAGGTTGCATTGTATTGAACCCTGAAGAAAAATCTGCAAAAAGCAATCTGCAATAGCTCCTAGCGTGATCTAGATGCCTGTAGATGTTGTTTGTAAACAGCAAAATGGCATCCTCTACGCCACGTCCTGGTTTGTAAGCAAATTGATGACTATCACTCAATGGCATAAACTGATTCCTAATTTTAACAAGAACAAGTTTTTCTAAAGATTTCATGACTATTGAAGTCAGTGCAACAGGTCTGAGACCGTTCATAGTTTCAAGTTTTTCTTTTTTTTGGAACAGGAATAATTTTTGAAGTTTTCCAAATTTCAGGGATCGAAACGCATTGGAGGGACCAGTTAAAAATATGTGTATAAATGGGGAAAGCTGATGGGCACATTCTTTTAATAATTTTCCTTTCAATCCATCCGGCCCAGCAGCCTTCCTCTCGTTTAGTTTCGAAAATACGAATCTCGTTTCTTCTTCACTGACCTCAATAGTCATTTCATCTTCCAAAGCCCTGCCTAATTTATGTTTTTCATTTTCAATATCAAATTTGTTTGCTGTGTCGAAACGTGAATAAAATTTATTTAGAGTTTCAATTTCGATATCTTCTGATATAATCGTGGGCTTTGGATTGTAGTTAACAGCAGTTTTAAGCCCCCGCCACGTGTCCCGTATATCCCCAGAAGAAAAGCATTTTTCAATTTTATTTTTGTACTTGTCTCTACAACTAGATATTACTCTCTTTATCTCTTTTTGTTTTGTTTTCAGATCTTTTTTGTTTCCACTAGTAAAGAGAGTTTTCTTTTGGTTCAATAAAAGTTTTAGATCTTTTGTTATCCAAGGCTTGTTGTTAGGATAATATTTTATTTCTTTTTTACAAGACACTAGCTGTTCACAGAATTTTAAATACTCACTCACACAGTCATTCAGCTCATCCACACTATCACATGATTCGATAAAAACATTCCAGTCAGTGCATTCAAAACAACCACGCATATCTTCACACACACTTCCGTTCCAGATCTGTACACTTTTCTTTACTGGTTTTACACGTTTAAAAACAGGGCGGTAGGTGGGGAGTAGCAAGAGCATGCAGTGGTCAGATAAACCTAATGGGGCACGGGGTAAACATTTATAACTATTTTTAATATTACACAGGAATAAATCTAATGTTTTTTTTTGTCCCTTGTCTCGCAGTCCACGTATTGATGAAGTCCCGGGAGAGTAAAATCGTTACATTGGTTAAAATCGCCAGTGACCATCAATACGGCATCGGGTGACTTAATTTGAATTTCCTGTATTTCTTTCCTCAAAATATTTTTCGCTGTGGATGTTGTCTGATGATGGTGGAATGTAGACGTTGATGATGATGACATGAGTGTATTCCCGGGTAGATAATATGGTCGTGACGAAACAGCAATAAATTCAATATAATCGTCACAATACATTTTCTTTATCTGACAGTTATTGGGGTGGCACCATTTGTTGTTAATATACGTGCACACCCCACCCCCAGTTCGTTTATTTACTTTAGTCCGATCTCCTCGAAATAGTGAATATTGTTCAATATTAAAACATGATGATGGTATGTGAGGAGATAGCCAAGTCTCTGTTAACGCTATTATGGAGGCTTGACGATAGTCACTATTAAAACGACACAGTGAAAACAGTTCATCAATTTTATTTTTCAGTGATCTTACATTACCTGTCACTACACAGGGTAAAAATGGACGAAAAGGCCGTCTGTTAAA
>NC_088369.1:43098470-43120970 GCF_034508935.2 Berghia stephanieae
AATAAATGAGAATGTGACAAAATGTATTTTAAGTGTGATGTAATGTTAGCACCACTGATGGTACCGGTAATCTGAAGGTCTGAGGTTCGTTTCCCAGTCGAGGAAGACGGATTTTTTGGGATGTTTTTTTCTTTCTTTTTCTTGTATTTTTCTTTTTTGTTTTGTCTGGCACCTTTCATACACACGATTTGTTCGGACCTGTATTTGTGACCCCTCGCCTCCTCGAAACGGTATTAAGTCGGGTTTGGTTAAGATGTTGAAAATTGAATTTATAGCCATAAATATCAGACTTGTGTTGAGTTTGTATGTTTTATTGAGGAGAATGGAGACCATATTCCAGGGTGCTAATGCCAGCAATTTAAATTTTTGACCAGTTTAACATTTAATTCAGATTTTAAGCATCTGGTTCGTTCCGACATAAAACCGTTTTGAGACGATGGGTTACATTTTAAAAGGTGCTTGTTGAACATGTCAAACAAATCGCATTGTGATTGTGTGTGTCTTAGTCTATCGATTCGATCTTCGTTCATTATTTGTCTTGTCTGATCGATATGCTCTTGAACGCTTTGGCGATTAATATAAACGGTGCCATTGTTATTTTGTTTGATTTGATCAATAGATCAATCAATTGATTATAATATATTAATTAATCTCTCTCTCTCTCTCTCTCTCTCTCTCTCTCTCTCTCCCTCTCTCTCTCTATCTATCTATCTCTTTCTCTTTCTCTCTCTATCTATCTATCTATCTATCTATCTATCTATCTATCTATCTATCTATCTATCTATCTATCTATCTATCTGTCTCTCTCTCTCTCTCTCTCTCTCTCTATCTATCTATCTATCTATCTATCTGTCTGTCTATCTATCTCTCTCTCAATCTATCTATCTATCTATCTATCTATCTGTCTGTCTATCTATCTCTCTCTCAATCTATCTATCTATCTATCTATCTATCTATCTATCTATCTATCTATCTATCTATATATATATATATATATAATATATATATATATATATATATATATATATCTTTCTCTCTTTCTTTATCTATCTATCTATCTATCTATCTATCTATCTATTTATCTCTCTATCTATCTTTCCAACTATCTATCTCTCTCCCTCTCTCTCTCTCTCTCTCTCTCTCTCTCTATATATATATATATATAATATATATATATATATATATATATATATATATTCAGGAAATCACACTCTTACACAAACACTCTCATTAAATGTGTACACATACAAATAGAGAGAGAGAGAGATAGAGAGAGAGAGAGAGAGAGAGAGAGAGAGAGAGAGAGAAAGATCACCCACCGATAAACTAATTTATTACGTCATAACAAATGACTTAAATCAGATGTTTCTCTGCCTGACCTCACACACACACACACACACACACACACACACACACACCATGTTGTGTAAGATGTCCGTAATACCATCTGGTTACCTTACCCTTCCGGTCACTTACCCCGACATACAAACACAATAATATTGATTGGTTAATTGATTGATTTGTCGATTCATTGATTCATTGACTGATTGATCGATCGATCTATGAAAAGATCGGCGATCGGTGCCGCCTGCCTGATTAAACGATTTGCCACAGGCTATTTACCACAACGTCTTATCGAAGGTGGGCGACGATAGGGTTTGTTGTTTTTGGTGTCTGGGATTTAAGATTACGACGATAGGGTTTGTTGTTTTTGGTGTCTGGGATTTAAGATTACGACGATAGGGTTTGTTGTTTTTGGTGTCTGGGATTTAAGATTACGACGATAGGGTTTGTTGTTTTTGGTGTCTGGATTTAAGATTACGACGATAGGGTTTGTTGTTTTTGGTGTCTGGGATTTAAGATTACGACGATAGGGTTTGTTGTTTTTTGTCTGGGATTTAAGATTACGACGATAGGGTTTGTTGTTTTTGGTGTCTGGGATTTAAGATTACGACGATAGGGTTTGTTGTTTTTGGTGTCTGGGATTTAAGATTACGACGATAGGGTTTGTTGTTTTTGGTGTCTGGGATTTAAGATTACGACGATAGGGTTTGTTGTTTTTGGTGTCTGGGATTTAAGATTACGACGATAGGGTTTGTTGTTTTTGGTGTCTGGGATTTAAGATTACGACGATAGGGTTTGTTGTTTTTGGTGTCTGGGATTTAAGATTACGACGATAGGGTTTGTTGTTTTTGGTGTCTGGGATTTAAGATTACGACGATAGGGTTTGTTGTTTTTGGTGTCTGGGATTTAAGATTAAAGGACGATAGGGTTTGTTGTTTTTGGTGTCTGGGATTTAAGATTACGACGATAGGGTTTGTTGTTTTTGGTGTCTGGGATTTAAGATTACGACGATAGGGTTTGTTGTTTTTGGTGTCTGGGATTTAAGATTACGACGATAGGGTTTGTTGTTTTTGGTGTCTGGGATTTAAGATTACGACGATAGGTTTGTTGTTTTTGGTGTCTGGGATTTAAGATTACGACGATAGGGTTTGTTGTTTTTGGTGTCTGGGATTTAAGATTACGACGATAGGGTTTGTTGTTTTTGGTGTCTGGGATTTAAGATTACGACGATAGGGTTTGTTGTTTTTGGTGTCTGGGATTTAAGATTACGACGATAGGGTTTGTTGTTTTTGGTGTCTGGGATTTAAGATTACGACGATAGGGTTGTTGTTTTTGGTGTCTGGGATTTAAGATTACGACGATAGGGTTTGTTGTTTTTGGTGTCTGGGATTTAAGATTACGACGATAGGGTTTGTTGTTTTTGGTGTCTGGGATTTAAGATTACGACGATAGGGTTTGTTGTTTTTGGTGTCTGGGATTTAAGATTACGACGATAGGGTTTGTTGTTTTTGGTGTCTGGGATTTAAGATTACGACGATAGGGTTTGTTGTTTTTGGTGTCTGGGATTTAAGATTACGACGATAGGGTTTGTTGTTTTTGGTGTCTGGGATTTAAGATTACGACGATAGGGTTTGTTGTTTTTGGTGTCTGGGATTTAAGATTACGACGATAGGGTTTGTTGTTTTTGGTGTCTGGGATTTAAGATTACGACGATAGGGTTTGTTGTTTTTGGTGTCTGGGATTTAAGATTACGACGATAGGGTTTGTTGTTTTTGGTGTCTGGGATTTAAGATTACGACGATATGGTTTGTTGTTTTTGGTGTCTGGGATTTAAGATTACGACGATAGGGTTTGTTGTTTTTGGTGTCTGGGATTTAAGATTACGACGATAGGGTTTGTTGTTTTTGGTGTCTGAGATTTAAGATTACGACGATAGGGTTTGTTGTTTTTGGTGTCTGGGATTTAAGATTACGACGATAGGGTTTGTTGTTTTTGGTGTCTGGGATTTAAGATTACGACGATAGGGTTTGTTGTTTTTGGTGTCTGGGATTTAAGATTACGACGATAGGGTTTGTTGTTTTTGGTGTCTGGGATTTAAGATTACGACGATAGGGTTTGTTGTTTTTGGTGTCTGGGATTTAAGATTACGACGATAGGGTTTGTTGTTTTTGGTGTCTGGGATTTAAGATTACGACGATAGGGTTTGTTGTTTTTGGTGTCTGGGATTTAAGATTACGACGATAGGGTTTGTTGTTTTTGGTGTCTGGGATTTAAGATTACGACGATAGGGTTTGTTGTTTTTGGTGTCTTGGATTTAAGATTACGACGATAGGGTTTGTTGTTTTTGGTGTCTGGGATTTAAGATTACGACGATAGGGTTTGTTGTTTTTGGTGTCTGGGATTTAAGATTACGACGATAGGGTTTGTTGTTTTTGGTGTCTGGGATTTAAGATTACGACGATAGGGTTTGTTGTTTTTGGTGTCTGGGATTTAAGATTACGACGATAGGGTTTGTTGTTTTTTGGTGTCTGGGATTTAAGATTACGACGATAGGTTTGTTGTTTTTGGTGTCTGGGATTTAAGATTACGACGATAGGGTTTGTTGTTTTTGGTGTCTGGGATTTAAGATTACGACGATAGGGTTTGTTGTTTTTGGTGTCTGGGATTTAAGATTACGACGATAGGGTTTGTTGTTTTTGGTGTCTGGGATTTAAGATTACGACGATAGGGTTTGTTGTTTTTGGTGTCTGGGATTTAAGATTACGACGATAGGGTTTGTTGTTTTTGGTGTCTGGGATTTAAGATTACGACGATAGGGTTTGTTGTTTTTGGTGTCTGGGATTTAAGATTACGACGATAGGGTTTGTTGTTTTTGGTGTCTGGGATTTAAGATTACGACGATAGGGTTTGTTGTTTTTGGTGTCTGGGATTTAAGATTACGACGATAGGGTTTGTTGTTTTTGGTGTCTGGGATTTAAGATTACGACGATAGGGTTTGTTGTTTTTGGTGTCTGGGATTTAAGATTACGACGATAGGGTTTGTTGTTTTTGGTGTCTGGGATTTAAGATTACGACGATAGGGTTTGTTGTTTTTGGTGTCTGGGATTTAAGATTACGACGATAGGGTTTGTTGTTTTTGGTGTCTGGGATTTAAGATTACGACGATAGGGTTTGTTGTTTTTGGTGTCTGGGATTTAAGATTACGACGATAGGGTTTGTTGTTTTTGGTGTCTGGGATTTAGCATTATGGCGGGTTGCCAGTAGGATTTAGGAACCGCGGCGATAGGATATATCACAGGAGCGGCTGGTCGAAACAAAAACCAATCGTTTGTAAAGGATGTTAGATATGTGTGGGTGTGTGTGTGTGTATGTGTGTGTGTGCGTGCGTGCGTGCGCGCTTGTGAGTGTTGTTATTTTTGTAAAGCGCTTTGTAGAGCACGTTTAGTTGATATTGTGCTATACAAAAAAAAAAGGAAAAGAAAATTCCCTTTGTTCATCCCATAGGGGAAATTAGTCTCTAGGGTCTATTCTATGGAAAGACTGGAATAACCCAGGCGTCAGCCGCAGTGCAGCGCCGCAAATTGAGCTAAGGCTAAGTGGCTTGCTCAAGGAAACCCACAGCGCAGCGGCGGGTGATCGAACTCGGTACCTTTCGGGTAGGAAGCAAAGACCGTACCGCTGAGCCACCCTGCCCCCAATAAATGCTCTAGTATTTGTGACCCTCCGTCTCAAAACGGTATTATGTCGGGATGATTCAGACCCCAAAAAGTGAATTTAGAGATAGATTGATGAGAAATTGGAGCTTAGAAGATTTTGCAATGTAAGAAATAGTCTTTATACTCCAGCATAACGTAGAGAAATTAAACCCAAGTTGGATATTTGTGGCTATGAATTCAATTTCCCTTACCGAGTGGATCCCGACATAATACCGATTCGATACGGTGGGTTACATTTGTGTTGAAAATGTGTAACAAATGAAATGGTTTGAATAAGTCATGCTGGTTTCCTTATTGATAAAATAACCGACCCCATTATTTATTCAATCAACCACTCACTCCATCAGCCATTCCATTGTTCAATCAATCAATCAATCAATCAATCAATCAATCTTTCAATTATTGATCAGTGTTGTTCATTGATGAAATTATTGTACGATGTTCTATTGTTTTTGGGATAACGAACTACAAGTTGTTGTTGTCTAACAGTTTGTTCTGTTGTCGGGTTTTTTTATTTTTTATGTTTTATTTTTTTTTGTCTTTTTTTTTTTTTTTTTTGTCGTAACTTTTCCCCACTATTGTTGTTATTGTTTGTTGCTGCTGTTATCGCTGGTGTTTGTGTGTGTGTTTGTATTGTTGTTGTTGTTGTTGTTGTTGTTGTTGTTTTGTTTTGTTGCATTTTTGTGGGGGGGGGGGGTGTTGTTTTATTTTATTCTTGTTTTGTTTTGTCGTTTTTGTGTGGTTTTAGTGGATTTGGTTTGTTTTTGTTATTTATTGTTTTACTCTGTTCAGTTTTTTTTTTAAATTGTTTTTTAAAAATTTTGTCGTTGCTTTTTTTTTTTTTTTTTGATAATGATATAAAAATAAATAAAATAGAATTTATTCACTTCAGTTAACCATAACTTGTTTTTTTCGTTGGAAAAAAATAGCTAGTCACTCTGGTCTATGTTATTGTTTTTTGCCATCCACGTTTATGAGTATTTCTCACTAAACTGTACTGTATTAACCAGATTATAAAAGTTCAAGATTACACATAGTTTTGTGTGTTTTGGTCCGTATACTTCCGGATGGCAATGTTGTAAGCTTCTTGGCCTAACGCATACTATCTCTATGTTGCTACCGCTACTCCTGATAATATTAGAAACTGTTGTCCTCCAGAGCGTAGCCATCGTTAACTCATATTGCTACACTTTGGAAATGACGCTAGTCTATCGCAAAGTACTTTCCGCCGGAACTAGCTAACCCAACTACTCAATAATTGGATTCAGTAGTCTGATGTCACGCCGCCCGGAAACGGCGGCCATCTTGGTTCTAAACAAAGAAAATCATTACTTTTTATTCTTCATGGTGGCTAGAACTTTTCATATGTCTTGTGATCAGAATGTGTAAAAGTCAAAACATGATCAAATTTATGTTTTTTCCCCCTCTGGATACGCTTTATGCTCGCCGGAGAAATATGTCATACGGGCGTCCGCCATCGCTCCGATAGTTTCGAGCTAGTGTTACTAAGTTACCATGCGTCATTAGGCAGGAAGTGACGTTACGACTGTTGAAGAGTAATGTATCGGGGTAGGAGAGAAAAAACAATCTGAACTGCACCTGGGATCGATCTCGGTCCCTTTGCGTGTGAAGCGAGTACTCTACCAACTGAGCTATATTCACGTCTTTTTCATGTCGAGCCCGGCCCACGGGTGTTAAATTATTCATTATCATGACAATGTTTTGAACAGGGTGATTTTATTTTTCCTTCTTTTTAATCTTTCGACATTGAATGGTTGGTTGTAACTGGTTGCTGGCACTGATCGGAAGGGCGGTGGGATTCTCGTTAATCTCTCGTCAAACGCGTGTGTGTGTGTTTGTGTGTGTGTGTGTGTGTTATGTGTGTTGTGTGTACATGGGATGTGTGTGTAGATGTGTATGTGTATGTGTGTGTGTGTGTTTGTGTGTTATGTGTGTTGTGTGTACTTGGGAGGTGTGTGTGTAGATGTATATATGGTGAATATTGTGTATGTCTTTATGTGTGTGTGTTATGTGTGTTGTGTGTACATGTGAGGTGTGTGTAGATGTGTATGTGTTTGTGTGGGTGTGTGTGTGTGTGTGAGGGTGTCTCCTCCAGAGCCATTAAGCCCATAAAGCCGGAGTTTATCCCGGTCTCTCTATCGTGAAACGGACAATAACAATAGCTTGCTATCCTTTGGGCAGGACGCTAGTTCATCGCGAAGTATTTTCCGCCAATTAATCTAACAGAGAGAGAGAGAGAGAGAGAGAGAGAGAGAGAGAGAGAGAGAGAAAAGAGATATATACAGAGAGAGAGAAAAGATAGAGATATACAGAGAGAGAGATAGAGAGAGAGAGAGAGAGAGAGAGAGAGAGAGAGACAGACAGACAGACAGACAGACAGACAGACCGACAGAGAGAAAAAAAAAGAGAAAGAGAGAAATGAGAAGTGTATGAGCACATTCAATGAGTATGTGTATATATGTGTGTGTGTTTTTGTGTCTGTGTGTGTGTGAGTGATTTCGTGTACGTACGTGTGTATGTGTTTGTGTGTATGCCTACATTTATGTGAGAGACGGATATTAATTGTATCAATGTGAACATTACTTCCCGATTGTGTGTTTCTGTGTACGTATACGTGTGTATATATTTTTACGACGCATGTGTGTTTGACTTTGTACACACTTCTCACTTGTCCGTGTGCACACTTCTCACTCAATCAATCAAACATCGGATCATTCATTCATTCATTCATTCTTTCTTCGAAAGAGACCAGTTCGTTGGTGTTTCATGAGAATTTTAAAACATTCTAATTTATTTATTAAATCTGCCATATTATCGTTCGTTGATCTAGACCACAAGTATAAACTGTACGCCATAATCGTTTAAATCTATTTCATTTACCTTGTGTTGTTGTCAATCATTCAAGACTTAGATTAATTAATTCATACATACTGTGAGTGTTTTAAAAAAAAAATTAATTTTTCACCCATGGATTGGACTTATGATAGACCCTTAAAATAATGACAGATGCTTTGTTTCGTTTTATTATTATTATTGTTGTTATTATTTTTTAAAATTATTATTTATTTATTTGGGGAGGCCTCCCGAAAGCTCCTACATCCCCAGCATTCTTGTTTTTTTTTTAAATAATGTTCTAGTATGGAGTTTGGGAGGGGGGAAACTTAAAAAGAAAAAGACTGTTTGAGCATAATAAAAAATGTTTCCCCCCTCCCAAACCCCCTACTTACTAGAACAAGAAAACTGGGGATGTAGGAGCTTTCGGAAGGCCTCCCTTTATTTGCTTTTTAAAAAACATATTTTTCATTTTGTTTATATTATTTCTTCCTTTATTTTTAATTTATTGTTCGTTCGTTATTGATTTGTTTATTTATTTATATTTTTTATTTTTATTTTTTTTTCACTGGAATTCATTGTGGTTGGTTTAGTGGTTTAATGTAACATGTGATTATAGCAGGCACTATACGAGTTTAGTAGTCCCCCGACATATTATCATTGTTCATGGATGCTGGTTGCTCTTAAGTTCTACCTAATTTTCGTTGATTGGATAAGACAGACGTAAGATGGAAGGGACTACTAAATTCATGTAGTGCCTTAGAGTCGCGTGTTTGGAATAGGGATACATATTTTTTTTTTTTGCTAGGGAGATGGTGTGATTGTCGTTGATTGGATAAGAGGTAAGATGGAAGGGACAACTAAATTCAGGTAGTGCCTTAGAGTTGCGTTTGGAATAGGGATATAATATATTATTTTTTTGCTAGGGAGATGGTGTGATTGTCGTTGATTGGATAAGAGGTAAGACGGAAGGGACTACTAAATTCAGGTAGTGCCTTAGAGTTTACGTTTCGAATAGGGATATAATATAATGATATTTTGTGGTATAGAGAGTGATGATGTGGTGGGTTGACTGACTTGATAATAGATGGAAAGATCGTAGGTTCAAACCAATTTGGAGCGATCAAAGTAAGTAATCTGTAATAAGTCTTTAAATCACGAGCGCTTGTGAGATTTGAGTTTATCCCGGTTTCAACTGAACACGTGGCATTCATCATTTTGACCTTCAATAATCCTATCGTCGTAACAACAAAAACAAATAACCCCCTCTCCCCGATTCCATACCGAAAACAATATATTAAAAAATCACTTTATGAAAGGTTAAAAATCCATACTACCCAAGGCCACTCTTCATACGATGGATGTTTTAAGATTGGACATTTGATAACAGTTAGTCCAAAAAAGTTACGCCTCCACTTGGCATTCAACATTTTGACCTTCAATAGTCCCTTCCCCCCATAACAACAAAAACAAATACTCCCCCCCCCCCACCACCACCATACAAAAAAAATCACTTTATGATAGTTTGAAAATCAATACTAAAAATGAGGCTGGTACCCAAGGCCACTCTTCATACGATGGATGTTTTAAGATTGGACGGTTGATAACAGTTGGTCCAAAAAAGGTACCAACGTTATCGAGCACTCTCGTACCTACAAGTACCCACCAACACTCATAAATTATATATATATATATATATATATATATATTTTATATATATATATATATATATATATATATAAATGCTCATGGTTACACTTGGTTTTGTGTGTTAGTCCGTTATACTTCCGGATGGCAATGTTGTGAGCTTCTTAGCCAAGCGCATACTATCTATGATAAATCATATTATAAACTATTCAATCTATCAAATGGTAGCCAACGTCCTAGGGGAGGGAGTGGTATCCAGCATCTGATCTAATCTTAAAACATAGTATATTATTGAGTAGCCATTATCTCAAGAGTCTCAGTCTGTTTTTGTTTTTGTTTTTTGTTTTCTTTGTTTCTTTTTTTTTTTTTTTTGTTTATTTATTTTTTGTCATTGATTTACTAACTATTATTAAAGTGATCGGTGTTGTTTTTGTTGTTGTTGTTATGTTTGTTTATGGCTATTGTTGTTGTTGTTGTTGTTATTGTTATTTTTCTTGTTGATGATGATGATGCTGCTGTTGTTGTTTATTCTTGTTGTTGTTGTTTATTGTTGTTATTGTTGTTGTAATGAGAGAAGGGAGGGTTGCAATATTAAAGATTAAAATACTGCTTCATTTTCCGTTCACATAGATAATAATAATAATAATAATAATAATAATAACAATACAGTTCCAATCGTAATCACACTGATCTATGAATATATGTGACCCGTCGTCTCAAAACGGTATTATGTCGGAATGAACCGGATACTAAAAAGCCAAATTAAAGCAAAACTGGTAACAAAAATGGAATATTGCTATATATCATTCTAAATTACGATATTCATTCTCTTCAAAAAAGCATGCAAACTCATTGCAACTCTGACATTTCTAGAAGTAAACTAAATTTTCAGCATCTTAATCATTCCAACATAATACCGTTTCGAGGCGAGACGTCACATATCATTCAAATGGAATGGTAGCTTACATACTCCAGGACCGTTATCAAATATAATATCATTATCTTTAACACGTTGTGTGATGAATGGTCTTTGGCTTGGTTCGTGAGAGTTTGAGTCTGTATTTTATTATTGATTTATTACTTAGCATTAAAAGTAGTTATATTTTGTTATAACGGGGGTGGGGTGGGGGGGGGGGGCTGTGGGCAGCAGAGCCGATGGGCAGAGAGTGGAACAGGGAGGGAGGGAGGGAGGGGGAGGGGTATAAGGAGAGAGAAGGAAATAAAGAGAGGGGGGAGAGAGAGGGAAGGAGAGGGATAAGGAGTAAAAAGGAAAGAAAGAAAGAGAGAGGAAGAGTTAGACAATGGAAGAGAATGGTGGGGGGGGGGGGGAAGACCAAAGGCCTGCAAGGCTTTTTAAAAATGACAAAAACGAATTCCGACCGAGATAACGCTGTTACTAGTCAGTACTACTCGTTTTGCACCTGACTACAGTAAAGGAAATGTTGCTGTTGGCCAGGGACCCCTTGTAAAGCCCTTTGAGCACGTTAAGTGGATATTGCGCTATTTAAAAGCTCAATTTTAATTTTAAGCGTCGTAAATCACCGCAAACAAACAAACAAACAAATCAGTGGGTGAAATGTTGGTTGTTTTATTATTTTTTTAAAGCAAAGCTAATCTCGCCGTGAAAGGGTTAATAATTTGATTTATTGTATTTTTTTTTTAGTGGTCACCATATCGATGTGGGGGGTGTTAATGGTAAAGGGCCGGGAGTGGGGGGGGGGGGGGGGGGGGGAAGGAGGTAGTCAGATTTGTATTGCTATTGACAAACGTGACTTTTCTGTCAGGTTTTTATCGTATCAATTAATTATTGTTTTGTTGTTTATCGTTATTGTGTGTGTGTGTGTGTGTGTGTGGGTGTGTGTGTGTGTACGAAAACCCGCTGGAAAATGGAGGAAGTAAAAAAAGGTGGATTGGTGGATGGTTGAGATTTTATGTTATTTTTTAAAAGCCTTTTCCAAGGACTCAACTATGCGCCGAACGAGGCTCGAACCCAGGACCTTCCGATCCGAAAGCGAGCGTCATACCACTAGACCACATAGCCGTAAATGATTGGATTCCTGTAATATCTCGTTGTGACGATGAACGAGGGGAATTTGATAAAGGGGGATATTGACGAACTCCAATAGATAGAATGAAGATGACGTCACTCAGGTCTTTGTTATAGCTTTTTTGCCATCCGCGTTTATGAGTCATTCTCACTAAACTGTATTAACCAGACTATAAACGATCATGGTTACACAAAGTTTTGTGTGTTGGTCCGTTATACTTTCTGGTAGCAATGTTGTGCTCTCCTTAGCCAAATGCATACTATCTATAGAAGAAAACGAAATCGACGCCACTCAGCTAGCCCTTTGCTATTGTTTTTAGACAGCTATTTTGGTGATTAGTTCTCACTGAATTATATCAATCTGACTATAAATTAATTTTGAAAGTTGCACATAGTTCTGTGCGTTATATCCGGCAGACTGATTTTGTTGAGTATTTTATCTAAACGCATATCATCAATAACCGATCATCTAGACTGTTAATATTCTACTATTGAAGTTCCCATACAAATTTCTTATTAATATTATTATCTAGTGACTTCTGGTATAGAGGTAGCGTAGGGAATGTACTAATCTACAATTCTATAGTAAAATACTTTTTTGAAAACTTTGGCTTGAAAAAAAAAATACCTCAAATTAATATCGATGTTCTAATAAAATTACCCTCAACTTACCATGCCAAAAAGTTTCAAACCTGAGACTTGTTTTAAAACTTTGGCCAGAAAAAACAATTACCTCAAATGTGACCCAACGTATCAAAACGGTATTATGTCGGGATGGACCAGATGCTTAAAAAATTCAAATTATAGTTAAACTAGTCAAAAATATGAATTATTGATATTCATCACTCTAAAATAGGATATTCATTCTCCTCTATAAAACTTATAAACTCAACTTATTAAGTCTGATATTTCTGGCTACAAATTCAATTTTCAGCAACTTAATCATCCCGACTTAGTACCGTTTTGAGACGAGGGGGTCACAAATTTTGTTCTCAACCACCCTCAACTTGCCAAATAGTATAAAATCCTTGGATTTCTTGAAGACTTTTTTTATTTTGGCGAGTTGAAGATTATGAACAAACAAACAAACAAACAAACAAACTCACAGCATCCACCAGCCGGATTTCACTGGCTAAAAACAACAACAAAGAGCACCGTGAGTGACGGACGTCAATGTCGCTCCTTGGATTGATTTGATGTAGCCTTTTATTTGGACAACAAAGATTATTATTATTATTATTATTATTATTATTATTATTATTATTATTATTATTATTATTATTATTATTATTATCATTATTATTATATTATTATTATTATTATTATATTATTATTATTTATTATTGTTATTATTATTATTATTATTTTATTATTATTATTATTATTATTATTATTATTAGTTATTATTATTATTATTTTATTATTATATTATTATTATTATTATTATTATTATTATTTATTATTATTATTATTATTATATTATTATTATTATTATTATTATTATTATTATTATTATTATTATTATTATTATTATTATATTATTATTATTATTATTATTATTATTATTATTATTATTATTATTATTATTATTATCATTATTATTATTATTATTATTATTATTATTTATTATTATTATTATTATTATTATTATATTATTATTATATTATTATTATTTTATTATTGTTTATTATTATTTTATTATTATTATTATTATTATTATTATTATTATTGTCATGGTCTCAAGTGAGTAAAGAGCTACTCGACTATGCATAAAGATATATGTAGAATGAGGCCCCAGAATTTACTAGTTACTATAAATGAAAAACAATTAACGATTTGTTTACAATGAAATAAAAATAATGATGAAATTTAATTAAAAGAGATAAACAGTGATCGTGGCAGTTACAAATAGAGATATGAATATTTTACGTAACTTATGATAGTATGTCAGGTTCGTAAGTTTACGTTTCCAGGCAGTTGATGGGCTTGGATGATCTATTCCTCTGATAACAGGATCGGACTCGTAAAATTCCACTTCCAGGCAATTGGTAAGAGGTTATAGTGTAGTACAGCGGGCTTGGGTTTGATCCTTGAAGATTATACAATCAAAGTTAAAAGCTCCGGCGTCTTAATGGTGTAGATATAATATCTACAAAGTCCCAAAAGATAAAAATCTTCCAGTATATATATAGGAATAGAGTGACTGGCCGTCCGGCATAGATTGTGGAGAGAAAGTGAGTGTAGAATATTAGACCTATCAGCTTTTATAATAAATGGCTACGTGACAGAATGTAGAACGAAAAGTATTCACTAATTAGAAATTAATTCGAGGGAAGGCTATAAAAGGAAAGACGATCTAATATTAGAAGGTAAAGTTTATCTAAGCCTACCGAAATATAACTGGGGTGAGATGAATTCAGTTCTTAATAAAATAAAATTTAATAAGATAATTGTGAACAATCTTTACTGTGACACCCCCACCCACGTTTAAAATATACTCTTTAACCATTATGGGAAAGATAGATTTTACAAACGGAAGTAAATTTACTATCATGATACTCTAGCATTAATCCATTGTTATGATTTGTGCTACAATTAAATTATTTATTAACTAGACATGGAAATGTTTATATTAACGTAGGTATATGAATGGGTGACAATAACAATGAAAGATTGTGATTACAAATCATTGTGATGAACAACATGATGGCAATGTGATTACAAATCATTGTGATAAACAATAGTGATGGCAATGAAGCATGATTTAAGTCGATGATATGAAGGTAATTTACTGAATGAAATGAATGAAAATGTAAATGGAATATTGACATTTCAATTATTGATCATAAATGAGTGAAAATTCATAACAATAATAGTAAAGAGAATATTTCCCAAATCATGAATGGGTATGGTATATATATCCAAACAATACTCAATGTTACATTAAGTTGGGTCATCATGTTTACAAATAAAATTATCGAAATTGTGCGTTCTGATTTGGCATAATTTGCGAGGTAACTAACAGTATGCATGGGAGGTTAAGTTATACCCTTCTCACGTGTTTATACTAATCGAGAAAGTAGGTCGGCGTGAATATTTTCACAGCCTGGTATGTGAGAGATACTGAAAGTGTAATTTTGCAAAAATAGACTCCACCTTAGTACTCTACTATTATTCATTTTGTTATTTCTTATGTACGTGAGTGGTTTATGGTCCGTTTCGACCACAAACTCTTTTAGCAGTAGATATCTGCTGAATGTCTTTAAAGCAAAGACGATGGCCAGTCCTTCACGCTCTATTACAGAGTATCGTGATTCTCTGTCCAATAATTTTCTGCTTGCATATAAGCAAGGCATTAGAGTTCCCTCATGCTCCTGTAATAGTACACCTGCGATGCCCTTATCAGACGCGTCAGTTCTTACAAATTCTTTTGATATGTCGGGTAATTTAAGAATTGGTTCTGAACAGAGTAATGCCTTTAATTGGTTAAAGCTATTCTGACACACTTCTGTCCAAACAATTTTGTTCGGTGACCCATTCTTTGTCAGATTTGTTAGCGGTGTCGCGATGTGCGCGAAGTTGTAAATGTATTTCCTGTAAAAATTTAGGAGCCTAAGTACTTTGCGTACTTCTTTTTTTTGTCTTATGTGGTTGCAATTGTGCGATTTTTGTTCGTTTTTCTGTCTCGGGTGTCTGTGTCCCATGACCAATGGTATGATTAATCCTGCATTTGAAGCTTCGATATTAGTAAACATAGGTTGCGACACTGTGTCTCTATCAAAATATTTTTTTAGCATATTTGCATGGAATGTCTTTGTTGTGTTGTTAATTTTAATCTCGTAATTAACATTAGATTTTACTGCTGTTATTTTGAATGGTCCTTTCCATGTAGCTAAAAGTTTACTCGAGTCATCGGGTAAGAGTATTAGTACTTTGTCACCAATCGCAAATTTTCTTGACTTGCTTTTTCTATCGGAGTATTCCTTGTATTTCTCTGCTTTTTTAGTGACGGATTCCTGTGCTAGCTTACATGTATCCTCTATTCTGTCTTTCAGGTTTCTTACATATTCGTAAGCAAACATAATTTCGTTATTGTCCTCCTCATTCCCTTTACAAATGTCGGCTACTATATTGATCGGGCCGCGAGGTGATCGTCCATACATCAACTCAAATGGGGAGTAGCCTGTAGATTCTTGGGGTATTTCTCTATATGCAAATAGGATTGCTGGTAAGTATCTGTCCCAATCATCTGGTTTTTCTGCTGACACTTTTCTTAACATATTCTTTAGAGTCCCATTAAATCTTTCACAAAGACCATTTGCTTGGGGGTGGTAAGGAGTTGTGA
Organism: Berghia stephanieae; assembly: GCF_034508935.2. Lineage (NCBI taxonomy): Eukaryota > Metazoa > Mollusca > Gastropoda > Nudibranchia > Aeolidiidae > Berghia > Berghia stephanieae. The sequence goes on from NC_088369.1 coordinate 43,114,423, forward strand.
ATGAGTGTTGGATTCCCATGAGTTTCATGGTTTCATGCATCATATGTGATGTAAATTGGGGTCCATTGTCCGACAGTATCTCATTTGGTATGCCTATTCTAGTAAAAATTGTCATCAATGCTTCAGCTATGTGATCCGATGTAGTTGATTTCAATGCTATCGCTTCTGGCCACCTGGTTGCGTAATCGACTAGTGTTAGTATGTGTGTATGGTTTCTATCTGATTTTGTTAAAGGGCCTATAATGTCGATTGCAACTTTTTGAAAAACTTTTTCAACAACTGGGGTTGTCTCTAATGGCAATCTCGGTATTCTGCCTTTTGCGACTCTTCTTTGGCATGTGTCACAAGATTTCACATATTCTCGGACGTCTTTAGTAATTCCAGGCCATGTGAAATTCTCGGATATTCTCTTCAATGTGGAAGAGCTCCCAAGATGTCCAGAAGTTATTGAATCGTGCGCTATTCCAAGGATTTTGTTTCTGTAAATACTCGGCGTGACCAGTTGTTTAGCTATTTTGTTTCTTTTCCTATGTAACCTGAACAGAATATCTTTTTCAATGATGTATTCAACTTTTGATTTCGTCCCTTTGTTTGCGATATTGAAATATGAAGTTAAAGTCGGGTCCTTTTTCTGTTCTTCAATGAACGTGTTCCTGTCAAATTGTTGTGGTTCAAGAGAAATAGTCATTGGCTTCTCTGTTGTCTTAGTCATCTTTCTTGTTTCTGCTAGACAAGCTGTTTCTTGGGTTAATGACCATTCTTTTACATCTGTTGGGTTGTCTTTAAGACCTTTTATATTGCCAACAATAACATCAGCGACGGGGTTGGGAAGTATACAGCATTCCACTATTCCTGTATAGTATGGGGTTTCTATGTACACGTTAGCTGTTTCAAAGGTTTCGACTGTGCCACTGAATGTGATGCATTGTACCGTTTTTCCAGTTTTGTCTTCGTCATTGATCAAAGATGCTTTTATTCCTACTGTACTGCATCCTGTGTCTCTCAATATTTTGCAATCAGTTCCATTAGCTTTGCCTTCACAAAAAAATAGCGATCCTGATTTGTGAGTTTGTGTTAAAAGTGACATACCTTTCACGCAATACACATTTTTATTTTCTCCTGACATTATTCGTGTCTGATTATTTACACTGGTTTGGAGTGATGCATTTGCAGTTTCTTTCGGATATCCCACGATTTTGTAACATTTGTCTGCTGTGTGGCCTTTCATTCCACAATATTGACATTTAATTATAGGTTTGTTGGTTTTCTTATACTCAGTATTATTGTCAGTGCTATTTCTTGTTTTGTTTTGATAGGGTCGGCTATGGTCTCTATTGAACTGTTTGTTCCATGGTTTGTTACTATGATCATCTTGTTTCACTTGCGTGTTCCGAGTGATTGATCGGCTCGTTCTATTTGAGTACTGAACTTTAGGTGTACCTGGACTCTGAGCAGCGGCAGCGTAGTATGGTTCCTTCAATGTTCTGCTAAGGGGTGTCAATGGATGTGCGCTGTTAAAGTTTTCTGCGTAGATTTTTAATTTGTCCAAGTTTTCTGGCTTTCTCTCTTTAAAGAATGCGACTAAATCTGGGTTGCAAGCTTGATAGATTCGATTCTTCAGCGTGAGATAGTAAAGGCCTGCAAAGTCGTCTTGTTTTACGTTTGCCAACTCAAGCCACCGATTTAGAAATTGAGTAATTCGGTTCACGAATGTATTAAAGTCTTCTCCACTTTCCGGTTTTGCAGTGTGAAACCTTTCCTGGTAACCATCTTCCGTTAATCTAAATCTTTTTAGTAGAGCGTCTTTAATTTTACCATAGTCATCTGCATCTTCAGTTGTTAAGGTATAGAAAACTTTTAGCGGTTCTCCAGATAAGCAGTTAATCAAGGCTGTGGCCCATTTGCTTTCTGGCCAACGATAACCTTTAGCCTGAACTTCGAATCGGTGTAAGAAGGATTCTAGACAGTCTGAGCGTTCATCGTATGTTGGCATGCGTGGAAGTTTCACGAAAAATTCATCACTATTATTATGTTTTCTTTCATGACCGGTTTTGTTTTTTCAATTTCCAGCATCATTTGGGTCCTTTTGGTTTCTTCTTCTGCTAAAGCTATTTGTCTTTTTAGTTCCCTTTCTTGGACTCTTTCTTCTCGTTCTTCTCTACGTATTCTTTCTTCGTGTTCTTTTTCTTCTCTACGAATTCTTTCTTCGTGTTCTTTTTCTTCTCTACGAATTCTTTCTTCATTTTCTTCTCTACGAATTCTTTCTTCATTTTCTTCTCTACGAATTCTTTCTTCATTTTCTTCTCTACGAATTCTTTCTTCGTGTTCTTTTTCTTCTTTACGAATTCTTTCTTCATTTTCTTCTCTACGAATTCTTTCTTCATGTTCTTTTTCTTCTTTTACTTTCTCTTCGCACCATGAAAATATTCTTTCCTGGGGTATTTCTAAGTCCTTTGCGAGACTTAAGTATCTTTTATATGCTTCCATGTTGCAATAAATTAGTTACGATGTTTTATATATATTATATTGACAGGATACTGTTACTGACTGTTTTATTTATTTACACTTACTGGAATGAACTGTTCTATTTTTAGAAATCTCTCTCTCTTATTTCAACTTATTATGTATGTTGAATTTGATGCCTTTTATCGTTATATCTTATAAAGCAATGTGTCAATACAATGCGGAGTTATTATGACTTGTGTCAATAACAATGTGTCAATCGCGTGTACTCTAAACTATGTTACTACGAAAAATGTATCACCAATGTGTGTGACTCGTCGTTAGTTTGTGTACAATTATTCGCAATGACGCTAATATACTAGAGTGTGATAACAATAATAGGATGCCAAAATAATCCCAAGTTATCTATCACTAAATATAACACGACGGCTAGTAGACTCCTTTTATTATTATTTAGTTTTTAAAGACTCACTTTCAGAACATAATATATAAGTGGTTTTCGGTAACAGTAATATGCCAAAAATGCATTTAAAACAAATCACTATGCAAAACAAATCACGATGTCTATAGTTACTATGTGATGCCAACTCATGTAAAAGAGAATAATGAAGGATATATTTACCAACTCAGTTCGTGGCTGGGACCTCTCTCTTGTTCAATGGTTGTTCAACAATTGTAATTAGGCATTGAAGAGTGTTTAACAGTGATGTCTGAAATACAAAACAATAAAATATCGTAAGATTTACAATAGTTATAAAATGTGTTCACAACACTGAGTGATTGGATGATAGGTGAATGAATCGTTATGGAATGTAAACATATTGAAAACAATTCATGAATGAGGCAAACAACAAAATGAAATGTGTGATATAGTAACAAAGTGGACAAGGAATGAATGAATGAATGAAAAACTGAGTGAATAGATGAATGAATGAATGGATAATGTATGAATGAAAGAATGAAGGGAGGAATAAATGTATGAATGATTGGATAAATGAGTGAATAAACGAATGAATGGATGAATGAATGAATGAATAAATAAATGAATGAACAATGAATGAATGAATAATTTATAAGTGAATAAATGAATGAAGGAATGAATCAATAAAATGCTATTCAATTTGAATGAAAGAATGAATGGATAAATTGCTATTCCATTTAAATGAAGAAATGAAAAAGAAAAAAAAATTAATCCTGTAAATAGGGAGTTCAATTAAAATATGATCAAGTGGGGCAATTAAGAGTTTTACAATTTAAACTTTAAAGTTAGATGAAATAGATATAAGTAACTAAATAAATTCAATTCTTTATATGTGTCCCCTCCAAAATGTCATGGTCTCAAGTGAGTAAAGAGCTACTCGACTATGCATAAAGATATATGTAGAATGAGGCCCCAGAATTTACTAGTTACTATAAATGAAAAACAATTAACGATTTGTTTACAATGAAATAAAAATAATGATGAAATTTAATTAAAAGAGATAAACAGTGATCGTGGCAGTTACAAATAGAGATATGAATATTTTACGTAACTTATGATAGTATGTCAGGTTCGTAAGTTTACGTTTCCAGGCAGTTGATGGGCTTGGATGATCTATTCCTCTGATAACAGGATCGGACTCGTAAAATTCCACTTCCAGGCAATTGGTAAGAGGTTATAGTGTAGTACAGCGGGCTTGGGTTTGATCCTTGAAGATTATACAATCAAAGTTAAAAGCTCCGGCGTCTTAATGGTGTAGATATAATATCTACAAAGTCCCAAAAGATAAAAATCTTCCAGTATATATATAGGAATAGAGTGACTGGCCGTCCGGCATAGATTGTGGAGAGAAAGTGAGTGTAGAATATTAGACCTATCAGCTTTTATAATAAATGGCTACGTGACAGAATGTAGAACGAAAAGTATTCACTAATTAGAAATTAATTCGAGGGAAGGCTATAAAAGGAAAGACGATCTAATATTAGAAGGTAAAGTTTATCTAAGCCTACCGAAATATAACTGGGGTGAGATGAATTCAGTTCTTAATAAAATAAAATTTAATAAGATAATTGTGAACAATCTTTACTGTGACAATTATTTATTATTATTATTATTATTATTATTATTATTATATTGTTGTTGTTGTTGTTGTTGTTATCATTTTTAAGTAAAAGTTGTTTTTTTGTTGTTTCTTTTTTGTTTTTGTTTTTTTTTTTTGTTTTTTAGTTTTTTGTTTTTTGTTTGTTTGTTGTTTTTTTTTGTTTGTTTGTTTTGTTTTTTTTTTGTTTTTTTTGTTTGTTTTTTTTTTTTTTTGGGGGGGCGGGGCACATTTCTAATAATTTTTTTCTCTAAACGCGTTTTGTCAGATTATGCCATGTACCAATTCAATGCCCCGTGTTTTATCTACCTTGGATTATTCAGAACATTCCGCTGTTGATTTTCCGCGGTGTGTCTTTTTTACGAAACCCGCCGAAACCCGCCGAAACCCTGCGAAACCCGCCGAAACCCGACGAAACCCGCCGAAACCCGACGAAACCGACGAATCCCGACAAAGTTATGGGAAGTAGGTGGCTGTGGGGAGTGAACCTAGAACTCAGGGAAGTGTACACCATTGGGGAGTGAACCTGGGACTGGGTTTCGGCGGGTTTCGTAAAAAGAACCAGTGCTTTTTTACGAAACCCGCCGAAACCCGCCGAAACCCGGCGAAACCCGACAATATCCAGCAAAGTTATGGGAAGTAGACAACTGTGGGGAGTGAACCCGATACTCAGGGAAGTGTACACCAGTCGGGAGTGAACCTGAGACTAAGGTTATCGGCCGGTTTCGGCGGGTTTCGTAAAAAAGAATTAGTGCTTTATTACGAAACCCGCCGAAACTCGCCGAAACCCGACAATATCCGGCAAAGTTATGGGAGTTTGGCAACAGTGGGGGGTGATCCTGGGAGTCAGGGAATTGCACACCAGTGGGGAGTTAACCTGGGACTGTGTAAAAAGGATATCAGTGGGAAATAAACCTGGGACTAAAGGGAGATGGATACCATTGAAAGTTGAAGCCGGATATGGGAGTTGAGTACCAGAGGAGAATGAACCTGACACTATAGAAGGTGGGCGCCAGTGGGGAGTGAACCTGGAACTCGGGGAATTTCACACCAGTGGGGAGTTAACCTGGGACTCTGTAAAAAGGATATCAGTGGGAAATAAACCTGGGACTAAAGGGAGATGGATACCATTGAAAGTTGAAGCCGGATATGAGAGTTTGGTACCAGAGGAGAATGAACCTGACACTATAGGAGGTGGGCGCCAGTGAGGAGTGAACCTGGGACTATGTAAACAGGATATCAGTGGGAAATAAACCTGGGACTAAAGGGAGGTGGATACCATTGGGAGTTGAAGCCGGATTTGGGAGTTGGGTACCAGAGGAGAGAGAAACCTGACACTATAGGAGGTGGGCGCCAGTGGGGAGTGAACCTGGGACTATGTAAAAAGGATATCAGTGGGAAATAAACCTGGGACTAAAGGGAGATGGATACCATTGAAAGTTGAAGCCGGATATGAGAGTTTGGTACCAGAGGAGAATGAACCTGACACTATAGGAGGTGGGCGCCAGTGAGGAGTGAACCTGGGACTATGTAAACAGGATATCAGTGGGAAATAAACCTGGGACTAAAGGGAGGTGGATACCATAATTATTGGGAGTTGAAGCCGGATTTGGGAGTTGGGTACCAGAGGAGAGAGAAACCTGACACTATAGGAGGTGGGCGCCAGTGGGGAGGGAACCTGGGACTATGTAAAAAGGATATCAGTGGGAAATAAACCTGGGACTAAAGGGAGATGAATACCATTGAAAGTTGAAGCCGGATATGGGAGTTGAGTACCAGAGGAGAATGAACCTGACACTTTAGGAGGTGGGCGCCAGTGGGGAGTGAACCTGGGACAATGTAAAAAGGATAGCAGTAGGAAATAAACCTGGGACGAAAGGGAGATGGATACCGTTGAAAGTTGAAGCCGGATATGAGAGTTTGGTACCACTGGAGAATGAACCTGACACTTTAGGAGGTGGGCGCCAGTGGGGAGTGAACCTGGGACAATGTAAAAAGGATAGCAGT
>NC_088369.1:43148470-43150970 GCF_034508935.2 Berghia stephanieae
CAAAATGTTCACCTTTCGACTGATTATGTCATGCACTGACACATATTATGTGCTAAATGTTTTAAAGCGTCTTCCACGATAAAGTTATTCATTTACTTATTGTCTTTGCCTCTCTATTTGCATTATTATTTACCTATAATACATGTGACTTATCGCTTCATAACAGTTATCATGGTGGGGTGGTTCAGTTTAATGATAATAGAATAGACTCATATTGAGCGCACGGTATCCTCAACAATGAGGCTCTTGGCGCTTTAAATTACATCAACACAAAACTATATAGAAAGTACATGAAAATACATGTTTTCAAGGATTTCTTAAAAACAGTCAATGATTTGGATTCTCGGATTTCTCAAATCTGACTTTATGATATGGAATGTGTGACCCTTTGCCTCAAAACGGTATTAAGTCGGGTTGGTTACGATGTTGAAAATTGAATTTATAGCCAGAAATATCAGACTTGTGTTGAGTTTGTATGTTTTATTGAGGAGAATGGATACCATATTTTAAGGTGTTAATGCCAACAAGGGGACCGCAAGGGGACCGCAATCGATCTAGGAGAAGGACACTCTGAAGCAAAACCGCCACTGCCTTGTGGACAGACCTTGGTTGGTCAAAGGCTAAGGAAGCAATCCTGAAAAACAGCACGCCGAAGACAGAGCAGCGGGGCCGGAAGGCGCAAATATCACAGGAAACTGGAAACTGCCACTGCATGCTTAAATCCCAATATGACACGTCACAATAATCAAATCCGATGTGGTGCGAAGCCCGTGGAATCCCGCCGGACGGGCCTAGTGCCGGGCCTCAATGGCCCACCCAAGCGATCTGGTGGTACCTTGACTTCATCTTGCGGAACCAGGGGAGGAGGATCAAGGTTACATGCGACTGGAACACCAATCACAATTAAAATCCTCCAATGGAATGCTGAGGGCGTTGCGAAGAAGAAAATAGCCCTTGAAAAGAGACTCAAAGAGCAGGACATCAAAATTGCCTGCATTCAAGAAACTCACCTCACGGACAACATGAGATTTGCCATCAGAGGGTACCAGGTAATAAGGCATGATAGAAAGGATCACAAAGGAGGCGTGATGACATTAGTAAAAAACGACTACCCCACCGCAGGCATAAAAATTGATACACAAGAGCAATCAGAAATACAGCAAATTAAAGTATGTATCGGAAAGAAAGAACTCCTGATTTTTAACTGCTATTGCCCACCAAACAAAGAGCTTCATTTAGACAAGATAAAAAATCCAGGAAGAAAGATGTCTGGTACTAGGGGACTTTAACAGTCACTCTCAAAGCTGGGGATATGGAGATATGGACAAACGTGGTGAAACAGTAGAAAACTGGCAAATTGAAACAAAACTTCAACTATTGTATGACGATGAAGATGACACATATTTCTCAAGAGCGTGGAAAACCACATCTACCCCAGATCTTACGTTTGCCACAGATGATATAGCAAAGACTATAAATAGAACAGTACAGCCCCAACTGGGTGGTAGTGACCATAGGCCAATCATCACAAACCTCTATCATCAAAATGAAAACAAAACACAAACCATCCCAAGATGGAACTACAAAAGAGCAAAATGGGAAAGCTTTGAACAACTTACAGACAGCCACTGCAAAAATATAAACTGTAAAACCAAGAATGTCAACAAAAGTGCAAAAGAACTGACAAAGGCCATCCTAAAAGCAGCAAAAGAAAGTATCCCAAGGGGAGCAAGAAAAAATTATATACCACTCTGGACAGACGATCTTAATCAGTTAAGTAATGAAGTATCGGAAACAAGAGAAAAGGCTGAAGCAGACCCCTGTGATGACAATATTGCAGCATATAAAGAGGCAGAAGCTACCTTTAAAAAAAAATGGCAACGACATCCAAAATGGCATGGAAAGAAAAAACGCATAGCCTTAATTTCGAAAAAGATGGAAATAAACTTTGGAAACTTACAAAAGCCCTAAATAGAGAACCAAACCACTACGCCCCTCCCGCGTTGGAAAAAGAAGGAGAACTTGTCAGTCCACAACAAGCTGCAGACCTATTCATGGAGCAGTTCAAAAAAATTAGTGACAACACAATAGAAAAAGAACTGAAGAAAAGAGTTAGAAAAGAATGCAGAAAACAAAAAAAGGAACTTAAGGAAGCCATAGATGAAGTAATGACAAAGAAGCTAACTATGGAAGAACTAGAAAGCTCTCTCAAAGTGTTAAAAACAAAGAAATCGCCAGGCCCAGACGAAGTAACAAATGAGATGCTTATCCATCTTGGAAAGACAGCGAAAAAGAAGCTATTACAACTCTACAACAGCACTTGGAAAACTGGTAAAATACCAGATATATGGAAAAAGGCTTTTATTGTCCCAATTAAGAAAGAAGGAAAACAAGCAAATGAAGCCGCAAATTACCGACCTATAAGTCTTACAAGCTGCATGTGCAAGCTGATAGAAAGAATTATCAACTCCAGACTGATGTGGTATCTTGAAAACTATAA
>NC_088369.1:43162624-43180124 GCF_034508935.2 Berghia stephanieae
TAACGAGTGTGACGATTTTCCTACTGTTGGTAAGGAGAGCTAATCACAATAGTTCGGTGTGTCTTTTTTACGAAACCCGCCGAAACCCGCCGAAACCCTGCGAAACCCGCCGAAACCCGCCGAAACCCGACGAAACCCGACGAATCCCGACAAAGTTATGGGAAGTAGGAGGCAGTGGGGAGTGAACCCAGAACTCAGGGAAGTGTACACCATTGGGGAGTGAACCTGGGACTGGGTTTCGGCGGGTTTCGTAAAAAAGAACCAGTGCTTTTTTACGAAACCCGCCGAAACCCGCCGAAACCCGGGCCGAAACCCGACAATATCCAGCAAAGTTATGGGAAGTAGACAACTGTGGGGAGTGAACCCGAGACTCAGGGAAGTGTACACCAGTCGGGAGTGAACCTGAGACTAAGGTTATCGGCCGGTTTCGGCGGGTTTCGTAAGAAAGAATTAGTGCTTTATTACGAAACCCCCCGAAACCCGCCGAAACCCGACAATATCCGGCAAAGTTATGGGAGTTTGGCAACAGTGGGGGGTGATCCTGGGAGTCAGGGAATTGCACACCAGTGGGGAGTTAACCTGGGACTGTGTAAAAAGGATATCAGTGGGAAATAAACCTGGGACTAAAGGGAGATGGATACCATTGAAAGTTGAAGCCGGATATGGGGGTTGAGTACCAGAGGAGAATGAACCTGATACTATAGAAGGTGGGCGCCAGTGGGAGTGAACCTGGGACTCAGGGAAGTGCACACCAGTTGGGAGTTAACCTTGGACTGTGGGGAATGGATAACTGTGGTATCCGAGCCGAACTATAGGAGTTGGGTACCAGAGGAGAATGAACCTGACACTATAGAAGGTGGGCGCCAGTGGGGAGTGAACCTGGGATTCAGGGAATTGCACACCAGTGGGGATTTAACCTGGGAATATGTAAAAAGGATATCAGTGGGAAATAAACCTGGGACTAAAGGGAGATGGATACCATTGAAAGTTGAAGCCGGATATGAGAGCTTGGTACCAGAGGAGAATGAAACTGACACTATAGGGGGTGGGCGCCAGTGGGGAGTGAACCTGGGACAATGTAAAAAGGATATCAGTAGGAAATAAATCTGGGACTAAAGGGAGGTGGATACCATTGGGAGTTGAAGCCGGATTTGGGAGTTGGGTACCAGAGGAGAGAGAAAACCTGACACTATAGGAGGTGGGCGCCAATGGGGAGTGAACCTGGGACTATGTAAACAGGATATCAGTGGGAAATAAACCTGGGACTAAAGGGAGATGGACACCATTGAAAGTTGAAGCTGGATATGAAAGTTTGGTACCAGAGGAGAATGAACCTGACACGATAGAAGGTGGGCGCCAGTGGGGAGTGAACCTGGGACAATGTAAACAGGATATCAGTGGGAAATAAACCTGGGACTAAAGGGAGATGGACACCATTGAAAGTTGAAGCTGGATATGGGAGTTGAGTACCAGAGGAGAATGAACCTGACACTATAGGAGGTGGGCGCCAGTGTGGAGTGAACCTGGGACTCAGGGAAGTGCACACCAATTTGGAGTTAACCTGGGACTGTGGGAGATGGATAACTGTGGGTATCCGAGCCGAACTATAGGAGTTGGTACCAGAGGAGAATGAACCTGACACTATAAAAGGTGGGCGCCAGTGGGGAGTGAACCTGGGAGTCAGGGAATTGCACACCAGTGGGGAGTTAACCTGTAAATATCTAAAAAAGGATATCAGTGGGAAATAGATCCGGCTTCAACTCCCAATGGTATCCATCTCCCTTTTGTCCCAGATTTATTTCCTACTGATATCCTTTATACATATTCCCAGTGTGCAATTCCCTGAGACCCAGGTTCACTCTCCACTGGCGCCCACCTCCTATTGTGTCAGGTTCATTCTCCTCTGGTACCAAACTTTCATATCCGGTTTCAACTTTCAATGGTATCCATGTCCCTTTAGTCCAAGGTTTATTTCCCCCTGATATCCTGTTTACATAGTCCCTGGTTCACTCCCGATTGGCGCCCACCCCCTATATTGTCAGGTTCATTCTCCTCTGGTACCAAGCTCTCATATCCGACTTCAACTTTCAATGGTATCCATCTCCGTTTAGTCCCAGGTTTATTTCCCACTGATATCCTGTTTACATAGTCCCAGGTTCACTCCCCACTGGCGCCCACCTCCTATAGTGTCAGGTTCATTCTCCTCTGGTACCAAACTCTCATATCCGGCTTCAACTTTCAATGGTATTCATCTTCCTTTAGTCCCAGGTTTATTTCCCACTGATATCCTTTTTACATAGTCCCAGGTTCACTCCCCACTGGCGCCCACCTCCTATAGTGTCAGGTTTCTCTCTCCTCTGGTACCCAACTCCCAAATCCGGCTTCAACTCCCAATGGTATCCACTTCCCTTTAGTCCCAGGTTTATTTCCCACTGATATCCTGTTTACATAGTCCCAGGTTCACTCCCCATTGGCGCCCACCCCCTATAGTGTCAGGTTCATTCTCCTCTGGTACCAAGCTCTCATATCCGACTTCAACTTTCAATTTTATCCATCTCCCTTTAGTCCCAAGTTTATTTCCCACTGATATCCTGTTTACATAGTCCCAGGTTCACTCCCCACTGGCGCCCACCTCCTATAGTGTCAGGTTCATTCTCCTATGGTACCAAACTCTCATATCCGGCTTCAGCTTTCAATGGTATTCATCTCCCTTTAGTCCCAGGTTTATTTCCCACTGATATCCTTTTTACATAGTCCCAGGTTCACTCCCCACTGGCGCCCACCTCCTATAGTGTCAGGTTTCTCTCTCCTCTGGTACCCAACTCCCAAATCCGGCTTTTACTCCCAATGGTATCCACCTCCCTTTAGTCCCAGGTTTATTTCCCACTGATATCCTGTTTACATAGTCCCAGGTTCACTCCCCACTGGCGCCCACCTCCTATAGTGTCAGGTTTATTCTCCTCTGGTACCAAACTCTCATATCCGGCTTCAACTTTCAATGGTATACATCTCCCTTTAGTCCCAGGTTTATTTCCCACTGATATCCTTTTTACACAGTCCCAGGTTAACTCCCCACTGGTGTGAAATTCCATGAGTCCCAGGTTCACTCCCCACTGGCGCCCACCTTCTATAGTGTCAGGTTCATTCTCCTCTGGTACTCAACTCCCATATCCGGCTTCAACTTTCAATGGTATCCATCTCCCTTTAGTCCCAGGTTTATTTCCCACTGATATCCTTTTTACACAGTCCCAGGTTAACTCCCCACTGGTGTGCAATTCCCTGACTCCCAGAATCACCCCCCACAGTTGCCAAACTCCCATAACTTTGCCGGATATTGTCGGGTTTCGGCGGGTTTCGTAATAAAGCACTAATTCTTTTTTACGAAACCCGCCGAAACCGGCCGATAACCTTAGTCTCAGGTCACTCCCGACTGGTGTACACTTCCCTGAGTCTCGGTTCACTCCCCACAGTTGTCTACTTCCCATAACTTTGCTGGATATGTCGGTTTCGCCGGGTTTCGGCGGGTTTCGGCGGGTTTCGTAAAAAAGCACTGGTTCTTTTTTACGAAACCCGCCGAAACCCAGTCCCAGGTTCACTCCCCAATGGTGTACACTTCCCTGAGTTCTGGGTTCACTCCCCACTGCCTCCTACTTCCCATAACTTTGTCGGGATTCGTCGGGTTTCATCGGGTTTCGGCGCGTATCGGCGGGTTTCGGCGGGTTTCGCAGGGTTTCGGCGGGTTTCGGCGGGTTTCGTAAAAAAAGACACACCCCAATAGTTTAACATGCGTCTGTGCAAGATGACAACGTAATGCATATATCAATTACAATATTTAAGATCGTTTGGGAGTTGTTGTGTTTATTTTTAAAAATATTTAATGCACTTCTTCTTTGGAATTACTTCTTTCTGTACAAGATTTGGTGTCATTTGACTTGAGTTGATTGAGTAGATGCAATGTATGACGTGCTTAGTTAATCAATGTGATGTCAGTTAGATAATCGATTTAGCATGAAATATAGGTCTACCATTGGAATCGATTATATTATATTGTGGACCGGTCATTAGACAAATAGACATAAATAAACAGTGAATCGATTTATTTTTTTCAATATCGAAATAAATCGATATTTTTGACAATGGATCAGTGGACGCAAACACCGATAAAAAGTGGATTTACCTCCGATTCAGAAAGTGATATAAATTCCAGACTTGTTGCTCCTCACAAGAAGAAGAGCAGCAATGGTGCTATTACAGGACACGATAGCAAATTATACAAAAATCCCGGAAGAGAACATAATAATGATATTACTTATTTCCGAAACAAAACCCATTTGGGTCTCCATACTTCGCCTTCTTTTTCTTCGGCTTCGGCTCTTTCTTCGAAACGGGACAAAAACCAAAGAGGAGGACAGTATAAAAAGATTGGTAGTGGTGGTGGTGGTGGTGGTGGTGGTGGTGGAGATCGGGGTGGGGATAGACGAGGAACAGACGGAAGGGAAAGCTGGATCACGAGAGCCAAAAGCGCGTTCAACGAAAAGAATAGACTGGATGCCAAGAACTCTAGACAAACCAAAATTAAAAATAACTCATGGATGACGTCATCGACGAATTCCCAAAACCAATATGGCGCCAACAGGATAACGATTGTTTCTCGTGAAAACGAACCCATGCTCAAGGACAACAACAACACTGCTAAAAGCAGGAACAAAAATGACAACCTCTATTATCACAACAACAACAACGGGAGTGATAATTTTGCGAAGAATGATAAGGAATCGGCGAATTCTCATATCTCTCTTTCTTCCTCAACCAAACGGATTTTAACCGGCGCCAAAGGAAAATCTCTAGCCATTTCTTTGTCCCTTGGGTCCAACGGTGCCCACGACAATCACCGGGAACACCTTTTCAACAACGACGACAACAACGATGATTCTTTCGACAACAACTGCAACCATAACGGCCATCATTATCATCGATTTAGCGATGATAATAACGTCGACGAAGATTTTGGGCTGAATTATTCTTATTCACAGCCCCCACAACCCCGATTCTTCAGCCCGAGATACGACCCAGGTACGCGTACGAAAGCTTACCAAAGGACATCTTCTTCGGCCCATGCTCGGAAACTGGGACAACTTCCGGGCTCAGCCCACCCGGCTCCTTTCAGCGCGCCGCCAAGACACTGTGACGCATGCGCAGTGGATTATGTCAGAAAATGGGTCAAGGTCAGTACGATTTTATTTGTTCTTTTAAAAAAAAAAACAATAAACAAACTTCTTCTACCATTTAGATATTGCTCTTATTTTTCATCCATCTTTCTGCCGTGTATCCGTCTCACATTCATCCATTCTTCATTCTAGGCATGGTCTCCCAGTATTTTCCCAAAAATGACAGCCTTATCCAGCAGAAAAATTGATTTTGTAAACTCAAACAAGCTCTGTACAAAACAACGTTATGTTCTTATGAATTAAACAAAGATCATTCTTCAAAGTTTGTGATGTAACAAAATAAATCTAAATAAGATACAATGTATTTGAGTCGTAACAATTGTGACGATTTTTCTGTAGGTGGTAAGGGGAGGGTTAATAAGATGATCCCATTTCCTGTTTGTAAAATATACTTTTCTGATTTTTAAAATAATTGGAAAAATGTGTATCCATTGTACCTCATACTCAGTCTGAATGGGCCAGTTGGATTATAATATGGAGAATAGGAAGATGAGGAGGAGGAGGAGGAGGAGGAAAAGAAGAAGAAGAAGAAGAAGAAGAAGAAGAAGAAGAAGAAGAAGAAGAAGAAGAAGAAGCAGGAGGAGGGGGAGGAGGAGGATCAGGAGGAGGAGGGGGAGGTGATTATTATTATTATTATTATTATTATTATTATTATTATTATTATTATTATTATTATTATTATTATTATTATTTATTATTATTATGATTATTATTATTATTTATTATTATTATTATTATTATTATTATTATTATTATTATTATTATTATTATTATTATTATTATTATTATTATTATTATTATTATTATTATTATTATTATTACTATTATTATTATTATATGTGGCCGAGTGGTTAAGGCATTGCACTGTGACCCGGATGACCCGGGTTCGAGCCCCGCTTCAGACACTTTCCTTTTTTCCCTTGAGCAAGAGTATTCACCCCCAATTCGCTCACTTGGACAACATGGGTGATTCCTGTTGACATCAGACATCTTGTTTGATTAATTATCTATAGTCCTTCGTGGAATGCCTAGGCGACGGTATCTTATGATGTCGTGGCGAAAAAGGCATAATAATAAAAATAATAATAATAATAATAATAATAATAATAATAATAATAATAATAATAATAATGATAATGATAATGATAATGATAATGATAATGATAATGATAATAATAAATAATAATAATAATAATAATAATAATAATAATCAACAACAACAACAACAACAACAACAACAACAACAACAACAACAACACAACAACAACAACAAATAATAATAATAATAAATAATAATAATAATAATAATAATTAATAATAATAATAATAATTTAAAAATAATAATAATAATAATAATAATAATAATAATAATAATAATAATAATATAATAATAATAATAATAATTATAATTTAGATCGTATCCAAGGAAAGATCAGCGAGGGGGTTTATAAAACAAAATTATGTAAACATGTGGAAATCATCGAAATGCGCTGCAAAACAATGGAGGCCATTGATCTTAGATTATCCCTCCAGAATACAAGATACAACTTCAACTGCATCTACCGACCGCCAGCAAACAAGAAAAACAAAACAAAATTACCTGATGTTAGGAAGGAAATCAACGAGATGCTAACTTTGCAACACACGCGTCCTGGCCATTCAACTATACTCGGCGACTTTAATTTTCACTTCGACAACGCCACAGACACCGCTAAATTGCACGAGTCATTATCGGAGAACAACATGTGCCAGATCGTAACAACGCCAACCCACTCTGCTGGTCATA
Organism: Berghia stephanieae; assembly: GCF_034508935.2. Taxonomy (NCBI): domain Eukaryota; kingdom Metazoa; phylum Mollusca; class Gastropoda; order Nudibranchia; family Aeolidiidae; genus Berghia; species Berghia stephanieae. The sequence continues at coordinate 43,169,639 of NC_088369.1, forward strand.
TTTTAGATTGGGTAATTGTAGAAAATTCAGAGTTCCAAAAACCAACGCCACCGTCGATTATCTCCCCTTTTCGGACCAATCCCTCATTTCTTTCTACCTTGACGTTTCAAACCCATGCCAAGAAACCACCACCACATCAACCAGAAACATTAAAGGCATTAATTTGGACAATTTCAGAGGCGATTTAGAAACAAAACTTACTAAAAATTCAATGATTTCTCCAGACCAGTGGAATAGTTGTCTCATCGAAACGCTTGACAAACATGCGCCATTCCAAACAAGGACCGTCACCAACCGCAAGTATGCTCCGTGGTATACGTCGGACGTTAAAGAAGCTAAAACGAAGTGTCGGAGAGCAGAATGACTGCTGAAAACATCAGGCCTTACGATTCATCGTGAAATATTCAAGAACGCATTTCGTGCCTGGAAGACAACAATAAAAAAGGCAAAGACCACGTATTTTCTTTCAAAATTCGAAACTTCTAAATCTTGTAAACAATTATTTAAAATCTGCAATGATCTACATGGACGTGATAGGTGCACTTCATTACCATCTACAACCAATCAAAGAGACTTGCCAAACACATTTGTCAACTTTTTAAAAAACAAAATCCATAACATTCGTTCAGAACTAGATCGGCATGAACCATTTATAGATACAAATACATTCTGTGGTACCCCTTTAGACAAGTTCCAACCAGTTTCACCTAGTTTCATAAACGAGTTGATAAAAAAGCCCCCATTAAATCCTGCGACCTTGATCCCCTACCAGCACAGCTTTTGGCTAGCTCCATCGATACATTATTACCATCCATTACATCAATCATAAATACATCCATACTGACGGGCGAAGTTCCATCGTGCTTTAAAAGTGCTCTCGTCAAACCACTTCTGAAGAAACCATCACTGGACCACAATATATTAAACAATTATCGTCCTGTATCAAATTTACCTCTTTTGTCAAAACTTTTGGAGAAGGTAGTTCTTACACAATTAACATCTCATCTTAAGAACAACAGTTTGGAACAACCCTTTCAGTCAGCCTACAAACATCAACACAGTACTGAAACGGCGCTTCTTAAAATCTTTAATGACTTGTTGTGTAATGCTGATGCTAACAATATCAATGTATTATGCCTTTTAGATCTTTCAGCTGCCTTTGACACCATTGACCATGACATTTTGTTGAGAAGACTAGAAAATACGTTGGGCATAAAAGGAATTGCCCTTAAATGGTTTACATCATATTTACAGGATCTATGGCCGACTGTCGTGGTGAATGGTGTTCAGTCAGAACAAGTTTTACTAAATTTTGGAGTGCCACAAGGCTCTGTTCTTGGCCCTGTCCTTTTTACTGTATATATGCAGCCCCTTTCTAGTGTGATATCCAGATTCAATCTGAGTTCTCATTTTTATGCAGATGATACGCAAATATATGATTCAGCACCCCTTAGTAATTTACAGTTCTTAATACAACGAATTACGAGCTGTTTTAATGAGATTAAATCTTGGATGTACCACAATAAGTTAAAGTTAAATGATAGCAAAACTGAGATTTTAATGTGTGGAAGGCCGAGTTATCCTTAAACAGGCAAATAAATCACCTATTACTCTCGGAAATAGCACAATAGAATTTTCAAATAAAGCAAAAAACCTTGGCGTCATCATTGATAAAGATCTTTCTATGACAAGACACGTGAATAACACCATACAATCTATGTACATAGAAATGAAAAAAATAAGCAAAATTCGTAATTTAATACCGAAGCATATAACAAAACTTTTAATTAATTCCCTGGTTTTATCTAAATTGGACTATTGTAACTCCCTTTGGGCGAATTTAGCTAAAGACAAAATTAGCAAACTTCAGGTTGCTCAAAATAACGCAGCCAGGCTCATTGTATGCAATAACAAAAAATACCCGTCAGCAACTCATCTTCTCCGTGAGTTACATTGGCTTCCTGTTGAAAAAAGAGTTGCCTATAAGATTTGTACTGTTGTCTACAAATCCCTGAGCATGAGCAGTCCCCCCTATATTAAAGACCTCCTAAATATATGTCCCCAATAGAAACTTGAGGTCAAGCAATGACCAATCAATCCTTGTCAAACCTAAGCCATTGCGTAAAATAGGTGAACAGTCTCTTCAATTTTCGGCCCCCCATTTTTGGAACTCTCTCCCGCCACACGTGAGATGCTCGGATTCGTTGACAACGTTCAAATCTCGTTTAAAGTTTTATCTTTTTACGTCATAATGTTGCAATATTATTTTCATATTTTGCTGTTGAATTCGTATCACGTTTCCTTCACACTTGTCTCACTGCAATATGTTTTGTTTTATATCACTGTAAAGCGCTTAGAGCCTGTGACAACGGGGTAAAGCGCTATATAAATGCCATTTATTATTATTATTATTATTATTATTATTATTATTATTATTATTATTATTATTATTATTATTATTATTATAATAATAATGATAATAATAATAATAATAATAATAATAATAATAATAATAATAATAATAATAATAATAATAATAATAATAATAATAATAATAATAATAATTAGTGAATGAATGAATTAATTAATTATAATAATAAATAATAATAATAATAATAATAATAATAATAATAATAATAATTATTATTATTATTATTATTATTATTATTATTATTATTATTATTATCATTATCATTATCATTATCATTATTATTATTATTATTATTATTATTATTATTATTATTATTATCATTATTATTATTATTATTATTATTATTATTATTATTATTATTATTATTATTATTTATTATCATTATCATTATCATTATCATTATCATTATCATTATCATTATCATTATTATTATTATTATTATTATTATTATTATTATTATTATTATTATTATTATTATACGGATGCGAAAGCTGACTACAAATGCAGAAACACAAAAGAACATTGAAGCTTTTGAAATGTGGTGCTTGAGAAGGATGCAGAGAATATCGTATACTGCACACAAAACGAACGAAGAAGTGCTAAAACAAACATACCAACAAAGGAAACCTTAATAGTGGATCGACAACTATCCTTTTTCGGACACATAGTAAGGAAAGATAAGAATGAATACCTGGCAAGTTGTGGAAAAATACCTGGTAAACGCGCCCGGGGGAGACAAAGAAAAACACTCATAGACCAACTGAAGGGCTTCACCAACCTAACAATCCAAGAGCTGTTTGAAAAAGCAAGAGACAGGGAGGAATGGAGAGAGATAATTCATGCAGTATCCGAAGCCTGGACCAGGCATGGAACCTAGAAGAAGAAGAAGATTATTAGTATTATTATTATTATTATTATTATTATTATTATTATTATTATTATTATTATTGTTATTATTATTATTATTATTATTATTATTATTATTATTATTATTATTATTATTATTATTATTATTATTATTATTATCATTATTATTATTATTATTATTATTATTATTATTATTATTGTCATTATGTTACGGTATTATTTTTAACGAACACTAACACCAGTGCACGCACAGCCAGGCTTAGTACGTACATCACGAGTCTATGACCAGCGATAGCAGATCAGCCATTATTACCAATACAACAACAGGCTCGGTGATTTAATTAATTGATAAGGTCGTGGCCAGTCTACATTGTATGTATGTAGTCGTGGTGGTCACTTACTGGCTGGCTCTAATCCCTTGGTCAAATAGAGATAGATAGATAGATAGATAGAGAGCCTATCATGCCGTTGGTAGATGAAGTATTAAAAGATCGATCGGGTTAGAAGAAAACGTCAATGATCTCAAACTACCCAAGTGTGAATGGGTGCATCCGTAGCCATCGTAAAGTTATAGCCTGACACTGACCAAAAAATAACGTTAAAAATGCCAGTCTTTTGCCACAAAAGAAAACAAATCGTGAGTTGTGTTCAATAGTTCAACCAATGAAATGACTTGTTTCCTTGAGCTCGACTAACGACAACTCACTCGACGCTATACAAACCTAAAAAAAAATGACCTAAAACTGCTAGTCCTCGAGGGTTCTTGTGTCAGGCTAGAGATTGTTCGAAGATGACGTCACTCAGGTCATTGTTATTGCTTTTTGCCATCCGCCTTTATGAGTACTTCTCACTAAATTGTAATAACCAGGGGTCTGATTCATGGAGCGGGACTACGACGATAGTTCTAGACTAAATCCGTTGTCTCAGACTAAAAGGCGTTGTAAGGTATTCATGAAGCCGACTACGCGAAGTCTTAGACTAAACGAGGGACTAAACGGGTGAAATTTACACCCGCGATTTAGCAGGTGTAAATATCGTAGTCTGAGACTAAATTTCAAAATCATAATATGTCCTCTACGCTGGGGGAAGTAATTATACAGCGATTAGAACAAGAATACCCGACAGTTTTTGATTTTATATTTATTTTTATTTATTTATTTATTTATTTATTTATTTATTTATTTATTTATTTGGTTTTGTTTATTTTATTTTCTTTACTTTTCTCGAAGATTCGACAATCGCACATACACTCCTCATCTTGCCCATTCAAAACACTCTGCAGGAACTCCTCCCTCCTCCCCCCCCCCCCTCCCCCCCCCCCCCCCAACACACAGTTTCATAGTAACTTCCTCCTCCTCCTCCTCCGCCTCCTCCTACTACTACTACTACTACTACTACTACTACTACTACTACTAGTACTACTACTACTACTACTACTACTACTACTACTACTACTACTACTACTACTACTACTACTACTGTTGCTGCTGCTACTTTCACTATTATCATTACTCCTACTACTACTACAACTACTACTACCACTACTACTACTTCTACGACTACTACTACTACTACTACTACTACTACTACTACTACTACTACTACTACTACTACTACTGCTGCTACTACTACTACAACTTCTACAACAACAACAACAACAACTACTACTACTACTACTACTACTACTACTACTACTACTACTACTACTACTACTATTACAACTACTACCATTACTACTACTACTACTACTACTACTACTACTACTACTACTACTACTATTACTACTACTACTACTACTAATACTACTACTACTACTACTTCTAGTACTACTACTACTACTACTACTACTACTACTACTACTACTACTACTACTACTACTACTACTACTACTACTACTACGACTACTACTACTACTACTAATAATAATAATAATAATAATAATAATAATAATAATAATACTAATACTACTATTACAACTACTACCATTACTACTACTACTACTACTACTACTACTACTACTACTACTACTACTACTACTACTACTGTTGCTGCTGCTACTTTCACTACTACTACTACTACTACTACTACTACTACTACTACTACTACTACTACTACTACTAATACTACTATTACAACTACTACCATTACTAGTACTACTACTACTACTACTACTACTACTACTACTACTACTACTACTACTTCTACTACTACTACTACTACTACTACTACTACTACTACTACTACTACTACTAATAATAATAATAATAATAATAATAATAATAATAATAATAATGATAATGATAATGATAATAATAATAATAATAATAATAATAATAATAATAATAATAATAATAATAATAATAATAATAATATTACAACTACTACTATTACAACTACTACCATTACTACTACTACTACTACTACTACTACTACTACTACTACTACTACTACTACTACTACTACGACTACTATTACATTTCTTTTATGTCTTTTATCGTCCATTATTTTCTAGAAATTTCACGTCTCTCACTGGCCTTATCATTTCTATCACACCGCGCTAACGATTCGTTCACACTCCAACCATCGTTGAGTACAGACGATGCAATTTATACTGCATTTCATCTTATTTGTTTTCAACGTTTATTTGTTTATTGTTGTGCCGACGAAGGCTTTGTACCCGAAACGCCCATTGTCTGTATTGTTTCCACCGATTCCTCTCCATCATCACTCTTTCGTTAGTATTTTCGGGACCCCATGCTTCAGGCAGCGCCCACCGCTCTCTACTTAGAACAATGCTACACCGTGGATAAGAATCATTTAAGTGCCATCGTTATTTATATTTACTAAAAACATTACACACACACACACACACACACATTCTCAAACAATTTTTACACCCCTAAACTTGTCTCACACTATTTTATTTGTGGGGAAAAAACAACAACAAAACAAACAAAAAAAAAACGATCAAAACAAACACGAAGAAGAAATAGATAATATGATTTCTGTGCCACTTCGTATGACGCATGCGCAGCTGGAAAAGTCACACATTTCTATGACGTGTTGTGGTACCTTTCCGAGGAATCCCCAGTTAAAAATAGATTGACCTCTGTAGTCTGAGACTTCGCAAGCTTAGTCAGAGACTTGATAGTCAGGGACGAAGTCTGACTCCATGAATAGCTTACTTTACGTAGTCTCGGACTTCCCAAAGTCTTAGACTACAAAGTCTCAGACTATGCTATAGTCTGAACTACCATAGTCCCGCTCCATGTATCAGACCCCAGACTATAAACGTTCATGGTTACACACAGTTTTGTGTGTTGGCCAGTTATACTTCCGGATGGTAATGTTATGAGCTTCTTAGCCAAGTGCATACTATCTATATGTTAACGATGGCTACGGTGCATCTCCCCCCCCCCCCCCCCCCCCCACTCCTAATCATTAGAACCATTGGGGCATCACTTATTTATATGTTACAGTGAATGACGTAATCAGTCGGATTGTGAAAGGTTTGAACTGAGATATTGCCAAGTTTAGTTAGAAGTTCAATTTTTATCCAAAATGAGTTCTTGTCATAAATGATTAAATCAACCCTTTTTGTACATCTTCGGGAAATATCAAAGCTTAATTTCACTTCTAAATATTTTTTACTGCTAGCCAAGTTTAAAAAGTATGACATTTGAGAAAAGTTGCTGGATACCTTTCCCATACATCTGACCATAACTTCATGAAAAATCATCCCGATTTACTTCAAAGAAAGATTAAAATGCTCTGGAGACCATAATCTTTCAGAAAATGCAAACAATGCAAATCCAAAATGTTCACCTTTCGACTGATTATGTCATGCACTGACACATATTATGTGCTAAATGTTTTAAAGCGTCTTCCACGATAAAGTTATTCATTTACTTATTGTCTTTGCCTCTCTATTTGCATTATTATTTACCTATAATATATGTGACTTATCGCTTCATAACAGTTATTATGGTGGGGTGGTTCAGTTTAATGATAATAGAATAGACTCATATTGAGCGCACGGTATCCTCAACAATGAGGCTCTTGGCGCTTTAAATTACATCAACACAAAACTATATAGAAAGTACATGAAAATACATGTTTTCAAGGATTTCTTAAAAACAGTCAATGATTTGGATTCTCGGATTTCTCAAATCTGACTTTATGATATGGAATGTGTGACCCTTTGCCTCAAAACGGTATTAAGTCGGGTTGGTTACGATGTTGAAAATTGAATTTATAGCCAGAAATATCAGACTTGTGTTGAGTTTGTATGTTTTATTGAGGAGAATGGATACCATATTTTAAGGTGTTAATGCCAACAATTTGTATTTTTGACAAGTTTAACATTTAATTCAGATCTTAAGCATCTGGTTCGTTCCGACATAATACCGTTTTGAGACGATGGGTCACATTTGAAGGACAAGTTTTCTAGCTTTATTTTTTAAAACGTGTTTCATCAGTGAACTTCAGTACTGTAGATATAGTCTTTTGATTGGAGGCGGTGGAAAAATGTAATTAATTTGATAAGACTTCATACGATATCGCTCTGATATCGTGTCCGTGTTTAATCAATCGATATAAGAATATTTGAAGGACGACTTTGCTGGCTAAAATTTTTTTTAACGTGTTTCATCAGAGAACGGTAGTTTACTGTATAGGCTTTTGATTGGAGGAGGTGGAAAAATTTAATTAATTTGATAAGACTCCATGCGATATCGATCGGCTCCATGTCCCCACATAATAATATATACACAGGTGTCCGGTGACCAATCTTCTCGTGTCCCAACATAATATATAGATAGTTCGAAGATGACGTCACTCAGGTCTTTGTTATTGTTTTTTTTTTTTTTTTTTTGCCATCCGCGTTTATGAGTAATGCTCACTGAACTGTATTACCCCGACTATAAACGTTCATGGATACACACAGTTTTGTGTGTTGGTCCGTTATACTTCCGGATGGCAATGTTATGAGCTTCTTAGCCAAGCGCATACTATATATACACAGGTGTGTACAATGACCGATCTTCTTCCGACCATGTAAACAAATCATTTATATATCATATAACTTACTGAAAGTTGTTAGTATGTACCATGCTCCAAGAGCTTTCACAGCCATGCTCCAAGTTGGGCTTTCACAGCCATGCTCCAAGTTGAGCTTTCACAGCCATGCTCCAAGAGCTTTCACAGTCATGCTCCAAGAGCGTTCACAGCCATGCTCCAAGAGCGTTCACAGTCATGCTCCAAGAGCTTTCACAGCCATGCTCCAAGAGCGTTCACAGCCATGCTCCAAGAGCGTTCACAGCCATGCTACAAGAGCTTTACATCCATGCTCCAAGAGCGTTCACAACCATGCTCCAAGTTGGGCTTTCACAGCCATGCTCCAAGTTGGGCTTTCACTGCCATGCTCCAAGAGCTTTCACAGCCATGCTCCAAGAGCTTTCACATCCATGCTCCAAGAGCTATCACAGCCATGCTCCAAGAGCTTTCACATCCATGCTCCAAGAGCTATCACAGCCATGCTCCAAGAGCTTTCACAGCCATGCTCCAAGAGCTATCACAGCCATGCTCCAAGAGCTTTCACAGCCATGCTCCAAGAGCTTTCACAGCCATGCTCCAAGAGCTTTCACATCCATGCTCCAAGAGCTATCACAGCTATGCTCCAAGAGCTTCCACACCATGCTCAAAGCTACACAGCCATGCTTAAAGCTATCACAGCATGCTCCAAAGCATTTCAACAGTTAACGCTCTAGAGCTTTACACTCATCTCCAAAGACAAGTATTTACACATACTGAAAACTCCAAGAGCTATGTACCATGTTGCTCCAAGAGCTTCCACAGCCATGCTTTAAATGCTACACAGCGATTTTTTTTTCTTCTCCCAAACATGCTCTAAGCGTTTTAAAACCGCGTTCTTGAGGCTTTACTTTACTTTATTCTTCCAAACGACAAAGTAGATTTGACACATACGTGAATAAATCGGTCGACAAATGTAGCCTTATAGGTTTTAGTACCATGTTTGTTGTTGTTGTTGACAAATGACAAAGTTTTGAAGTATAGCAGATAGTATGCGCTTGGCTAAGAAGTTCACAACATTGCTGCCTTCCGAAAGTATAACGGACCAACACACAAAACTGTGTGTATCCATGAAATTATTTTAAGTCAGGTTAATACAGTTTAGTGAGCATTACTCATAAACGCGGATGGCAAAAAACAATAACAAAGACCCGAGTGACGTTAACTAAGAACTATCTATAGCAGATAGTGTGCGCTTGGCTAAGAAGTTCACGATATTGCCATCCGGAAGTATAACGGACCAACACACAAACTATGTGTAACCTTAAACGTTTATAGTCTGGTTAATATATTACAGTTTTGTGAGAATTACTCATAAACGCAGATGGCAAAAAAAAAAAAACAATAACAAAAGACCTGAGTGACGTCACCTTCATTCTATCTATACTAGAGGGAACCTCTGAGGTTACATACGTCTCAGAGAGGATACGAATTATGCCCACAACATAAAACAAATGGTATAACAGCAGGGCTATGTGGTCTAGTGGTATGCCACTCGCTTTCGGATCGGAAGGTCCTGGGTTCGAGCCTCGCGCTCGGCGCATAGTTGAGTCCTTGGAAAAGGCTCTTTACTCACATTCTCTCACCGTACTCAGGTGTAAAATGAGTACCTGGCCGTTAACAGCCTTGTCTCTGTCCGAACAAAATTGTAATATCGTCTAACTGGCGTCATGCCTCGTTCTACATGTTACGTGTTGCTGTTGGTCAGGGACCCCTTGTAAAGCGCTTTGAGCACGTTTAGTGGATATTGCGCTACATAAAGCTCAAGTTTTAAGGATGGACAGTATCTGGACCGATGTAAAGGTTGTTGCTCGAAGCGCGAAGAAATAAATAATATGAAATTGATTGTACGCTTCGATTTTTATTACAAGAACAGATCAAATGAACGTTTCGGGTTTCCCCTTTATCAACAAAACAGTGGCGTTGTTACGATGAATAAACAAAACATTGGTTCATTTTGAGGCAGTGTGCCAATGTTTTGTTTATTCATCGTAACAACATCACTACCACATTATCTTATCTCATTCATTTGTAGTGTTTCATTCATTCTGTTTTGTTGATAAAGGGGAAACCCGAAACGTTCATTTGATTTGTTCT
>NC_088369.1:43195124-43197624 GCF_034508935.2 Berghia stephanieae
AACCATAGCCATCATTAACTTATAGCCTGACACTAGAACCGTAGCCATCATTAACTTATAGCCTGACACTGACCGTAGCCATCATTAACTTATAGCCTGACATTGACCGTAGCCATCGTTAACTTATAGCCTGACACTAGAGCCGTAGCCATCGTTAACTTATAGCCTGACACTGGAACCGTAGCCATCGTTAACATATAGCCTGACACTAGAACCGTAGTCATCGTTAACATATAGCCTGACACTGACCGTAGCCATCGTTAACTTATAGCCTGACACTAGAACCGTAGTCATCGTTAACTTATAGCCTGACACTAGAACCGTAGTCATCGTTAACTTATAGTCTGACACTGACCGTAGCCATCATTAACTTATAGCCTGACACTGACCGTAGCCATCATCAACTTATAGCCTGACACTGACCGTAGCCATCATTAACTTATAGCCTGACACGGACCGTAGCCATCATTAACTTATAGCCTGACACTGACCGTAGCCATCATTAACTTATAGCCTGACACTGACTGGAAATACTATAAAAAAAGATGAAGTGAGTAGGAAAGTGCCAGAAGACAATAGAGAATTAAAAAAAAAAAAATTTTTAATTTCGCGGCGGTGATGGGGGTTTGAACCCGCGACCTTACTGGTACGACAACTCCGCCTGGCTGGGGATATCGTGGATAGAGTCACGCTCTCCCCGGCCAGGCGGAGTTGTCGAACCGGTAAGGTCGCGGGTTCAAATCCCCATCACCGCCGCGAATTTTTTAAAAATTCTCTATTGTCTTCTGGCACTTTCCTACTCACTTCATCTCTTTTCATAGAAGTTCCAAAGTTTCAAAAAGGTCATTGCGTTTTGTGTTACTTTATGCATAATATGTGACCCTTCGCCTCAAAACGGTATTAAGTCGGGATGGTTAAGATGTTGAAAATTGAATTTATAGCCAGAAATATCAGACTTGTGTTGAGTTTGTAATTTTTATTGAGGAGAATGGATACCATATTTTAGGGTGCTAATGCCAACAATTTATATTTTTGACAAGTTTAACATTTAATTCAGATTTTAAGCATCTGGTTCGTTCCGACATAATACCGTTTTGGGACGATGGGTCACATATTATTGCCCTGGCAGGCAGGCCACATGGGACCCAGGTTAAATGTTTATTTCACACAATTGGATTCAATAGTCTGTGTCACGTCGCCCGGCAACGGCGGCCATCGTGGCTCTAAACAAACAAAATCGGTACTTTTTATTCTTCATGCAGGCTAGAACTTTTCATATGTCTTGTGATCAGAATGTGTAAAAGTCTAAACATGATCAGATTTTTTAATGGGTTTTTTTTTCCTCTGGATTAGCTTTTATGCTTGTCGGAGAAATATTTCATAAGGGCGTCCGTCAAGGGCGTTCCGATAGTTTAGAGCCAATTACTAAGTTACCATGCGTCAATACGAGGGAAGTGACGTTACGACTGTTGAAGCCTATTACAAATCGACCCCCAGGCGTTCTTATTTTTGACTATGCCAAATGTTGGTTTTCGGTGCTCAGAAATTATTTCTCTCTTTGCCAATGATGAATGTTATCCTTACTTACCACTCAATCTATATTAATTACCCACCGTCCTATCTATCTATCTATCTATCTATCTATCTATCTATCTATCTATCTATCTATCTATCTATCTATCTATCTATCTATCTATCCATCTATCCATCTATCTATATATCTATCTATCTATCTATCTATCCAAAAAATGTGTTGCAAACTAAAAAACCGACTAACACAAATATACCTGTTCGTATAATTTACTTCCCCAAAGTGCCTCCACCCCCGCGTCACCACAAGCTGAGGAGACCTAAATTCCAGATCGTCGTGCCAGTCCTATGCCTGTCGCTTTGTTGATCTCTCTCTCTCTCTCCCTGGCACCCTTTATGATGATATACACAGGCGGTGAACGTGAGAGACTGGCGTAGTAAGAGTACTGACTGAAGAGATGCGCCAAACATACGTTCAAATCTGAGAAGATCTTGATAATAATATAGTATTAGCAACACAAGTAAACATCAAACTGCCACAGCACCTTAACACACATGATGACATTCTTAAAGCTAAGACCGCTTGGACAAGACAGAGATTTATGAGGCAAAATACTAACTGGATAATAGATACAGACTGACAAACTCGAAGTGACGCACACATTCACGGCAAGCGTCCATAGAGACTGCCCATAGGGACATTTGTCTCTAGGGTCTATTCCAAGGGAAGACTGGAATAACCCAGAAGTTAGCCGCAATGCAGCGCCGCCAAATTGAGCTAGGACGAGGTGACTTTTTGCTCAAGGCACACAGCGCAGCAGAGGGTGATCGAACTCGGTACCTTTCGGGTCCGAAGCAAAGACCGTACCGCTGAACCATTATTATTAGGAGGAATTATTTATTATTTACAATTTTTCACTGTGTCATCTTCCATTTTACTGACGCTAAAACTACCTAAGAGTCACAAACG
>NC_088369.1:43200124-43239505 GCF_034508935.2 Berghia stephanieae
TGCGTGCACACGTGCAAAAGAAAAAATAGAGGGGGATGGGAAGGGGAGAGAAAGGAATACTATTAATATTATTCCCGACCTCCCAGAGTGGACAGGGAGGTACTTGCTGTGTCTTCTATCCCACTGTATCTGTTTTCTAAATTGCTTTTCATTTTCAGTCTTTGTCGTGGAATGAGATAACTAAGGTTTGTCCTGACCCTGGCCGGAGTCCTTGGCTGGGAGGGAAACAATTGCATGTATAGTTATAGTTTTGGGAGATGATATTATTTTCCTTGTAAATCGTCTCTTTGTTATGCACTGTAATATGTTTAGCTTACATATTACGAGTATTATATATGATTTGTAAACATTTGAGTGTATTCCTCTTAGTGGGAACTGTGCTTGTGTCTGGATGAGACTTTTAGGTGATCTCAAACTAAGTACTTTGACGGTGTGCTCTTGGAATCTACATCTGTTTCCTATTTGAACCAATTCCCCTTCGTCTTACCTTTTCTTGGATGCTTTAATTGTAATTATAGAACTTTTTACTACGGTATCCTATTTTCTTCCTTTCACTGGCGCTGATATGACCTTAATGTGTTGCAAGCGCCGTAAAATCCTTACAAAATAAAAACTTAACTAAAGGAATAATGCGGAGGGATGGAGAGAGGGAAGGAAGGGGAGAGTGAGAGAAAGAGAGAGAGAGAGAGAGAGAGAGAGAGAGGGAGAGAGAGAGAGAGAGAATAGATATGGACATGTATCAAAAATAAGTTTCTTTTGACGACAGTATAAATAAATAAAATTTATTTTCCACTTGCAAATTATTGGTATGCAAAGACAAATGGATTTGCTGAAAATAATGAAGCAAATATAATAATGAAAAGGAAATACAAGATGTAAACAAAGAAGCAAACAAATAACATGAAAAAACTATACACATAACTTAGAAGTATATCCCCTCAACACAAAAGCTTACACAATACACTTCTCTTCAGTACCACAATCTCTCATACTCTCTCTCTCTCTCTCTCTCTCTCTCTCTCTCTCTCTCTCTCTCTCTCTCTCTCACACACACACACATATACAGAAACGTTCTTCTTCATTCGTACCACCCTAATGTTGTATATTTTTATTCTCTATAATTATATATTATATTCACCCACTGCTCACCCCCATCTACACTGTCCTCGACCTCCATCTCAATGCCACTTCGAGGAAGATAGAGGGTGCAAAGGAATTTTTAAATCGTCCTGTTCTGGATTTTAAACTTATCACCCTAAATCGGAATATATCAACATTAGATTTAGACCAAAGTATGTAATTTTAACTCTCTCCTTACCAGCCATTTTCAGGATTTTCCCCGAAACGTCACACCCAACTAACACAAAAATATATTTTTTATCATTCAAAACACAATAGCAGTAAGTTCTTGAGACACATAATTTCTTTAGTAAAACATGCTCTACAACACACTGTTCATTTTCTTTAAATTTTATAATGGTCTGAACAAGTCGTGTGTATGAAAGGTACAAACAAAGCAAAGAAATTAAGGAAGTGTAAGATAAAGATCTGAACAAGTGTGTATGTAAGGTACCAGATAAAGCAAGAAAGAAAAATAGAAGAACAAAAAGCCGACTGATTTTTTGGGATGTTTTTTTTCTTCTATTTTTCTTTCTTGCTTTGTCTGGCACTTTTCATACACACTTGTTCAGATCTTTATCTTATACTGGTGCCTGCTCCTTAATTTCTTTAAATTGATTTTAATGGTATACGTTTTTCACAAATAACTAAATTCAAGAGAAAGAGTAGATAACTCTTCAAAGAGACCTCATTGTTTATGCTTTGTAAAGAAACATTCACCTGTAAACAGCAGTAGTTTGGAATACCTAATATTAACTCATATTAACTTCATATTCACCACATGTATCCCTATCTCATCCCAACCCAACGCATCCCATCAACTTTAAGGTAAAATCGGACGTCAAGCGGCTCGAGAAGGCAAAGGAACAGGAAGCGGAAGTGAGGCAAGCCATGGAAGGAAAAGGGATTACTTCCCTTGTTGAAGATCTCTTGAAGTATGAGGTAGGAACTGCGTATACTCAGTGGTTGCTCCAATCATCATTATCATCATCATCATCCAAGAAAAAGAAGGATGTAAACCAAAGATCATGTTTCCATATTTAAATATCTGATACATTATTCCTAAGATGGTCATTGAAAAACATACAGCAACAATTTTTTTCTGGATAAATAAGAATAAGAATCGTGTACTTATTTAAATAATTCAAGAATCGTGTACTTATTTAAATAATTCAATCTGATATTATATCCCGGTGAAAAAAAAATAAAAAATTCCAAAAAGTGTTTGCAATGTTAAAATGATCAGAAACAGGAAATTCCTACCTTTAGCCAGAGAGATAAATGTGTTTTGTTTGTTTGTTTTTAAGGGTTTTACAGTGCTTGCAACTATGCATTTAGGTTATACCAGCGCCAGTAAATAGGAAGAAAATGGGCTATTAAAAACTTCTAGAATTACAATTAAAGCACCCAAGAAACGGTATGACAAAGGAGAATGTTTCAAATAGGGAACGGATTTAGATTTCAAGGCCAAGAGCATAATATCATTGTACTTAGGTTGAAATCACCTAAAAGTCTCATCCTGACACAAGCACAGGTCTCCACTAAGAGGAACACACTCAAATGTTTATAAATCATATATAACGTGTAAACAAAACACAATACAGTGCATAACAGAGAGATGATTTACAAGGAAAAAAATATCATCTCCCAAAACTATACATTTGACTGTTTCCCACTCAGCCAAACACTATGGCCAGGGCCAGGGCAAAACCAAGTAATCTCATTCCAAAACAAAGACAGAAAGCCTATTGGACAACAGACATAAGGGGATAGAATAGAGGACACAGTAAGTGTCACCCTGTCCACTATGGGAAGCCAGGAACCCCACCCAGACAACTGAGATACGTTGCCCCATAACATAATCACTCTGACTCTGACCATAAAAATAAATATATTCTTAAATTCAGTGTGTCAAAATTGTGACCCATCGTCTCAAAACGGTATTATGTCGGAACACACCACATGCTTAAAATCTGAATTAAATGTTAAACTGGTCAACAATTAAAATTGTTGGCATTAGCACCCTAAAATATGATAACCATTCTCCTCAATAAAACATACAAACTCAACACAAGTCCGATATTTCTGGCTATAAATTCAATTTTCAACATCTTAACCAACCCGACTTAATACCGTTTTGAGGCGAAGAGACATACTTAACAAAATCCATGCATACACTAATCAATTTAAAGCTTATTTGCGAATTCATATTATATCTTTTTTTATTGCACTTAGCAACAGATCACATTCATCTACCAAAGACAAGCAAACATTTCCCTCTCTGGTTTAGTTGACTGATTGGGTAAAGAACGGCGCTTAGGTAATTTCAATGTCAAGACATATCATATTAAAAGGTGCCAGAAAAGTGGCCAAACATCCAAATCATTTGTCTTCATTAAATAAAAATTGAGCTTTTATATAGCGCAATATCCACTAAACGTGCTCAAAGTGCTTTACAAAGGGTCCCTGACTAACAACAACACGCAACATGTAGAATGAGACATGATACCTGTTTAGGCGATATTACAATTTTTTTTCAATAGAGACAACACTGTTGATGGCCAGGTACTCATTTTACACCCGAGTACGGTGAGAGAAAAGAGCCTTTTTCAAGGACTCACATATGCGCTGAGCGAGGCTCGAACCCAGGACCTTCTGATCCAGAAGTGAGTGTCATACCACTTGACCACATAGCCACACATAAATAAATAGAAGCTCCAATTCAATTTGACTATTGTTATTTATTTGGGTCACAAATGGGAAAAGGGGGGGGGGGGGTACTTAAAAGACACCCAAAAAAACACCCCTCTTACATACAGAAAAAATACTCACATACACATAGCCATCTCAGTCTAAACCAAATCATCGTCCTCTAGTACACGAACAATGTTAACTGTTAACTCCCTCAACCCTAACACCGACAATATCCGTAGTTTACCCGGGGTTACTTTTACCCCCTGCCTATTTATTACATTTTTCTGACACAAATTATAGGCGTAGTATCAAAGTTAATGTTTTTAGATTTTACATGTTAATGATAGTAGAATAAAACTATCTATGTACATGCTCATTTTTTAATACAATTTTTCCAATTTAGAAAAGTAGCAAACATTTCTAGGATTGAGTGTGTTAATGATGACTTACTGAGCCATCCACTCTTTCTCATAACAAATTTTTAAACGAATTTGAATTAAAAATTTCCAATCAAAATGTAAGTTGAAAGTGAATGCAAAAGCTTTTCCCTACCACCATTACCATCCCCAAAGTTAATAGTGCTTTCTTTTTGCTTTTTTTTTTATTTTACACTTTGTCTTGACTTGACTTTGGTCAAACATACATTGGGCTCCATAAATAATATTGGAAGGAATATAAAAAAATATAATAATTTTTTTTTTCACTGGGATCTGTAGTAAAACAACATAATATATTTTTATAATAGGATTTAATAGTCTGATGTCACGTCCGCCCAGCAACTTGGTTCTAAACAAAAGAAATTGGTACTTTTTATTCTTCATGCTGGCTAGAACTTTTTCACATGTCATGTGATCAGAATGCATGAAAGTCAAAAACATGATCAGATTTATGTTTTTCTCCTCTGGATACGCTTTTATGCTCATCGGAGAAGTATTTCATAAGGGCGTCCGCATTGTTCCGATAGTTTAGAACCAGTTACTAAGTTACTATGCGTCATTACAAGGGAAGTGCCGTCACGACTGTTGTAACTTATTGCTGATTGCCACACCAAGCTCTGCAAATTTTCTCCAACGACTCCTTGCCTCCTTTTTAACGGAAAGTAGTACAGTGTGGTTTGCAAATACTCTTCAACAGTCGTAACGTCACTTCCCTCGTAATGACGCATGGTAACTTAGCCACTGCCTCTAAACTATCGGAACAATGGCGGACGCCCTTATGAAATATTTCTCCGGCGAGCATAAAAGTGTATCCAGAGGAAAAAAAAACATACATCTGATCATGTTTTGACTTTTACAAATTCTGATCACAAGGCATATGAAAAGTTCTAGCCAGCATGAAGAATAAAATGTAATGATTTTCTTTGTTAAGAACCAAGATGGCCGCCGTTGCCGGGCGACGTGACATCAGACTACTGAATCCAATTAAATTTTTTACATTACCACCTTCACCCCACTCCATCCTTCTTACAAACACACACACACACACACACACACACATATTCTATGTCACACTTGCTCTTTTCAGTCTCTTTTACTTGTATTTATATTTTGGGCAGTGACTCAAAAAAAATAAATAAAAAATGTAATATCACCTAACAGACGTCATGTCTCATTCTACACATCATGTGTTGCTGTTGGTCAGAGACCCCTTTGTAAAGCGCTTTGAGCATGTTTAGTGGATATTGCGCTATAGAAAAGCTCAATTATTTGTTTTTGTTTGAGTCACTGCCCAATATATGAACGAGTAAAAAGAGACAGAAAAAAAAGAAAAGTGTGGCACAGAATACGTGTGCGTTTATAAGAAGGACGGGGTGGGGGGGGGGGGGGGGGGTTATGGAATACATTTATTGTTTGTTTGTTTTTAAGGGTTTTATGGCGTTTTCAACACGTTTAGGTCATAGCGCCACTAAAAAGGAAGAAAATTGGATAGTGAAAAGATTCTAGATGTACAATTAAAAGGACTTGAGGAAAAAGTAAGACAAAGGGGAAATGGTTCAAATAGGGAATAGATGTAGATTCCAAGAGCACACACACCATCAGTGTACTTAGTTTGAGGTCACCTAAATGTCTCATCCATACACCAGCACAAGCTCCCACTAAGAGGAATACACTCAAATGCTTCCATTATACATAATTACAGAGAGATGATTTACAAGGAAAAAAATATCACCTCTCAAAACAATAACTATGCATTTGACTGTTTCCCTCCCAGCCAAGCACTACGGCCAGGGCCAGGGCAAAACAAAGTAATCTCATTCCAAGACAAAGACAGAGAGCAAATTGGAAAACAGATATTGGGGGATAGAAGACACAGTAAGTGCCACCCTGCCTACTATGGGAGGCCGGGAACCCCACCCAGGAATCCATTTGCAAGCCACACTGCGTTACTTTCATTAAAAATCCCCATCCACGCCTTCAATCATTGCATACAAACGTGTACTGAGCTGCTACGACTGCATTATTAAATTTGGGCTTGATAAAATAAATGCATAAATTAAATTTAATTAAATCAAACTTTTATATAGGGCAATATCCACTAAACGTGCTCAGAGTGCATTACAAGGAGTCCCTGGCCAACAACAACACGTAACATGTAGGACGGGACACGACGCCTGTTAGGCGATATTACAATATTTTTCAGACAGAGACAACGCGGTTAATGGACAGGTACTCATTTTACACCCGAGTACAGTGAGAGAATGTGAGTAAAGAGCCTTTTCCAAGGACTCAACTATGCGCCGAGCCGAGCGAGGCTCGAACCCAGGACCTTCCGATCCAAAAGCGAGTGTCATACAACAAGACCACATTTTTGTATTTATTCTCAATAATACGGAATAGAAATTAACTCTCAAATGTCATATTTGTAGCTATAAATCCAATTTCCAACGCCTGGTTTAACCCAACATATTACTGCTTTGAGTCGGTGGGTCACATATTATATTATTTGTCTTGGGGAGTATTTCTATTCACAGTGTAAGGTGTTAATGTCAAATGGGGTAACTTGGCCATTGTGGATATTTGGGTCATTTTGAGTTTTTTTGCATTAGTTCTCTTTGATAAGTTGGATTTCTTATCAAAGGAAATGACTATCACTCACTGTATGGGGTAACTTGGCCACTGTGTATATTTGGGTCATTGTGAGTATTCTCAGCCCTCGTTTCTGGTAGTTCTTTGATAAAGGGGGTTTCAAAGGAAATGACTATCACTGTATGGGGTAACTTGACCACTGTGGATATTTGGGTCATTTTGAGTATTCTCAGCCCTCGTTGCAGTAGTTCTCTTTGATAAAATAGTTGGATTTCTAATCAATAGGATTCAATAGTCTGATGTCACGTCCGCCCAGCAACCAGCAGCTTGGTTCTTAACAAAGAAAATTGATACTTTTTAATTATTCATGCTGGCTAGAATTTTTTCACATGTCATGTGATCAGAATGTATAAAAGTCAAAACACGATCAGATTTATAATGTTTTTCTCCTCTGGATACACTTTTATGCTCGTCGGAGAAGTATTTCATAAGGGTGTCCACCATTGTTCCAATAGTTTAGAACCAGTTATAAGGTTACTATGCGTGATTACAAGGGAAGTGACGTCACGACTGTTGAAGCCTATTACAACTTTAAAAGTTTACAATTCGTATCACAAACTAGTCTTAACTTTGCGTTGATGGCCGTATTGTGTTTGGCCTTGATTACCAAAAGCCCTGTCGACATCTTTCAACAACAGCAACGTTTTGAGAGCCGGTGGGCATTGCAGGGGTCCACAGGCCCACAGCACATTGTGGGCTCCAGAATCCATTAAAGCTTTGCGAATCACCCGTCTCGACTGGTTCTGTAAGGAACTGACCAATCGTGGGGGTCGTTTCAACAACTGATTATCGAAAGGGGTCGAGAAAGCTCTGCCCCCTCCACCAATTTCTCCTCCTCCTCTTCTCCATATTCCATCTCTTCCGAATCTACGTCCCTCTTCACCATTATTTCCATCTCCTCCTCCTCCACTGTGAATTTGCTCACCCTCCGTTTGCTTCTGTGAAAGAATCATTCTCATCAGGAGATCTTCCGAGGCAGTAGCTGAACAAATCTGAAGTTTATAAAGCAACATAGAAAAATTGTTGTAGATTAGAGAATTGTTTAGGAGAACCCGAATGAGAACATCCGGTGCTGGGCCTAACGGATAACCGTGAGCCCCGAGAACTTCTAAAAGTATTTTGATACCAAGACTCGACTCGGATAAACTGTTATGGTTTTCTGCATCGTGTCGGAGTAACTCGTACATGCACAGAGAAACGGCATTGCTGTGTTGCAGGCTGGGGCTTAAAGGCGATGATGCGTTTCCTCCTGGGTAGTGATCGTTATTATTGTTGTTGTTGTTGTTAACAGTATTATTCTGATTATTATTGTTGTTGTTGTTGTTGTTGTTGCTTCCGAATACGATGTAGCTCCAAGTTGTTTGAGATGTGCTGTTGTTACTACCTATTCCACCGTTGTTGTTGTTGTTATTGCCGTTTTTACTGTTAGGATAGAACTGGTAGTCTTGTATTCTCGGCTGGGTGGCGGCGCCGAGGCGCAACAATTGCTGAATCATGGGAAGGTTTTGGTTGTTGATGGCCAGGTAAAGAGGAGGGCCGCTGCATTTGCCGTGATAGGGGTGGTTAATGAGGTTGATGTCGGCCCCGTGGTCCACCAGTAGGCCGACCACGTCCATCATGTCATAGTCGATGGCCGTTGTAAGCGGTGTCATCCCATACATGTCTGTGGCATTTGGGTTAGCTCCCCTTTCCAGTAGCATCTGACGAGGAAAATCAAAATTTAAAAGAATATAAATTTTAGTTTATTTATTTGACTCTTTACTTTTTGCGTTTTGTGACCCTCTAAAAACCATTGATATGCTCCGAAATGAAACAAAATCTACCTTAATGACTCGTAGCCTCAATCTGGTACCATAAGTGTGACCTACTCCCCTAAAAACTGTATTTCTGTATGTCTGATGCTGATGCTGATATGACTTTACATGTTGCAAGCGCCGTAAAACCCTTAAAACAATAATAAAAAACAAACAAACCACTCACCCTGGCTGCCTCTACATTACGGTAGACAAGGGCTTTTATCAGGGGCGTCCTGCCCCAAATGTCCCGTCTATCGATATCACGTGACTTGTGCATTAGGGGAGGTAAGCATAAGTTCCTCTGCATCTTGCAGGCCACGTGGAGCACTGTCATTCCCGAGGAATCAGTTTCCTCGACATCTAAACCCAACTCTAGCAAGTACCTGATAATTGAAAAAATGGTAAATAGATAAAGATTATATATATATATATATATATACCCAACTCTAGCAAGTACCTGATAATTGAAAAAATGGAAAATAGATAAAGATTATATATATATATATATATATACCCAACTCTAGCAAGTACCTGATAATTGAAAAAATGGAAAATAGATAAAGATTATATATATATATATATATACCCAACTCTAGCAAGTACCTGATAATTGAAAAAATGGAAAATAGATAAAGATTATATATATATATATATATACCCAACTCTAGCAAGTACCTGATAATTGAAAAAATGGAAAATAGATAAAGATTATATATATATATATATATATACCCAACTCTAGCAAGTACCTGATAATTGAAAAAATGGAAAATAGATAAAGATTATATATATATATATATATATACCCAACTCTAGCAAGTACCTGATAATTGAAAAAATGGAAAATAGATAAAGATTATATATATATATATATATATATACCCAACTCTAGCAAGTACCTGATAATTGAAAAAATGGAAAATAGATAAAGATTATATATATATATATATATACCCAACTCTAGCAAGTACCTGATAATTGAAAAAATGGAAAATAGATAAAGATTATATATATATATATATATATACCCAACTCTAGCAAGTACCTGATAATTGAAAAAATGGAAAATAGATAAAGATTATATATATATATATATACCCAACTCTAGCAAGTACCTGATAATTGAAAAAATGGAAAATAGATAAAGATTATATATATATATATATATACCCAACTCTAGCAAGTACCTGATAATTGAAAAAATGGAAAATAGAT
This sequence comes from Berghia stephanieae, assembly GCF_034508935.2. NCBI lineage: Eukaryota > Metazoa > Mollusca > Gastropoda > Nudibranchia > Aeolidiidae > Berghia > Berghia stephanieae. Next base: position 43,210,035 of record NC_088369.1, read on the forward strand.
AAAGATTATATATATATATATATATACCCAACTCTAGCAAGTACCTGATAATTGAAAAAATGGAAAATAGATAAAGATTATATATATATATATATAAACCCAACTCTAGCAAGTACCTGATAATTGAAAAAATGGAAAATAGATAAAGATTATATATATATATATATAAACCCAACTCTAGCAAGTACCTGATAATTGAAAAAATGGAAAATAGATAAAGATTATATATATAATATATAAACCCAACTCTAGCAAGTACCTGATAATTGAAAAAATGGAAAATAGATAAAGATTATATATATATATATATATACCCAACTCTAGCAAGTACCTGATAATTGAAAAAATGGAAAATAGATAAAGATTATATATATATATATATATATACCCAACTCTAGCAAGTACCTGATAATTGAAAAAATGGAAAATAGATAAAGATTATATATATATATATATATACCCAACTCTAGCAAGTACCTGATAATTGAAAAAATGGAAAATAGATAAAGATTATATATATATATATATATATACCCAACTCTAGCAAGTACCTGATAATTGAAAAAATGGAAAATAGATAAAGATTATATATATATATATATATATACCCAACTCTAGCAAGTACCTGATAATTGAAAAAATGGAAAATAGATAAAGATTATATATATATATATATACCCAACTCTAGCAAGTACCTGATAATTGAAAAAATGGAAAATAGATAAAGATTATATATATATATATATATATATATATATATATATATATATATATATATATATATATATATCTTTATCTATTTTCCATATATATATATACATATACACACCTTCATCTCCTGGTTAGAGCTGCAGTTTTAATCAGATAAATAATAGAAATTATGATTTACACCCAGGCTGAGACAGCAAATGTCGAATAATTTTTTCTAGATCTTTTTATTGTCATCAATTGGTAACTTAGCACAGACTGACGAGAATCTGGTATCATCTTATTGCTACCCTCTGGATAGGATACCAGCCCTAATGTATGTTCTTTCTGCCAGATCATTGCTGATTCATACAAGCCCCTTTGCTTTCGAGGCCAGTCAGTAAACTACTGCAGAGCTGCCAGAATGCTTAACTCACTCAACCCTAACACCGTAGTTTACCTGGGTTACTTTTACCCCATGCCTATTTATTACATTTTTCTGAGACTAATTATAGGCGTAGTATCAAAGCTAATGTTTTTAGTTTTTGCATGTTAATAATAGTTGAATAAAACTATCTATGTACATGCTCATTTTTGATATAATTTTTTAAATTTTGAAAAGTAGCGAAAATCTCTAGGATTGAGTGAGTTAAAATATGAAATGATGAACTTACTCCACCACAGATTTATGTCCCTTGGCTGTTGCTCGGTGTAGGAGGGGAGGCTTGGCCACAATGGAGTCGATGCCTCCCCAAAACAAGAGGCATTCCTGGTCATGGAGATACTTCAACATCTCAACATTACCCTGGCAGGAGGGGAGGGAGGGAGGGGTGGGGATTGTTGGATTGGGGTAGTGATAAAGGCAGGAGATTACAATATGTTATGCATCATTTGAATCATCATCATCATAAAAATAATAATAATAATAATAAATAGTAATAATAATAATAATAATAATAATAATAATAATAATAATAATAATAATAATAATAATAATAATAATCATCATCATCATCATCATCATGATAATAATAACAACAACAAAAATAACAAAAATAATGACAACAACAACATGTAATAACAAAAGTAATAATTACAAAAATAATAATAACAAAATTAACAAAATAGTGCTTAGGCCACTGGGACCCCCCCTCCCCCCCCTTTGGGAGTTTATGCCACTATGTTTTTCAAATAATAGAACTTATTGGCCATACAAATTCCGCTGTTACCGTAAAAATAAGTGTCATTTAAGAGAGTTATGGCTCTTTGAAAAAAGTGAGTTGTGTCCCCTTGCGAAAAAGAGACAACATTTCTTTCAAAGGCTCTGGAGACTACAATATTAATTCAAATATATGCAAATTGGGTATCAAACTGAAGGAAATTGAATATACTATCAAACTATGTGCACAAGCTTTCAATTTGTAAATATTATATAGATTCACAGAAAGTTGAAACAATTTGTCAGTAATCTCATGAAGTGTCATATCTAAACTTATGGGCTATTTCAGTGTTTTACACAAAAATTATTTTAAATATGGCCAAAAACAGCATGTTCATTAAAAATGTAGCACTGAAGAAAGCTATGGCCCAAGCCTCAACAACAGCCTTCATATTTCTACGTCACAGGAAAAACTAAAAGTGTACGCAACCCTTAAATTTTTCTCCACTTTGTGGGATGCCAAATTCATCATAATTTTCATTCTTTTTAAACATCGTATTGATGTGCAGTTGTCACATTTAAAAGTAAGTTGAAGGTGTGGTAAAAACAATAGATATATCATGAAAAAAGACTAATTTGTTCACAACCCAAGTGAAGCATCATTAACGAAGACTTTTGAACGAAATCGTCATTGTTATATTATGAAGAATAATTGATACTCAAAAGGGATTCTTGATTCAAGATGCAGTAAGTACATAAAAACAATATCCTTATGTGTTTTGCAAACATGCTTTACTCCTTAACAGTTTGCACTGCTCACCAATTTATTACATATCCTCATCATCACTAGCAAAATCCTCTTCGTCCTCTGAAGTGTCGTCAAGGAAATCACTGTCAAAGCTATCACTACCATCCTCGGCATATGTATCTTCGTCAGTACTGGTGCAGCTTTCTTCATACACAATTTCCTGCAACTCATCTGGAATGAAAGCATCTTTGAACCACTGTACTTCAAATTCATTTGCAGAATTTCTCTGCCAACCGTTATCCTCTGGTTTTGGAATGCTAGGATTCTGGCACACTGCATTCCTCCAAATGAGAGTTTGAAAGTTGGCTCTTGATATGTGCAGTGACAATACTTGACTACAAGGAGGCATCTGACACAGATCAATTCCACCACTGCATGAGATGGTACCTTTCTTTCCTTTGAAACGCTGGCGAACTATGTCATACCTCACTTTGTTGACACTTGTGCATGAGGTTTTGCCATACAGCTTGCACACAAATGACTCTAACATGAGACAGTCATTACTCGAAACAGCTGCTGATGTTCCAAATCTGGAGAACAGAATTCTAAGATCTTCCTCCTTTTGAAGAAATTTTAGAGCTTTCAGCTTAAAGCAACTTGTTGTGTCACAGCCTGTGAATGCATGGACACCAAGTAATGCATCACACATCTGTTTAGACAAAGTCTTTGCTATCTGAGAGACATTGATTTGTCGCCTTTTGTTGCCACAGCCACTATCAAAAATCAGGGTCTTTCCAATTGTCTCTGAGAATGAAAGGAGAAGTAAGAAGACATCCGTGTCTGGTGATCTGACAACAATTGTTTCACAGTTTGGTTGGCGGGAAGCATATTGACAGTGCAGTATAATTCGTGTGTCTGCCTCTTCCTGTGATGAGTAGAGATCTAGACAAGGTACAGCTGTGGTAAATTCATCCGTGTCACTGTAAAGTAAGGTGCATCTCTCTTCACAGACAAAGAAGATTTCCCTGTTTCTCAGTTTCTTTGCATATTCGTTACTTTCCCATTCCTTGAGGAGAAACCGGATAAGGGATCTTTTGTTATCAACGCAGCTGAGAAATGATTTCCAACGTCTGGGCACTGTTGTTGCAGATCCTCTTAACAAGTATGCATTAGCTTCAGAAGATCCTCTCCTCAATCTCTCACAACCTTTGATTGACTCTTCTATGTAAGTATCAGTCACAAAGTGTACACAAGCTGCTTGTGGTAAGGAGGAAAATGTAAGTTTGGCTACTTCACCAAATGCATTTGGGATTGCTGACAGAGTTTGTAACAGTGCATTGCCATCAACAATGTAAACGGTGTTTGTTTTTTTTTTCATAATCCTCGAACATTAATGAATTGTCAGGCGTGAGCTTGTGCAATAGAGTTGCTTTGTTGGTCTTCAGAGGTAAACCATCTGATGAAGCCAGCGACCATGGAGTAGGTGTTAGAGGATATTGAAGAACTTTTTGAAGATCAACACTGTGCTCTTGGGACAAAACAAGAAGCTGGCCAAATAAATTTCTTTGTGCCTTGATTTTGACCACGTTCATGTCTTTTTTCACTGTTACCACTTTCCTCAATGATGCAAATGTCTTGGTCTTGTTCCTTTCTAATGGCTTGTGAAATTCTACAGTCTTTTCCTTCAGTCTGTTTTCAACAAAACTTTCAAACAATCTTTTTCCTGTTTTTTCCACGGCTAGCAGGTCATCAGCAACATCCTCTTGCACTTTCATTCCTGAAGCTAGACTGACCAGACCATCTTCAACTTCAAAGGGATTGATAAATGCTGAAAATGCCTGGAGGATCGTTTGCACTCGCTTTTCACTTTGTCTTTTTTCTGCAAGGCTCAATTCTTTGTGGGTGTCTATATCTATACAGTTGTTGTTGCTGATCATTCTTTGGGTTGCTGATACATATTCTGCTCGATTGTGTCTTGTTACACTCCAACGGTAATAGCTTGGAAGACTCTTGCTGAACCCAACAATACCTCCTTTTGTCTTTGCATGTTTGTTTATTGTTTGTCCAATGGTCATATCAACTGCTATTCTTCCAGCAGGCGTCCTTGATCTGGAGACACTAAATCCATCATCTTGTAACATTTCTTCTGCCCCTGGGTGGGAATGAATCAGGTTGGCTAGTGACACAAAATATACACTGAGATACTTGGCATAATTGTGGTGATTCATGGTAAAAAGTAGTGGGCACAGTTCTTTTAAACAAGATATATGAAGAAGAAAGTTGTTTGTCTTTGTAGCTCGCAGAAACTGGAGGAGAAGCCAAACTCTGTCCATGTATTGGATCCAGTATTGTGCAGTTTTTCCGTACTTTCCTGAGCGGACACTCTCTTTGAAGGCTTCATACTGGGAAAATAACTCAGCATACACAGTTGACTGGAGAATTTTATTAGCTGTATGGCTTGAAATTCCTTCGGTGAATTCCTTTATGTAAGACATGAGGTCTTTACTGAGTTTTGAATCCGTGTCCTGCTCAAATTTTGCAAGCAGAAGCCTCTCTAGAGCCTCCAAAACAAACACATGCACTCGTATAGCCCTGTTGTAGTTCTTTCCACTCATAACCCTATCCATAGAACCATGTGCACATAGCCCTGCTTCAGTCACAATTTCTTCAAAACCAGATCCACTTTGGAGCTTTCCCAGGGCACCAAGATATGAAATTATGGTGTGAAAGACACCCAGGTGAATAATGACTGTTTTGTAAAGCTGTGGGTTTTGCCAGACAATATCGGAAGCTTTCTTTGCTACAGCAAGGTCAAATGTTACAAATGTATATGTGTTATATGCCCATTAATCATGCCTGAATTGTGCTAGTACAAAATTCCTCTTGTTTATTTATCACTGAAAGGAAGCAAATACACTGTAATATATATTTTTTTCATATTATAGAGAAAATGGCTATCAAAGATTTAAAAAACCCTATATAGCTTTGTAAAATATTTTATGATATGAGGCAAAAAATGAGAAATGACAATAAAATTCCATTATTTATTGCATTTGAAGCAATTTTAGGGTGATAAACAATCATTTTATTCACAAAAATGAGTTCACGAAAAATTGCACCCGATGACCTTTCAAGGGCCATAACTCCTGTAAATGATACTTGAAAAAACTGTAACACCCGGATTAATTTGTGTTATATGTCCCTGAAGCATGCCTGAATTGTGCTAGTGCAAAATCCCTCTTGTTTATTCATCCTGAAGGAAACAAGTACACTGTAATAGATTTTTTTTTTCAAATTATAGAGAAAATGGCTATTAAAGATTTAAAAACGCTATATGGCTTTGTCAAATATTTTATGATATGAGGCAAAAAATGAGAAATGACAATAAAATTCCACTATTTATTGCATTTGAAGCAATTTTAGGGTGATAAACAATCATTTTATGCACAAAAATGAGTTCACGAAAAATTGCACCCGATGACCTTTCAAGGGCCATAACTCCTGTAAATGATACTTGAAAAAACGGTAACACCCGGATTAATTTGTGTTATATGTCCCTGAAGCATGCCTGAATTGTGCTAGTGCAAAATCCCTCTTGTTTATTCATCCTGAAGGGAAACAAGTACACTGTAATAGATTTTTTTTTCAAATTATAGAGAAAATGGCTATCAAAGATTTTAAAACGCTATATGGCTTTGTAAAATATTTTATGATATGAGGCAAAAAATGAGAAATTACAATGAAATTCCATTATTGATTGTATGTGAAACAATTTTAAGGTGATAAACAACCATTTTATGCACAAAAACGATTTCACAAAAAATTGCACCAAATGACCTTTCAAGGGCCGTAACTCTCGTAAATGACACTTGAAAAAACGGTAACACCCGGATTAATACTCAAGATATATTGCTGTTTCAGAAAGACCATGTGACGAAAACTCCCCCAGGGGGGAAGGGTTTCGCCCACTGGCCCATGCACTAAAAATAACAATAATAATAACATCTAATAATAACAGCAATAGTAACAGTAACAACAAGAACTATAATAATAATAATAATAATAATAATAATAATAATAATAATAATAATAATAATAATAATAATAATCACTGCTGGGTGGGGGGTGTCAGACTATTGTTATGTTTTTAAGGGTTTTACGGCGCTTGCAACACATTTAGGTTATATCGGTGCCAGTAAAAAGGAAGAAAATGGGATAGTAAAAAGTTCTAGAATTACAATTAAAGCACCAAAGAAAAAGTAAGACATAGGGGAATAGGGAACAAATAGGGATCAGATGTAGATTCCAAGAGCATACTATCAAAGTACTTAGTTTGAGACCACCTATAAGTCTCATCCCAGGGTCGGGACAAAACTAAGTAATCTCATTCCAAGTCATAGACAGAAAGCAATTGGAAAACAGATATAGGGGTATAGAAGACACAGTAAGTACCTCCCTGCCCGCTATGGAAGGTCAGGACCTCCACCCAGTATACTTATATTTCCAGGCAATTGGCCATATAACCTTTGGCAACAGCCTGTACCCATCCCAGATGGTTAGTGTAGGTATTAAGATTGTATGAATACAATGTCTTCTATCCCCCTATGTCTGTTTTCCAACATGCTTTCTGTCTTTATCTTGTAATGAGATTACTTGGTTTTGTCCTGACCTTTGCCGGAGTCCTGGCTGGGAGGGAAACAGTCGAATGCATAGTTATTATTTTGGGAGATGATATTTTTTTCCTTGTAAATCATCTCTCTGTTATGTATTATTATATTTGTTATTTTGAATGTATAATGTAAGCATTTGAGTGCATTCCTCTTTGTTGGATTTTTTGCTTGTCTCCGGATGAGACTTATAGGTGATCTCAAACTAAGTACATTGGTGGTATGCTCTTGGAATCTACATCTGATCTCTATTTGTTCCCAGTTACCCAATGTCTTACTTTTCCTTTGGTGCTTTAATTGTAATTCTAGAACTTTTTACTATCCCATTTTCTTCCTTTTTACTGGCGCTGATATAACCTAAATGTGTTGCAAGCGCTGTAAAACTCTTAAAAACAAAACAAACAAAATTGTATGATATGATATGATAGCTACTCACCGTATCAGTGGCCTCAATGACAGCTGCCTCGAATTGATGCTGCTGAAGCTCCCTGTCCGGGTCGATCACCTCTGACCCCCGATCAGATCGCCACACCGACCTGACATTGACCCCGAGACGAGATAGGATTCCTCCCATTATAAACCCTCTCTCTGTTCATCCAATATGAGGCACTGGAATTATATATATAGTGAGTGTCATACCACAAGACCACATAGCCGCACAAAACATTGTGCATCAGGTTTTATAACCTCAAAAAAAAAAAAAAAAAAAACCCACATCGATCTTGAATCTAAAGTATAAATGAATTGACATTTCAAAGGCATTAAATATTAAATTTCATGTTTTTTAAATTACTTTCTTTTTCATTTTTCATTTTCATTCTCTTTTCAGATGTCTGAAGTTCCAACCATAAACTCCAATCTGCAAAAATTTGTCAACAAAGTGCAACCTAAGCCAGTCTATTACCAAAACAGTAGTAACAACAACTATAACAACAACAATAACAACATCAAGTTAACAAATTCCAGGGAAAATAGCAACAGCAGTATTACCAACGGCACTATTGAAGATGATTATGAAATTATAAACGGCTGCTCTTCTTCTTTACCCAAGAAGAGTCACCAAATTGAGAATTCTGGAAAAGAGAATGGCACAACGAACAGCATAGATTGTTCTCCACCTCTATCCCCATCAAACAATGAAATAGTTATCGATGGATATCACGACAACGCATCTTTTAAACATCCCTACCACCACAACAATCAAGAACAACAGCCCCATTTCCATCTGGATATAAACACAAAAACCGTTAAAAATCATTCCACAAACGACAAGGAGGTGAAAAAGGATGAAACGTTTCCAGGAACTCCCCGAAATCTACCTGATATCAACTCCGCTCCGACCAACAATCGTGATAAAAACAAACAAATGGTTGCCATCACGACTCCTCGTAAAGCCTTTGAAGATGTCATAAGAAAAATGGAAGCCAGCAACAACTATTATCACGTAAACAGCAACAACAACAACAACAATCATATTCAGCTCCAGACTCCTGCAAACAAAACTCGCTCAAAAGCTTCTCCTCACTCCTCACCGCGATCTGCCTTGTGGTACAACCACTCTGAGCCCAGCCCCAACCACCATCCCAATGCCTCTATCCTGGACAGAACTAAGTCATCAGCAAGTACAAAAACGTCCAGCGGTGAAATATCCAGAGATGAGCTATCCTTACACCTTATCATAAAAAATGCCCAGAAAATCACCTCTCATCAACTCAAAAACCAACATAACCACCGCCATGACTTCGGACGATCCAGAACAGCCGTGTTAGATTTGGCAAAAAAGTGAGCTATAAAAGTCTACTAGAAACTTTTTATATATCATAAATTATATATTCCTTGGTGCTTAAAGATAAAGACTGTCAACAAAATTACATACATATTTCCAATGTTGTCTGACTATGAACACATCAATATGATATTTAAACAACAACAACAACAACAAAAAAAGGATAATGATAAAATTTCCTATATTTTTCCCCAAGGGGAAATTTCCCTTGATGGTCATTTCCAAGGAAGATTGGAACAACCTAGGAGTCAGCCACAGACAGACAGTGCAATGCAGCAAAGTGAGCCGGAGCCAGGTGACTTGACTCAGGGTCACACAGCACAGGGAGGAGATCAAATTGGTATATATATTCTGGGTACAAAGGAAAGACCATGCCGTTTAGACAAAACTCACTACCCGCAATCACGGTGCCAGGCATTGATAAAAAGAACTAGTTCCCTAGTGACTTTCACTTTGTCATTTTTGAATCATTACGTTGAGATTTATTTGCATGGTCCATGGAATATTCCAGACAAGGCACTACTGTCAACTGGGGTGACTTTGCTTTACCTTAAGGGGCGAGTTTGCCTTAAGGGGCGAGTTTGCCTTAAGGGGTGACTTTGCCTTAAGGGGTGACTTTGCCTTAAGGGGTGACTTTGCCTTCAGGGGTGACTTTGCCTTCAGGGGTGACTTTGCCTTAAGGGGTGACTTTGCCTCTATAGATTTGGACAAATTAGATTGTACTTAGATTTGTAACAGTTATTTCTTTTGATTAAAGAACCAAGTCCTCTAATGAAGAAAATAACTGCATCAAGCCTTAGAATACTCAAAATGCTCCAAATCAGTAGAGAAAGTCACCCCAGTTGACGGTACAACAGAAATATTTTGGAGAAACTCTTCTACACGAAATATATTCATCATTGTTTACCACTATTGACATACTGTATTTATGAAGTGGTTTAGTGCAACTGTTAGCGAAACAGCTCCATCATCATCATCATTGCCTTTTTCACCCTGGGTCAGGGTATAGGCCACAGACAAACAGTTTCCATCCTTCTCTATCCTGAGCTAACTTTTTTATCTCGTTCCATGTCTTATCCCTTCTCTGTATATCAGCTTCTTTAATTCTTCCCTTCATAAATTCTGTCATTGCAGAAACTCCTCGGTCGCCCAAGCTAAAAAAAAAGGATTTGATTTGTCCGTCTGCATTTCAGTAATGGTTTGAGTTTTATGGAAGGGCCCTTCGACAACCCCCAACCTGGAGGACTAGGTGACTCAAAAAAGGGGGAGTTGTACAGGGTCCATACCCCAACATCATAATTTTTTATGGGAACATTTCCTATGAAACTGATTGTCGTTCTTGAGATTGATTGAAAGTTTCTATTCCTACTTCTGATCTGGTCATTAATTTTTCACAGAGCAGTCTATATGAATTTCTTTGTTAAGTGCAACTCTCGGCTTCAAAACAGTACATGTAGGAGTGAATTGGACATCAAAAAGTCAATTTATAGACAAATTGATCAGAATTATGATAACTTGGTTTTTCGCACTTTTAAATACTATAATATTCTTCCTCTTCAATAAAATACTCAACCCAAGTCTGATATTTTCTGATATAAATGAAATTTCCAGCATTTAAACCATCAAAACAAAATAAAAATAAATAAAATTCCCTTTATTCATCCCATAGGGGAAATAAGTCTCTAGGGTTTATTCCAAGGGAAGACTGGAATAACCCAGCAATCAGCCACAGTGGGGCACCACAAATTGAGCTTGGGAAAGGTGGCTTGCTCAAGGCCACACAGCACAGCAGCGAGTGATCGAACTCGATACCTTTCGGGTACGAAGCAAAGACTGTACCGCTGAGCCACTCTGCCCCCTAATAATATATACTCGCGATCAAAAGAAAGTATACACATTTAAAATCATTGTTACTTTTGTATCCGTTGACGTAGGCTAATGATTTCCCACTGAATTGTTTATCATTAGCCTTTCTGTGTACCGATAGTCGATATTTTTGTTTTTGACCTGAAATTCGCTCACCATGTCCCGCACGTGCTAAAATGACCTTTTAGCCCCTTACTCTGGATGGGGAGTGTGTAGATTAATTTTGTTGCCTTCTTGGAAACATTTTCAAGGCAGGAAAACACAATGCAAAATACCATCCATTAATCTACGAGATGTCACGACTTAGTTAAGAACAATATGCACGTGCCATTGGTCATCTTCAAGCTGGACAGTCTGTGACCAATGTCGCAAGAATGTTTAATATCACAAGAAGAACTGTATATTCGTTAGTCCCTTACCGTTTGTGTCATTTCAAACCGATCCCCTAACGAATATACAGTTCTCCTTGTGACTCAGTGCAAAATCATTAGCCGACACCAATGGATAAAAAAGTAACGACAATTTTAAATGTGTATACTTTCTTTTGATCGCAAGTATATATATACCAAACAATAGGATTAAATAGTCGTAACATCACTTCCTTTCTAATGACGCATGGTAAATTAGCAACACTGGCTCTAAACCATCGAAACAATGTAGGACGCCCTTATGAAATATTTCTCCGGCGAGCATAAAAGCGTATCCAGAGGGAAAAAAACATAAATCTTATCATTTTTTGACTTTTACACATTCTGGTCACAAGACATATGAAAAGTTCTAGCCAACTTGAAGAATAAAAAGTAATGACTTTCTTTGTTTAGAACCAAGATGGTTGCCATTGACGGGCGGCGTGACATCCGACTACTGAATCCAATTGAGCTCAAAGCCGTTTTAGGCACATTTGAGTCACATGTACACCCAATGCAAGATATGTGATTTTATTGTAGTTATACATTGATCATTGAGATGCGGGTTATACAACAGATTTCGTAGCAGATGGTCTCTATTGCAGGAGCAATTTGATTAAAAATCACAATGCTCAGCTATATACGCCTGGTGGAAAATACTGTATTTATAATAATATTAGATTAAATGGTGGGATATTAATTGGGTGTTTTTAACAGCCAAAATTCTGTAGAATAGTCGGTTATTATTCAAAGTAGCTATAACAAAGTGGGTTATTAGGCAGTGACCGCTACATTGTTGTATATGATTTATGATGTTTTCAATTCTCAATGTAAATTGTCATCTTCAAAGATTAAAACGGACAATTATATGGGGTTTCTTTTATATTCCAGCAAGCTCAAATATAAAATAAAAAAAGTCAATGGTAATTATGCAGATTGGAGCTGCAATGTGTAATGCTTGTCTGAGTTTATAAAGCTAGTCAGACATTTGTGTAGGTAAATAGCGTAGGTAATTGTCTGGATTTTGTGTGTAATGCCGGTCTGGGTTTCGTGTGTAATGCACGCCTGGGAATCGTGTGTAAGGCCTGTCTGGGAATCGTGTGTAGTACTGCAAGTCTAGGTTTTGGGTGTGATGCTATAGTTTGGCTTTGTGTATGGTAATACTTGTCTCTGGTTTATAAATAATGCTTCTCTGGTTTCGTGTGTAGTTACTTCTCATTCCTTATATATATATATGTTTGTGTTTGTGAAAATAAATATAAAAAAATAAATGAAAACATTTTAAAATGAAAAGTTGAGTTGGGATTTCCCCATTTGTTTTTTTAGAATCTTTCCATTTCATCAACACGTGTTAGTGTTAGACATACAATTCAAATTAAAGTATATCAATGGCTTCATATCCTCTATCTTTATATGTTGTTCTTATTCTAACCTTGTTTTGTTTTGTTTTTAAGGGTTTTACAGTGCTTAAACACATTAAGGTCATATCTGCGCCAGTAAAAAGGAAGAAAATGGGATAGTAAAAAGTTCTAGAATTACAATTAAAGCACCCAAGAAAAAGTAAGACATAGGGGAACTGGGAACAAATAGGAAACAAAAAATTAGTAATAAATAACAGAGAGGTGATTTACAAGGAAAAATATATCATCTCCCAAAATTATAACTATACATTCGACTGCTTCCCTCCCAGCCAAGGACTCCGGCCAGGGTCAGGACAAAACTAATTAATCTCATTCCAAGACAAAGACAGAAGGCAATTGAAAAACAGATACACGGGGATAGAAGACACAGCAAGTACCTCCCTGCCCACTCTGGGAGGTCAGGAACCCCACCCAGTTATTCTAACCCGAGATCATAATGGTCCATCAAAGCCATAAAGCCTGAGTTTATCCCAAAGTTTCTGTAACACTAATCAAATAGTAACAATTGCTTGCTACCCTTTGGATATTGCAAAGTACTTTCAACCAAACCCTACAGAACCAACTTGGTACCCAAAGACTGTTGGGAGGACAGAGAAGTAAAAAAACAGACAATAAAACACAAATATATATATATATATTTGTGTTTTATTGTCTGTTTTTTTACTTCTCTGTCCTCCCAACAGTCTTTGGGTACCAAGTTGGTTCTGTAGGGTTTGGTTGAAAGTACTTTGCAATATATATATATATATATTATATATATATATATATATATATATATATATATATATATATATATATATAAATCTGAAGCTATAACAAATAAGTACAGTTCACTCCGCTTAATCGCACACTTTTTTGTTTTTGTTTGTTTTTAACGGTTTTACGGGGCTTGCAACACTTTTAGGTTATATCAGCGCCAGTAAAAAGGAAGAAAATGGGACAGTAAAAAGTTCTAGAATTACAATTAAAGCACTCAAGAGAAAGTAAGACAAAGGGGAACTGAGAACAAATAGGGATCCAACCACTCAAAAGCCTCTGAATAGAAAGGTTTTCAAAAGTTTCCTAAAATTACTGAGCTCAAGAGGTGTCTTTAATTTCTTTATCTAATTTGTTCCATACCCCCGAAAGAGCAACATTTTTCAGCTGGAGATAGTTTACATAGGGGAACATTAACTCTCTCCTTACTAGCTATTTTCAGAATTTTACCCTAAACTTCATCCTTGCCCAACACAAAAATAGATTTTTTTTCATACAGATAAGCGACGAATATATTCTATATTTTGTTGATAAAAATGAGCTCTGCAACACAATGTCGAGTTTTTATTGCTATAACTATAGCTAAATATAATCAGAATAAGAAAATTGTTGGCTGCATCGTAACGAATGAGACGATTTTCCTATGGGTGGTAAGGTGAGGGTTAATCTGTCAGTCATTTTGAAATCGGAGCGTTTTAGCAGGTGTATACAATTAAAGAAGTCCAGAGAGATAAGATGGCGCTATATCATTCAGGCATTTGAACACCATTGTGACAATTTTGAGCTCCACTCTCTCTTTAACAGGAAGCATATGGAGAGACCATGGACAGCATGATGTGCTCTGTAATCTTAGAAAGAGTCACTAATCAGGCCACCCCTATCTTTAACTTTCTGCATTCTATCAGTTTACAATTTAGAGTGTCAAAGAGTATAACAAAAATTAAAATTACACCTCTTCCACCACGGCATCATATATGATCCTGTCGCCTGGGAATTCCATGATTGAATATAGATAACCCATCAACAAGATGTCTGATGTCAACAGGAATCACCCATGTTGTCAAAGTGAGCAAATTGGGGGTTAATAATCTAGATCAAGGAAACAAAAGTGCCTGAAGCGGGCTCGAACCTGGGACCTTCCAGATCACAGGGCAATGTCTTAACCACTCAGCCACTTCACCCCCAAAGATCATAGCATTTCAGTATCATGCTCAATGCGCTTTACAAGGGATCCCAAACCAACTTAACATGTAGGACGAGACAAAAGCTAGCACCTGCAGATCAGATGTCGAGTATCATAGGCCACAAAGACATGTAACATAAATCAATCATGATGCTTGAGATAACGTGTGCTGTAGCTGCTAAAACATAAAAACATTGAAAAGGCAACAGTAGTGTACCTAATGCCAAACAAATGACTATCTACAAACAGGTTTATTAGATCAGTTGTGAACAAGACATTCAGTGACTGGAAAGACTCGGCGACAGGCCAGTGGCCTAATCAAGCAACGTCGATACCTTCTATTCTATTCTATTCTATGTTAAGTGCTCATCAATTCTGCAGGCCAAAGCAATCAGAGAAGTGTATATGTGTAACTTTAATAGCTTACAATCTGTTTGAGAAAATTGGTAATAACTATTCATCTCTTGGGCAGTTTTTGTTTTGTGTTTTGTTTTTAGGGTTTTATAGCTCTTGCGACACATTTAGATCATTTCAGCACTATAGTAAAAAGGAAGGAAAATGAGTGGGGGGGGGGGGCACAAGTGCCTGCATGTGGCTAGTCTGTGCTCATCTATCTAGTTAAAAAGTTATAACTGATATTGAATGTGGCAATAACTTTAATAGGAAAAACTGTGACCAAAACAGAAGGAAGTGTCTAGGGAGACCAAAATCTTTGTCTCCCTAGCCAAAATGGCCTGTTTTGGCTAGGGAGACCAAGATTTTGGCTACCAGGCGTAAAACCGTATTTTTGTTTATGAAACTGATTCTTTATGTTTGAGGGGCGAGTTTTTTATATTCTATTTATTTATTGCTTGGTTGTTTGTTCTTTTGTTGTATTTTTTTTTTGCTAATCTTGTTTTTTTCGTTTTAAAAAAAACAAACTTTGACATATCATCATGCAACCCCCCCCCCCCCCCCAAAAAAAAAAAATGTAAAAAGAAGAGAGACTGCAAGATATCAGCCATCTAACATAAAAGTTATTTTTATATTCGTTTTCTTTCTTTTTTTTAAAGTATTTTTTGTTTGTTTTAGTTTTCATTTTTTATTCATCAATTTTCTCTTAGTTTCAATAATTCGTTTACTTTTTGAGGGGGAGGGGCAGGTTAATATTGTTTTCGAAAAGAAAAGAAAACAAAACAAAAAAAAAAAACAAGAACAGCAACAAAACCAAACAAGTAATAAATAAAAAGAAGAAGAAGAAAAAAAAACTCGCCTCTTCATAAAGAAACAGTTCCATAGACGAAAATACGGTTTCACGCTGAGAAGCCAAAATATTGGTTCCCCAAGCCAAAACTGGCCATAGGGCTAGGGAGACTAGGATTTTGGTCTCCCTACCCTCTACCAAAATAGAATAACAATCCAACTCCAACGGCATAATTCAGAAACAGTTTCAGACACAACTTTTTTTTTTTAATTGTCCATGTGGTAATTCAACATCTCTGTACTACATTACAAACAGAAAAAGAATTATAATTTATTGAGAGATAAAAGTAAAGTTTAGGGTTGAAATCATGGAAATAATTACGACATGAAATTAAAGTTACAGACCAGGGTCTAGAACTCACTTTTTGATTTTGTCTTTGTGGTCCGTGTTTCAGTTCCAATTCTCCTTTATTAATGTTATTGTATTGTATCTGCCTCGTTTTCTCTCCTGAAAATGATCGCTATAAGAGTTGCTTTTGCTGTGCAACACTTAGAAAAAGGTACCTGGATTCATTGTTTATAATGAGGCCCGTGACTTTAATTTCTGAGAACGACTCGACTTGATAAACGTTGCCGTACATAGTCTCCCTTTGTTATGATGTGATGCCCTTACGTTAAAAGGTCAAAAGTCAGTAGGGGTCATCAACCTGTTGTTTTGGATTTGAGATCGATAATAAATTTACATAATCTTTATAAATAATGTATAATATTCATAACTTTGCTTGATTTATTCGACAAACAACCCCCGCATACTAACAAAATGGTTTTTATAACAAAGACAGGCCCGTGAAAATACAATCAAGTCGGGGCAATATGGATTGAAATGATAATGAATGTTGGTGTCACCACATGTCGATTCCATGTTAAAAGCGGACTTTAATTAATAAAAGCTGAGGGCAATTTAAATAATTCATTCTCGGGTTTCCTGGGCCGCACAACCACACCCATGCTGCCTTGACCGCCCCCCCCCCCCCCCACCTTCTCTCCCCCCCCCCCCAACTGCTTCTCATTTATTGTACTTTGTACATGCATTTTAATAATTAAGTCGGGTTTTCGCAAAATAAACGTCAAAGCTACCCCGTTATTATATTATATTATTATATATTACCTAAATGTATACCTTAGTCATGTGTGTGTGTCTGTGTGTATTTGTATGTGTGTGTGTGTGTTTGTATGTGTGTGTGTGTGTTTGTGTTTCTATGTGTAGGTTCGCAACCCAAAAAAAAAAAAATGAAAATCAATAAAACCGATTTTAAAAAAAACAAATTGTTATTTTTCAAGGTTTTGTTTATTATTTGGTGATGTAATACATTTGCCACTAGATCAGATATACGTGGATACCTACCTGGATACCTCTGTATAGAGCTTTTAGACTTGGTGTAGTCTCCTTCGCTCCTCCTCATCTATTAATGATTGGACCAATTTTTATAATTGAACTTGTTTCCTAGGGTGTTGCTTATCTCCAACTCTGCTTTGAATTTATTCAAATTTTTTGCTGATACTGTGGTTTCTTGTAGTTTATTCCAGTTATTTACAATTCTAGATGAAAAAAAGTTCCTTCTTTCATTTGTTTTAAAACGTTCTTTTTTCAGTTTCTTGCTGTTTCCTCGTGTCTGAATGTTCTTGTTTGGTTTAAGGAATCCTGCCTCTACCCTGTCTATTCCCTTTACTATTTTATATGTTTGGATCATATCTCCCCTTCTTCTCCTGTAATCTAAGGTCGGGAGATTTAATTCTTTCAATCTCTCACAGTATGTTTTGTCTTTCAGGTGTGTGATAAGTTTTGTTGCTCTCCTTTGCACTCTTTCCAAACAGTCTTTGTCTCCCTCAAACTTCGGATACCATATGCAGTTAGCATATTCCAGCTTTGATCTAACCATAGTCTTGTAGATGGTAGTCATGTGTTTTGTTTTCAGATTCTTGAAATTTCTTTTCACTATTCCGAGTGTTTTACTAGCCTTAGATTGAACATCTTTAATTTGCTTCTTGAAGTTTAGCTTCCTATCAATAAATACTCCTAGGTCTTTTTCCCCATACGTTTGAAATCTCAAGATAATGCTGAAACAGTTTCCATGGAAAGAGATTGCAATGCCTTCGTTCGTTAGTCCTGAACCTATGACTAAATGTGTCTTAAACAAAACCGGTATCAAAACCTTTAAATATTTCTGTTTGACGTGGTCCTTGAAATTTTATGATTGTATGGGGGCATTTAGTCCAGGAGTTGGCGAAATGTTAACTGAACTAATAATGCTACACCACTGTAATAGGCTACATCTTTGTTTTTAAAATTGCTTTAACTCTCTCCTTACCAGCCATTTTCAGGATTTTCTCCAAAACTTCACACCCAACCTAAACAAAAATACATTTACTTCACTCAAACACAAAAGCTGTTTTTTTTTCTGCTAAACGAACTCTTCAACACAGTGTTGATATACTTTAACTATAGCAAACATTTTTGTTCAAACATTATGATGTACAAAACAAATTAGAATGAGAACATTGTTGGTTGCATCGTAACGAATGTGACGATTTTTCTATGGGTGGTAAGGAGTGGGTTAACTCTCTCCTTACCAGCCATTTTCAGGATTTTCCCCAAAACTTCACACCCAACTAACACAAAAATATATTTTTTATCACTCAAACACAATTAGCAGTAAAGTTCTTGGGATAAATAATTTCTTTAGCAAAACATGCTTTACAACACACTGCTTTCATTTTCTTTAAATTTTATGATGTACAAAAGAAATTTGAATAAGAAAAAAGGTTGGTTGTATCGTTATGAATGTTATGATTTTCCTATAGTTGGTATGGAGAGGGTTAAAATTGCATGTGCGCAATGCTTATAACGACCATTGATCTTCTTTTTCTTCTTCTTCTTCTTATTATTATTATTGTTATTATTTCTATTTATTATTATTATTATTATTATTATTATTATTATTATTATTTTTATCATTAATATTATTATTTCATTATTATCGTCATTACTATCAGTCTATCAGTATTATTATCATTACTACTATTTTAACTACTTTCCCCCCCTATTACAAGAGCTGTAACCTAACAATAATTGCCTATTTGGACAATAAAGATTATTATTATTATTATTATTATTATTATTATTATTATTATTAATTATTATTATTATTATTATTATTATTATTATTATTATTATCATTATTATTATTTACTATAATATATACCTATATAAAAAAAATTTAAAAAAAAACAAAAAACAACTCAACTGTTCCTGAATCACCCATCTAACATTGACAGACGTCACTTTGCTCTTTGTTAATGCTTTTTATATCAATTATATTATAAACGTTTAAGTTAAGGTTTAGAAAAAAACAGGCTTGAGCTTATATATAGCGCATCATCCACTAAACGAGCACAAAGTGCTTGACAAAGGGTTCCTGACCATCAGCAACATGAAACATTATAGAACGAGGCACGACCCCAGCTGGACTGTAAGGCGGCATTACAATTTTTTTCCGATAGAGACAACGCTGTTAACGGCCCTGTACTCACTCATTTTACACCTGAGTACGGTGAGAGAATGTGAGTAAATAGCCTTTTCCAAGGACTCAGCTATGTGACGAGCGATTCTCTGACAGCGTTCCGATCCCCCCCCCCCCCCCCCCCCCCCCCCCAGTTTTATAAGGGAAGAAAAGGGCAATTCAATAAGTCAAAGACATGGGCAAATTGGGGTAAGTTAGCTGGAACAGTTGTAAATTCCAAGAGCATATCATCAATGTAGTCAACTTGAGATCACCTGAAAGTCTCATCCAGACACCAGAGCTGGATTCCTCTAAGACGAACACGTTCAAACGTTTACAAGATATTGTTTTTGTTTTGTTTTTGAGGGTTGGTTCAAATAGGATTAGGAAACAGACTCCAGGAGCATACTATCAAAGTACTTAGTTTGAGATCACTAAAAGTCTCATCCAGACACAAGCACAGGTCCCAACTAAGAGGGATACACTCAAATGTTTACAAATCATATATGTTTGTTTTGTTTTTAAGAGTTTTATGGCGCTTGCAACACATTAAGGTCATATCAGCGCAAGTAAAAAGGAAGAAAATGGGATAGTAAAAAGTTATAGAAATTCTATTAGAATTACAATTAAAGCACCCCAAAAAGGTAAGACAAATGGGAATTTGTTCAAATAGGAAACAGATGTAGATTCCAAGAGCACACTATCAAAGTACAGTTTGAAATCACCTAAAAGTCTCATCCAGACACAAGCACAAGTTCCAACTAAGAGGGATACACTCAAATGTTTACAAATCATAATATAAGATGTAAACAAAACAATACAGTGCATAACAGAGAGAAGATTTACAAGGAAAAAAATATCATCTCCCAAAACTCTTACTATACATTTGGCTGTTTCCCTCCCAGTTCGGGTATCCGGCCAGGGCCTGGACAAAACCAAGTAAACTCATTCCAAGACAAAGACAGAAAGCAAGTTGGAAAACAGATAGAGGGGGATAGAAGACACAGTCAGTCCCTCCTGCCCACTCTGGGATGTAAGGAACCCCACCCAGGTTTACAAGATACGTTCAAAACAAAAATACGATCAGTATAAAACAAGGGGGATGCTTTACAAGGAAAAAAATATGTTGTTTGTTGTTTTTAAGGGCTTTACGGCACTTACTTACTTACTTAGGCCGCCCTTTGGGGCGCTCAACATGAGCCACACGTCTTCACCATTCTGTCCCGTCCTCCATAAGCGTACGCAGCAGCTCCCGGGTGTTGTCCATTCCTGTGTCATCTAGCAGACAGTCAATGTATGTTTTATTCTGCCTGCCTCTGTTTGTGGTTCTCTCAGGTGGTTCCCATAGCACAGGACTCCTTGTGTCTCCATCAGTGCCCCACAAGTCTCAGTCTTCTCTGTTGTATCTTCGAAGTCACTGTTGCTCTTGCAACACATTACGGTTATATAAACGGCAGTAAAAAGGAAGAAAATTGGACAGTAAAGACATTCTTGATGTACAATTATAAGGACTTGAAGAAAAAGTAAGACAAAGGGGAAGAGGTTCAAATAGGAAACATATTTAGATTCCAAAAGCACACTATCAGTGTACTTAGTTTGAGATCACCTGAAAGTCTCACCCAGACACCAGCACAAGATCCCACTAAGAGAAATCCACTCAAATGTTTACAAATCATATGTTAAAAATATAAAAATAACACTACATAACAGATTTACAAGGAAAAAAAATATCATCTCCCAAAACTATAACTATACATTCGACTGTTTCCCTCCCAGCTAAAGATTCCGGCTAGGGTCAGGACAAAATTTAGTAATCTCATTCCAAGACAAAGACAGGAGGCAATTGGAAAACAGATACAGGGGGATAGAAGACACAACAAGTACCTCCCTGCCCACTATGGGAGGTCGGAAACCCTACCCAGTTAAATGTGTTGTCTCATTCTAAGTCAATGACGCAAGATCTGAATAATACAATTTGATTGATTTAATAATCGATTTATTTACAAGGTAATCAATAATTTATTTTGTGATCCGAGGAATACGATTTGACACGTTTTGAGAAAGATGGAGTATTCAATACTAATATATAAAACATGTCTCTCTCTCTCTCTCTCTCTCTCTCTCTCTCTTTCTCTCCCAAACACACCCAAGCACACACACACACACACATATCGACACAAACAAGCACAAATTCTCTCTCTCTCTCTCGCTCTCTCTCTCTCTCTCTCTCTCTCTCTCTCTCTCTCTCTCTCTCTCTCTCTCTCTCTCTCTCACGCACACACACAAAGACACAAAGACACACAGGTACCCATACATGATGTATTGTGATGAAAGATGTACATTAATGATGATAATGTTATAAAATATTATCTTAAAATGACATTAAAAAAAAAAAAAGAGTCATAAAATAATGTAATACAAGTGTAAAATGTGAGAATGGAAGGCAAGATTTATTGAAAGCACGAGATATTGCATATTCTTAATACACATCAAGGCGTTACACACACCAAGGTATTGACACATCAGTGTGGTTAGGTTGAAAACAATGGATGGTGGGACTTTTTGTTTCAGTGTGTAATTGCTTTAGGGCTTTTGAGTGCTTGCTACAATTATAGATCATTTGTGTTTATGTGTTTGTGTTTTTAAGGGTTTTACAGCAGTAATGGTGTCAGTCTATGTGTTCGTGTTTTTTAGGGTTTTACAGCAGTAATGGTGTCAGTCTATGTGTTCGTGTTTTTAAGGGTTTTACAGCAGTAATGGTGTCAGTCTATGTGTTCGTGTTTTTAAGGGTTTTACAGCAGTAATGGTGTCAGTCTATGTAGATGCCACTGGCATTGGTGACCAAAGCTGGGGCCGTTTTCATGAACGCAGACTAGCGATTAGTCTCTGACTATCTCTGACTTTAGTCAAGGACTTGAAAACATCGGATTTCATGTGAGTTGACAATGCAAGTCCGAGACTAAAATCACGACACCTTCGGACTAAGTTTGACCAAGTTTTAGTCATTTGCTGAGGCAAGACTTCATGCTTTAGTCTGTGACTAGTTACTAGGAGATGTCATAGCGTCAACAAGATAGCAGCTATTTTTAGATTGAGTGCGCTTCGATACGGAAAGAAAATACATTGGTTATGAATGAATGACAGAGGCAAAAAGTGACCTGTTGCCATTGACTCTGGCTTTAAAAAACTGTAAGATAAGTTCAGATCGTCGAAAGTACACATTTTTGTGAGTAAAAACTTTTTAAAACTGTCTATCGGTTCATGAGTTGAGAGTGAAAAAGACTCCAATAATAGAAGGGTTTGCATCAAAGAACAACCAAAAAAAAAATGATTAGAAAGTATAGTGAATACAAAAGTTATTCTGTTGGCGTTGAAACTGACTGAAATAATGTGATTAATCAGAACACACTTTCTCTTTTGTTTTGTTTATTTGTTTTTTGGTTCAATTTATTTGAGTATCAATCTCCATGTACATCGACTCTCAATGAAACTTACATTGGCCTAAATATAGAATTGACAGTCTATAACAGTCGACAGTCAATATCATGTGTTGCTAATTTCCTCTTTGGAAATCTTTTGCGTTGTAAATATGAAGGCGGGTACTAGAGAGCATGATGTTACCCTCACAAAATAGCTGAATTAGTCACCGTCCTTACAACGCCCACTTCTAGGCAAGAGACTAGCTAGTCAGAGACTAGAAAATGTTCATGAAATCCGATTTTTTTTAGTCAGTTGCTTCGCTTAGGCTTAAGACTAGCTAGTCATTTACTAAGACGAGTAAATTACTAAATCTAGTTCTCGTTCATGAAAACGGGCCCTAGTGGCCTACCCAAGTTACATTATCATTTTCGGCTTGGCTGTCATTTTCAGCTTGGCTGTCAATGCAGAACTGTACAGTTGTTTTGTTTATTTTTGTTTTTGTTATTTGTGTTGTTTTTTTCGTTTTTTTTTTTCCCAATGCACACGTGTATCACCAAAAACATATTGTATAATATATACAATAAAATTCGAACATTTACAATCAGATTTTATCGTGATCAATTATAATCACTGAATATAAGTCATAACAGACATTTCATTTCATTTCAATACAGAGAACAAAACAGAAAATTAGAGAAAAAAAAAAAAAATAAAATTTAACAATTTGATAGGAAATATTAGCACAAAAATAGTGTGCGCATGTATTGATATGTATAATAGACCGAGCAATTCATCATCATAATATTAACAATCAGGAAAATTCTTAAAAGTATATACTAAGCTGCCTGGAGCAGTGAACCGTAAAAGTATTGAACAAAAATAGATAATATAAATTTAATAAAGTATAAACACAGATGACAAGGAATGTTTCGAGCTCAAACCATTCTTCAGCCAAGATATAAATTAATTTTAAAAAATAATTACAATATGTAAACTCAGCGAGAAAAACACCATACAACTATTATTAAGAATGGCATTATTGTTAAATATTGTTGGCTGAAGAAAAGATGAGATTATAATATTACTTCATAAATTACTGAAGCTGTAAAATTTCTTTTTAAAACTTTTTTAAAAAAAATATTTAAAACCCCCCCCCCCCCCCCCCCCCCCCCCAAAAAAAAAAAAGAATATAGAGCCAAACGTTTTCAACTTTTCTATCTCGTTTTTTTTTTTTTTTTTTTTTTTTTTTTTATGGCACTTGCAAAAACTCACAATATGTCATTTCAGCCCAAGGAAAGAGTGCATGGCTAAAGTCAAAAGATACAGACTATAATTTAGATAGATATGTTTAAAAGTCCCAAGAAAAGAGAATTTAAGGGGAAAAGTACCCAAAAAAAAAAAAAAGAACACTTTAAGTATATCCAAGAGCCACCTTTAGCTGTGACAAGTATGAAATTATTTGAAACTCCCACCCAGAAGAGAACCTCTTCCAAAAGGGAGAAAAAAAATAAAGTGCACTTCCACACATAAACACCCACACGTACATACATGTGAACACATCTATATTTCGCTCATCCCATGCACACCTTACCCCACCCCCAAACAAAACTATTGAAAAAAATGTCAAACTTCAGTGCGTTCAACACAATCTCACGGGCACAAGGTAGATTTTTTAAATGTTTGAAAAAAAAATTTCAAACTTCCGTGCGTTCAAACAATCTCACAAGCATGAGGCAGATTTCAAGATTCCATTGACATTACAGTACAGCGATTGACATAATCAGTTGGATGGTGAAAAGGTTCAACTGAGATATTGCCAAGTTTGGATAGAAGTCAATTTTTATCCAAAATGAGTTCTGCTCATAAATGATAAAATCAACCTTTTTTGTACATCTTCGGGAAATATCAAAGCTTAATTTCACTTCTAAATATTTGTTAAAGTTAGCCAAGTTGAAAAAGTATGAAATTTGAGAAAAGTTGCTGGATACCTTTCCCATATGTCTGACCATAACTTCATAAAAATCACCCGATTTATTTCAAATAAAGATTAAAATGCTCTGGGGAGCATATTCTTTCAGAAAATGCAAAAAAAAAATAATTGCAAATCCAAAATGTTCATCTTCCGACTGATTATGTCATGCACTGACACATTTTGTGTGTGACAAGACTCCTAAGCCCCGATCTTCAGCATCAGCTCCAACTCCTTAACTATCCTTTCCAGCACACTTTCATACTCTTTCATGAGTGCTAAGACATCTGTGCTTGACACAGCAGACAGCTGACACAGGTGTGTAGCATGTTGCAGACTTCCATCCCGGTTGGTAGGGTACAAGATGTGATGGGCCGTTCTAGTAGCAAAACAAAATTCAAAATTGTGATTAGATGAATAAAGAAATGGAATGCAGAGTTGAAAACCTATATATGCCAGTAAAATGAGATTAGCTTTTCGAAAAAGTTAAAATCAAGATTTATTTTCTCTGAAACAAAATAAATATTAATTTATTAAAAATCAACAATACATTTTTTTATAATCATTAAAAAAAAATATATTTCTTTTAGGTGACATTCCTTTAACAAAAAGATCTGTGTCAATACTGCTGGGTGTAATGGATTTTTTTTCCTCAACATTTCATCCATTCCGCAGAGATTGGGTAAATAATCATAACAATTTATACAGTTATAACAGGTAGGCCTTTAAATCTGGCGCAAACATACTTTGTACAAGACTAGCATCCCATCAAAAGTCGTAGAAATAACGAGCAAATCTTGACCTTACTCAGGATCAATCCCAGTCGCTTTGCATGTGAAACAAGTGCTCTACCCATTGAACTAGCGAAATCTCCTCTCATTACTTAACTCCCTCCTTACCAGCCATTTTCAGGATTTTCCCCAAAACCTTACACACCCAACTAACACAAAAATAGATCTTTTATCACTCAAACACAATAGCAGTAAGTTCTTGCGATAAATAATTTCTGTAGCAAAACATGCCCTGTCAATTTTCTTTAAATTTCATGATCAACAAGAGAAATTTGAATAAGAAAAATGTTGGTTGTATCGTAACGAATGTGACGATTTTCCTGTAGTTGGTATGGAGAGGGTTAAGGTTTTGACAAATTGACTTTTTAAAAAAAAATCAATTTTTTAAAGATTATACGGTGTAGTGAGATAAACTTGGCTTAGACTTTACATAAGAACTATAACTATATTATCATAACACCCACACATTTATCTGCTTATTATGTTTGCTCAAGGAATGTAAATCATTGAAATGTCCGTATTGTGGGCAATACAGATTTATCATCGTCACCGAAAACGAACATTATTCATTTTTTAAGATTATAGCAGTTTTGAAAAGGTAAGGGATTGCCTATATTTGTATTTAAAACCATCCAATAGACATAAAACCATCCAATAGACATAAAACTATCCAATAGACATAAAACTATCCAATAGACATAAAACTATCCAATAGACATAAAACTATCCAATAGACATAAAACTATCCAATAGACATAAAACCATCCAATAGACATAAAACCATCCAATAGACATAAAACCATCCAATAGACATAAAACTATCCAATAGACATAAAACTATCCAATAGACATAAAACATCCAATAGACATAAAACTATCCAATAGACATAAAACTATCCAATAGACATAAAACTATCCAATAGACATAAAACCATCCAATAGACATAAAACCATCCAATAGACATAAAACTATCCAATAGACATAAAACCATCCAATAGACATAAAACCATCCAATAGACATAAAACTATCCAATAGACATAAAACCATCCAATAGACATAAAACCATCCAATAGACATAAAACCATCCAATAGACATAAAACTATCCAATAGACATAAAACTATCCAATAGACATAAAACCATCCAATAGACATAAAACTATCCAATAGACATAAAACTATCCAATAGACATAAAACCATCCAATAGACATAAAACTATCCAATAGACATAAAACTATCCAATAGACATAAAACTATCCAATAGACATAAAATAACTAAAATCCAATAGACATAAAACTATCCAATAGACATAAAACCATCCAATAGACATAAAACCATCCAATAGACATAAAACCTATCCAATAGACATAAAACTATCCAATAGACATAAAACCATCCAATAGACATAAAACTATCCAATAGACATAAAACCATCCAATAGACATAAAACCATCCAATAGACATAAAACTATCCAATAAACATAAAACTATCCAATAGACATAAAACTATCCAATAGACATAAAACTATCCAATAGACATAAAACTATCCAATAGACATAAAACCATCCAATAGACATAACATCAATAACTAACTCCAATAGACATAAAACATCCAATAGACATAAAACTATCCAATAGACATAAAACTATCCAATAGACATAAAACCATCCAATAGACATAAAACTATCCAATAGACATAAAACCATCCAATAGAATCATATAATAAACTATCCAATAGACATAAAACCATCCAATAGACATAAAACTATCCAATAGACATAAAAACCATCCAATAGATAACATCAAAACATAAATCCAATAGACATAAAACTATCCAATAGACATAAAACCATCCAATAGACATAAAACTATCCATAGACAATAATGACATAACATAAACTATCCAATAGACATAAAACCAATAGAATAATATCCAATAGACATAAAACTATCCAATAGACATAAAACTATCCAATAGACATAAAACTATCCAATAGACATAAAACCATCCAATAGACATAAAATCAAAACATAATCCAATAGACATAAAACTATCCAATAGACATAAAACTATCCAATAGACATAAAACCATCCAATAGACATAAAACCATTTAATAGACATAAAACTATCCAATAGACATAAAACTATCCAATAGACATAAAACCATCCAATAGACATAAAACTATCCAATAGACATAAAACTATCCAATAGACATAAAACCATCCAATAGACATAAAACTATCCAATAGACATAAAACTATCCAATAGACATAAAACCATCCAATAGACATAAAACTATCCAATAGACATAAAACTATCCAATAGACATAAAACCATCCAATAGACATAAAACCATCCAATAGACATAAAACTATCCAATAGACATAAAACCATCCAATAGACATAAAACCATCCAATAGACATAAAACTATCCAAGACATAAAACTATCCAATAGACATAAAACTATCCAATAGACATAAAACTATCCAATAGACATAAAACCATCTAATAGACATAAAACTATCCAATAGACATAAAACTATCCAATAGACATAAAACTATCCAATAGACATAAAACCATCCAATAGACATAAAACCATCCAATAGACATAAAACTATCCAATAGACATAAAACCATCCAATAGACATAAAACTATCCAATAGACATAAAACCATCCAATAGACATAAAACTATCCAATAGACATAAAACTATCCAATAGACATAAAACCATCCAATAGACATGTTATTGTCTCATCATGTGTCTTACCCGTGGTGCCTTATGACAAACACTCTCTCCACATGAGATTTTATGTTGTTCACTGTGCTAATTCCCATCGTATCGTTAAGCTTTACGTAGTCCTGAGCGAGTCCCTCAAAGGCTTTGGCTGTTTTCTGGAAGCGTTCACCCAATGCCAACACACGGTCTGGGAAATGAAAAATAGAATTTTTTGGCAACCTGTTACTGTTTATTGATTTTAGAAGATTAAAAGAGCTAATGGTTAGATTAGATCATTTTAAGAAACAGAAACAAAGGATACAAAAAAAAATGGTTTTCTACAAATGCTCTGCACGCAAAAAAGCATCATTAATCAATACTTGAGATCTGTTGATATACAGTACAGCATAAAAAAAGTCGAACACATCTGAATTCCCCGTTTTAATCCCTCTATTTTCATAATACCAGCAACACAAAAATCTCGAACACATTTCCTCACATGGCACAATGGCAATATACTTTTAAATAATTCTAAAAATCCAATATTTTTTCCAATCCCTTTTCACAACAATTACATCTATAACAATTTTAAAAAATTATGTCTTTTGCGCCACGACATCATAAGATATCGTCGCCTAGGCATTCCACGAAGGAATATAGATAACTCATCAAACAAGATGTCTGAGGTCAACAGGAATCACCCATGTTGTCCAAGTGAGCAAATTGGGGGTTAATAATCTTGCTCAAGGAAAAAAACAAAAGTGCCTGAAGCGTGGCTTGAACCCGGGTCAACCGAGTCACAGTGCAATGCCTTAACCACTCGGCCACTTCGCCCCCCCCCCCCCCCCCATCTATACTATAAACAAATAAAAAAAACCTTATAAAGATAGGTCAAGGAAGACGCAGAGAAAGGGAGGCAACCTCTTACCTAATCCTGCCTGGTCCAGTGTACACTCCTCTATGATGGACGACGTCTGCCACACGGTCAACTCAAACTCCCTGGCCAGTCCTTCCATGCTGATGGGCAGGACTGAATTGTCTACCAGGCTCATCAGGCCCATGACCAGGATACGGGTGGCGGCGATGTGAAATTTGTAATGGTGGGCATAGCTGTAGCTGTGTAGCCATGGCAACGTGTCCGGG
>NC_088369.1:43239604-43263228 GCF_034508935.2 Berghia stephanieae
TCCAAATGTTGCTCAATTATCGGGTTTAGTACCAGCACATTTGAATCGTTAAAATGACACTTTCCACAATGATTGTTGTTTTGTTTTTAAGGGTTTTACGGCGCTTGCAACACATTTAGGTTATATCAGCGCCAGTAAAAAGGAAGAAAATTGGATAGTAAAAAGTTCTAGAATTACAGTTGAAGCATCCAAGAGAAAGTAAGACATAGGGGAACTGGGAACAAATAGGGATCAGATGTAGATTCCAAGAGCGTATCACCAATGTACTTAGTTTGAGATCACCTATAAGTCTTATCCGGACACAAGAACAAAATCCAACAAAGAGGAACACACTCAAATGCTTACATTATACATTAAAAAATAACAAATATAGTAATAATACATAACAGAGAGATGATTTACAAGGAAAAAAATATCATCTCCCAAAACAATAAATATGCATTTGACTGCTTCCCTCCCAGCTAGGACTCCGGCGAGGGCCAGGAAAAAAACAAGTAATCTCATTCCAAGACAAAGACTGAAAGCATGTTGGAAAACAGATATAAGGGGATAGAAGACACAGTGTGTACCTCCCTGCCCGCTATGGGAGCTTTCCACAATGAGATCAAAATTCAGAACGGACAATATAAAGAAAGAATTCAACTGCCTCAACTTTGATAAGGACCAATACACAAGAGCACAATTGTAAAATAAATGAAATAACTTAAGATGGTTAGAAATGCATAACTACCAACCTGGTACATCACTTGAGAGGGCGTTTTGGGGTAAAAATTAGGTGAGTTCAGATAAAAAGTAGACGATTGCATATATGTTTTCTTTCATGCAACATAATGGTCTGTAAGTAGTATACTATAATAGTAGTTATAGTAAAATGCACCTCTAAATATTAGAGAATTCCTACTTCTTTACTTTGACAAGATAAACACACCTAAAAATGGAGTATACTTATTTTTCTTGAACCTAAACCGTTACAAAAGCTTGCTTGAAAAAAAAAAAATTATAAATCAGATGAAGATGTTTTTAAAGGGATTAAATTTATATATTTCATAAATTAATAAAGGGAAATAATCATTGTCATCTTTAATCAATATAAGCAATTGATTTTCTTATTGAATACCTTCCAATCAAAAAGGTGGATTTAATTTTATTCTTAATTAAAATAATATTTGTAACAAATAGTGAAAGTATCAATACTGTCTTAGAATATTCAAAGTATATCGAGGCTAACATCCATATCCTATGCAAATCTCCAATACATTATGAAAGGTTTGAGTAAAATACAGGCGTCATATAAACGAATGGAACTTTTTTAATTGTTGAAAATCATTTATGATAGAGGCATAATTCAAATTAAAGAGCTACACAAATGGAGATTATGCTCTCACTGGACACCAATAATAATGATAATAATAATAACAACAATAGTAGTAGTAGTAATAGTAATAATAATGGATCAATAATAATAATTCATTAGGCTCACATGGCTTTTTTACCACAAATTAGTCAAAAATTACAAAATACTGGATTTTGAACTAAAAATAAGCACTTACTGACTCAGGAAGTCAAATACGGAACAAATCCGTTTTTAACAGAACGGTTGACAGCTATGGTTCTACAAAGCATTTGTCTCTCAAGCTGAGCAAATGAATGTTCATATAATATAAAAAAGGATATTGCAATGATGAACAGATTGTACTATATAAAGATAAAACGTTTTTGTAAACCCCAAAATATGTCAATAACACTATACAATACAATGAATGTAATACAAATCAAATTCATGATTGTCATTACACCGATTGAAACGCTCTTTCCTTCTATATTTATTTCTTTCATTAAAAATCTTTGTCTTCACCAAACTAATTAGTGTACCTTCAGGGATTCCTTTTGTGAAAATACCCTGTGGTGTTTTAAGAACAGAATAATTTCAGACTTTCTAGGTAATGATCCCCTTGAACCATGTGCTGAAACATCTTCGACAAAGTTTTTAAAATATGACTTGACTCTATCTGTATCCTCATCTGACCATGACATGTATCTCCGATTTTTGCTTGAATTCCTCTTGGGTTCAGTTTGTTTTGAAGAACACGTAAGCTGATTTGGCACTCCTGCTTCACCATCAATTATTCTTCTGATTTGCAGCTGTTACTATGGATGTTCCAAAATTTGCATTTGAGTCTCTATTCACTACAAGTCATTTGTTTCAATGTTACAATTTCCTTCCCAGTGACCGATGCTGAGTTATCAATTTGACCCAAAAAATGACCAACTTCTGTTATTTCTCGTATTGCAAGTGGACACTGATAAATGTTTTGATTGATTGATTCACTGTGTCCCATATGTCGATAGAAGACATCTCTCTCGTGTTGTGGGACATCAAGTAGGCAAATAATGTCGAAGCTCGGTGCCTGAATTTATCAGCTATTAACAACTGGGGTTTCTCTAAATCCTTTACTAAGGAAGTGACATATTTGATGGCAATGTAACCACTTACATGATCTTTGGATATTCCTGTATTTGGAAAAAGAAATGGGTTGTCTGAAATATCAACAGCTTTACGCTCCTGTGCAAGTTTCCTTAAAGGCTGAATTGTGTCATTGGGTATCAACACAGGGACCAACATCTTGCTTCCCTTTCCAGACTGATAGGCCAGCTTATACTTCTCAAGTAACGCTTTTTCAGAGGATCAGTGACATGTTGTACAAGCTGGGGATCAACCCATACACCTGAATCTGCATCATTCCAGTCTTTTAACAACATCCTTGCGGGTTCTCCGCCTCTCCTCGCATTAAACATTGTAAGCCTAGCTACGATGACATTGCGAAGCCTAACAAACATATGTGAATCAAATAATTGATAATCATCCTCACAAATACGGACCATCTCTTCAGTAATAAATTGCCGTAGCTTCTTATATCATTCTCTAATGGCATCTCTTTGGGTTTTCTCAAATTTGTTCTCTTTGCTTCACATTGAACTCTGGCTGTAAAAAAATACTATCCCAATTATAATCCAGGACAGCTTTGAACAAATCTATCTCTGCGGATTCTTCCATTTTGTTTTGCATTAATATTCCCCTTTTAAGAAATTAATTAACTTTTTCAATATAAATCCAATTTAAAGCTTCAAGCCTGCTTTCAATGTCCATCCTCTTTCAAAGTCCCTTTCAGAAATGGTTTGCGATATTTCATTAAAGTTACAACGCTGTCTCATCTTTTTTTTTTTCCCCCATCAAATCCTTGAGATTTTTTTCAACGTCCACAGTAGGGGGGGGGTCCCCTTTGGGGCTTTTTGTATTTCCGGAAAAAAAAAGAAGAAAATAAAGCATTTCATGCTATAAACAAATAAAATAAATCAATAGCCGATCAAATGCAACCCGCACGACAGCGAAAAGGGGGAAAATAGCTTCCCAAAATTTTTAAGGGCCCTTTAAAATTTAATTTGTCAAAAAATTCCTTTTTTTTATTTTTTTTTTCTACCACCCTATTCCTTTGGAAGGGATGTTAATTTGGGGAACCTCTCCCCAAAATAAAAAATCCATGAAAAGACCCCATATTTTTTTTTTGAAATAGAAAAAAATAAAAAAATCCCCCCTTCACTGGGTTCGGGTTTTCCCCTTTTTAAAAACAAAATAAACATAAATGGGAATAGTAACACTTTGAATCCATCAAAAAACATAATTGCCTTTTGGGGTTTTTTAAAACCCAAAAAAAATCAGACAGAATGCAAAGAATTTGGGTTTTTTCCCCCAAACCCCAACCCCTTGGGGAAACAGTTCGGGGGAAGGTAAGCTCTTTTTTTTTTTACGTTGGAAAAAAAATTTTTCTCCAAATTTTCCCACTCGACCCGGGGGAAAAAAAAAAAAAAGAAAGACCCAATCCTACCCCAAAGACTAACTTTTTTTTTTAAGTTTTTGTACCCCTTTGGGGCCAAAATCGACAAAAAAAATTCACAAAAAATTATTTACACAATCAAAATTAATTTTTATCAAAAAAAATAAATGCAATGAAGGCAATATCTAAAATAAAAAAAATAAAATAATAATAAAAAAATAATAATAATAATAATAAAAATAATAAAAAAAAAAATAAAAAAACAGTAGGGAAAAAAAGTAACAATTTTTAGTAACAAAAGTAAAATAGACTATATTCATATCATAACAATATTTTCTTTGTCATTGGGGGAGTGGAAAAACCCGGTTTGGCAGAACAAACACCGCATAAAACAAACGTCCTCCGGGCCCGGGGTTAGCTGGGGTTTCAAAAATTTTCCTTAAAGCTTCCCCCCAACTGCCTGAACGATGCTGAGCCCAGACAACTTAACCCATTTATATTTTGGGGGAAATAAAAATATAAACAGATATGCCGGAAAATTTTTCTAACAAAAAACCCCTTTTTTCAATAGAAAATATTTGAGTCTTCCCTTTTTAAAATTGACACGGGTAAGGGGGGAAAAAAAAATGCTAGAAAAACGATCACAAGGGGGGAACCCCTTTTTCTCAACCGAACTATTTTTCATCAAATCTACACACATCATTGGGGACCTGAATTTTAATGACTCTTTTGTCTTGAAAGACCCCCCAAAGAATTTAGAAAAAAAAAAAATATTGAACCGGGAAAAGTCAAAGGTTGTAGCAAAAGCAGCCCATTATAAAAGTATAATTTTAGTACCGACAAAAAAAAAAAAAATTTTCTTTCTTTAAATGCTCCCCAATAAAAAATACTTTTTAGTTGCAAGATTAAAAAAATGTATCTAGGGGGATTCTCTTTAAAATTTTCCAGCGGTCTTGAAAAAAACCCTAAGATCAAGAAATACAAAAAACCCCTTTTTTAAAATTATGATGGGTTGTAAAAAAAAAAAATTTTTTTTAACACTTACAAACAAGAAATTTAAGTCTTTTACAGACAAAAAAAACCCCCAAATAAAAAAAACAAAAAATTTTAGGGCTGGTTTCACTGATATCACCACTTTTTGGGGGTTTTCTTTTTTCTAAGATGTCCACCCTAAAAATTTTGGGGATTTGTGCTTGTTTTTAAAAATGGAGCGAAAATTTGGCCCGCAGCCGCCAAAACAAAAAAAAATGCAATAACACAAAGCGCACCAGGGGGGGGGGGAAGTTTTTTTTTAAAAAGGGGAATTTTGGAAAAAATTTAAAATTTGCCCCCCACAAAATCAAAGAAAAATGAAAAAAAAAAGACTCACCATTGCACAAAAAACTTTTGGGTTTTAAAATGTTAGCATTCGGGAACCTGGTCCCAGACGGCAACGAGGTTCAGTTTGTGATATTTGGGGTGAGGCTTTGCGGGTTTGGGGGAAAAGACCTGGGTTTCCCCGAGACAATGAGAAATCACTTTTGGACCTCACGAGTAGTAAGAATCAGACTCGAGTCAGAAAAAAAATCGGGACCCTGTATTTTTGGGGAAAAGATGAAAAGATCATAATTTATTCTGGTTTACAATAAACATGAAGGCCATTGTTAAAAATCCAACTAAAAATTACTGGTTTAAAAATGCAAGTAAAATAAAAAAGATTTAAAAAGGGGGACTATTTCTAAGTATTTAAAAGTTCAACTGTGTTTGGGGTAAATATAGATAAAAACCCAAACCCGGGTTTCATAAACCGTTTTTAACCAAATTTTTTAAAAAACCAAACCCCCACAAAATACCAAAAAAATTTTTTTATATCACTACGTTTTTGGGGCATATAAAGGTTGTCTTGCAACAATAGAAATTCCTAACCTTGCAACGCAATAAGTTAAAAAAAAAAATTTTATAAACATTAAAGATGCAAGAAATAGGACAAAAGCGGATCAAAGATAATCCCAACAAACTTTTTAATTTTTCCTGGAAAAAGCATCATTTTCCACTTTTGTAAAAAAAAAAAAAAAACGACTTTAAATGGAATGGCCATCAAGAATACATTTAAAAAAAATAACGAGGGAAAGGTTTTTTAAAAAGTGTTATTTTGGGGGAATTTCCCCTCAAAAAAAAATTTTTTTAAAAAAAAAAAACTAGGAAAAACTCACGTGTAAAAAGTGTTTCCCTTGTCCTGAAATATTGATTGCGCCTAACAACTCAGGTCTCATCTTTTGGGAAAAAGTTTTTTCCACCACAAAATTTTGTGATTGAAACATTTTGACATGGTGCCAACTGGGGGTAACCTATACAAAATTTTTTTATTTTTTTTAATGTACATACTTACCAAAAAAGAAAACATGTGTTTGGGGAAATTTGTTCGCATCATTTTTAGGCTCTGATTTGGGGTTTATAAGAAAAAAAAAAACAAAAAAAAAAAAACTAAAAACTATCATGTGCAAGTTTTTCTCTAAACCTTAAACAAAAAACTCCCCCCCTTATGTTTTTAAAAAGGGTTTTTTTAAAAAAAATTTTTTACCTTAAAACTATTGTTCCCCTTTTGGGAAAAAAAAAAAAATTAAGTCCGAAAAACCCCTGGCTATTTTTTTTAAATTTAAAAAAAATCCAAAAGGGTTTGGAAAGGGGGGGAGGGGAAAAAATAATTTTCCCAAAAACCCAAACTTCCCATAATCTTCCCCTTGGGTATTTTTTTTGTTCAAGTTCGGTCAGCCCCCTTTAAAAAACGCAATATTTGGGGGTCATCAAAAAATTTTTGGGTTTTAAACCCAAATTCATTTTTCCGTCCACTATTTCAACTTTTTCACATTTATTGTCAACTCCAAAAAGAAAAAAAAATTTTTTATAAAACCCCATATAGCAATTTTTATTGAAACAAAAACCATAGGGGAGCCCCGTTTAAAAATTTTCAACCAAACACCAAAAAAACGCCGATATTTTTAAAAGGGGGAAAATTTTTCCCCAAACTTTTTCTCAACAATTCAACATTTGTCAGAGTAAAGAGAAAATTTGCCTTAATTTAAGACAATAAGCTCCACCAAACCATTGGTCAAAATGCCTTTTAATCCTAAAACAAGATATCCTCATTTCTTTTTAAACGCTTTTAAAACCCCTTTTGGGTCAAGATTATGACCAGCCCCACCCCTTTCTTTTTAAGGGCCACCGATGACGTCACAAACCCATACGCAAGCCCCCCCCTCTTTCGCCCAAAACAGATTTTGACCACTACTGTAGCATTAAACCTGCTCACTCTCGATTTTTTTCAACCTGTCAGATTTCATCCATGAGAAATTTTAATCATGAATACTGTTTGATTTCAAAAATTTTTACCACTTTTTAAAAAAAAAAGTTTTTTTGCTTTAACCATGCTTTTATATAGAATTATTTCCTTTTGCTTAAAATATTGTTTTAAAACCGAAAGTTGTTTTTTAAAAATGAGAAAAATTTTATCCGGGTGGCTGTAATATATTACACATCATGAAAAAAAAAAAAAAAAAAAAAAACAAACTATGTTACCTAAATGTTATTCTTTTCCTATAAAAATTACATTCTTACCATTAACTCAAGATCACATAAAAGGGTTTTGTCTGATTGACACAAACATTTTCGGGATTTTTAAAGCCAAATTCCTGACTAAAGTTACAAAAGAAAAAAAATTTTCTCAACTTTAAACTATGATTTTTGAATGCTGTGATAGGCATACTTATGCATAAACAAGATGCAAAACGGGTTTAATTTAAAAATTTTTTTTTTTTTCAAAATCCATTCTAGTTTTGCCAAAAAAAAAAAAAACGAGAAGGTTTGATTTGGGGGTAGCGCAAAACTAAAAGTAGTAGTGGTATAGTAGTAAAAAAATTTTAAATAAACGCAGATCTTTTCTCACTTGTGAAAACTACAGTCTACCCGAACCCCCAATTATCTTGGGGGCTTTCCCCTTTCCCCAAAAAGACGACGACCCAATTTACAACATCAGGGGGGTTTTTGTCTACCCTTTTAAAATCTTAAAAACAACTGGGTTTTAAAAAAAAGGCCAATAACTTACCAAATTTTAAATTTCTCGGGCCTCTTAAAAAATCCCCCACAAAATTTACCCCACATCCATAGCGTCTATTTGGAACCGAAAAGGGCAAAAAATACTTGCGGCATAGAGAGGACGCCGTCCCCCACCTCTTTGAAAATCCCTATCCCGGGGGTTTTCGATTCCTTTGGGGTTTTTAAAAATATAAAAAACCCGGGGTTTTTTTTAAAAAATTTTTTTAGATAAAATTTAAGTTGGGGTTTTTTCCTTTTTAAAAACTTTTTCAACCCAAAACGGGTCAACTTTACGTCTAACCAAAAACATTTCGAAGATCGTATGGCAAAAAGCAACGCCGGAATGGAGGTTTTTAAAAGCGGACTTTCATTCTCTGCATACAGAAATGCTCCATTTCACACGCGAATGGCTTCAACGGCTCAGGCATCAATGCTACTCAAAAAGGGGGTTTATAAGCTTTTTTACAAAAAACAAAACCCCAAACTGATACTGATACCCCCTACTACCGCTTGCCCGAGGATTTATTTCCGAGGCCTCTTTTTTGCGCAAAAAATTACAAACAACTTTTTCACAAAAAAAAAGTTTTTTTTTTTTGCTTGTCTTTTGTCACCAAATAAGAATCCGGACCAAAATTTTTATAAATCTTTTCTAAAAATAGATTTTAAAAAGTATTCTTTTCTTTTTTGTTCTCAAATTTTAAAACAATTTTTATTTTTTTTTTATTTCTATAAAAATCCTTAAAAGCTCTAGAATTTTTGAGAAAAAATTTTGGAAAGATTTTTGCCCCCACATTTTAAATAATCGTGAAAACCTGGGGGCCCCCCCTTTTTACTTTTTTTGGCGGTCCCCCTTATTGACCAAAGTGAAAATTTAGGCTAACCTTCTTACGGGTGTTTAACAAATAACTTCAAAACTTGATTTTCAATTATATACCTTGACGTTGGGTTTTTAAAACCTTTTAAAAAAAAATAAAAAGTGAAGTGCTAGAGGCAATCAATAGGGGGGCCGGATTTTGGGCCCCCCCATTTTGGGGGAAATACTTTAAAAAAAAAAATAAAAAAAAAAAAAAATTTTAAAAAAAAATTAAAAAAACAAAATAAAAATTTTTATTAAAAATATATATAATATATTTAATATTAATATAAATTTTTTTTAAAAAAGTCAAGCTCTTAAATCCGCTAGAATAAAAAAATAGCTGATTTTACATAAATTAAATTTTAGTCATCTACTCAAACTGGGAAAAAATTCCAAATTTATAAAAAATTTTTATTTTTAATAAAAGTTTATCAGTGGATGCAGTCCCCTTGGGGGTAAAAAAAAAAAAAAACAACAAAAAAACTTTATTTTTGCAACACCACTTAAAGTGTTCAAAAATTTAAAAAAAAGAAGGGCAGGCACCAGTATAAATAAAGATCTGAACAATTTTTTATGAAAGGGCAGACAAAACAAAAAAGAAAAATAAAAAAAAAAAACCATCCCCCAAAAAAATCAGTCTACCCGACTGAATTTTTTTGGGGGGGGTTTTTTTCTTCTATTTTTTTTTTCTTTCTGGGACCTTCGTAAACACCTTTTTTAATCTTTTTTTTGAAAGTGCTCAAACGCTTTACAAGTGGCCCCTAGCTAACAAAACCACTTAAAAATGTAAAGGGAAAAGACATGGCCTGTTGGTGATATTACAATTTTTTTTTTCCCCCAAATAAAAACCCGTTTCCCTTTTTTTACTAGTAGAAAAAGTGAAGGGAAAAATCCCTTTCCCCAAAAACTCAGCATTCCCTTTTAAAAATAGATCATTTTTTTTGACAAAGAAGAAAAATTTTTTATTTTTTTTTTTTTTATGTCAAAATAACAACCTGCAGGGTAAGAAATCCCTTTTTTTGACATAGAACTTAAAAGTTTTTTTTTAAAATTTTTTTTTTGTTTTTTTTTTTTTAAAGGGTTACACTTTTTACAGATGATTCTGTGCACGTTGAGGAACAGAAATTTTGGTCACTTTCCCAGACCCAGATAGACCCCAAAACGTCTTTAATGCTTCCGCCATAACGCACCCTATCACTCCTTTTACTTTTTCCCGGTCCCCCCTTTTTTCCCCCTTCCAAAAATACCCCCTTCTGGCAAACACAAGATGGGAGGTGGGGTTCATGGTGGGGGGGGGCCGGAAAAATTAATTTTTTGTCCAAAAAAAAATTTTTTTTTCTTTTGGGTTAAAAACCCCAATAAAAAAAAAAAGAAAAAAATTCAGTACAAAGGGTCTCGTGTGCACCCACGAAAGAACCGATTTCAAGTTTTTGTTTTCCCCCATTGTATATCAGTATGAGTATTTTTAAAAAAATAATTGAGCTTTTATATAGCGCAATATCCACAAAAACATGCTCAAAGCGCTTTACAAGGGGTTGGTCCCCAGTCAAAGCAACATTTAACTTTCAGGACGGGACATGCGCCGTTAGGTATATTACAATTTTTTCGGACCGAGACAACGCTGTTAGCAGCCCGGTACATATTTAACTTATTTTATCTTACCTGAGTACGGTGAGAAAATATAGTAAAGAACTTTTTTTCCCAAGGACCATCTTGCACCGAGCAAGGCCTAACACCAGGGCATTCCGACAGAAAGTGAGTGTCATACCACTAGACCACATAGCCCCTATTATGATTTATACCTAAATTTTCCCTTTCATTCCAGGCACCGTTGATCTAAAGTCACTATGGACGGAGTCTGACCCTTTAAGTTGTTGGAATTGTTTGGCGTTCAGTGTCCGGTGGGCTGTTTGATTCGAAGGGACGGGACATCATGGCGGATAAGGTATGGATGGCAGACTTTTTCATTTAGTGAGAAGGTAGTATTTTCTTATATTTGGATATATATATTAAATATAATATATATATATATATATATATATATAATAAATATAATATATATATATATAATATATATATACTAGTAAAAAAACCCGCAATTTCGCGGGGGAAAAAACATTTTCATTCAATACTGTACCCACCATCATTTAATGAGGGAGATTGGTAAAACAACGTTGTCTGGTAATTTGGTATATCTTCGGTTGAAATTTTTCTATTGGCCCAACATGAAGATCAAAGGGGAAAATACAAATTTAAAAAAATACTGGGGGTGTAGGAGCTTTCAGAAATGTCTCCCCTTTTCTTAACTTTTGAAAAACAAACACCCTAGCACATTTAAAAACCTTATGACTAACCCTCAATCACCCTAATAAAAAAAACAACTCTCGGACTGCTTTTGCACTCCTTTCCAATACTTAAAATAATCAAAAGGCGGCCGAAAATCAAAACAATGGTCAAATTAGGAAATTATAAACTTTCACAAATCCCCTAGGTTTGTTCTAGAGTTTTTAAAACTACTTCTATATAATGACAAACTGAATAAATAAATGCCCGACAAAATAACAACGGTGAAAATACAAATTTAAAAAAAAACTGGGATGTAGCAGCTTTCGGAATGTCTCCCCTTTACTTAACTTATGGAAAAAACAAACACCCTAGCACCTTAATAACACTTAGCAACCTCCAGCTAACCCTAATAGTAAAAAAAAAAAGAATCAAAAGGCGACGAAAAACCTTCATGTGATCAGTGAAAAATATCACTATGAATGCCACGATTTTCTGAAATATGCCAACACGCACACACATGTATACACTACACAAATCACACACACACACACAAAACACCACAGACACACACCCAAAACATACACCAATTAAACATAATACTCCATAACAAAACTGATCACCGCAAATAAACAACACAACGGAAGTAAAAAAATACTTGATGTCATAAATAATGACGCAAATTGACAACTTTTTACAGTGTCAAAATTATTGATTTTGGGAGCCAAGTGTCGTCTTACATATTTCATGATATTACTGTTTGACTCAACGAACTTTCAAACTGACTTTAAATTATAAAAGGAAAAACAATATCTGTTTAATCTATCTGTAAAAAATACATTTCTAATTTTCAAATCTTTCATAGATTTGGCGCCGTATCAATTTTTTTATTGACTCAAATAAGCACAATGTTCTCCACAATGCTATATTTTTTTAAAGAAAGGTTTATAAAAAATATATAATATATATAATATAATTATATATATAAATAATATATATATAAAATATATATATAATATTAAATAATATATAAAATAATATATATATATATATATACCCGTAGTATACCCGGTTACTTTTACCCCATGCCTATTTATTGCATGTTTATGAGATAAATTATAGGCGTAGTATCAAAGCTAATGTTGTGGGGTTTTTTTGCATGTTAATGATAGTTGAATAAAACTATCTCTGTACATCATCACATCATTGCCTTTTTCACCCTGGGTCAGGGTATAGGCCACAGACAAACAGTTTCCATCCTTCTCTATCCTGAGCTAACTTTTTTTTTTCCCGTTCCATGTCTTATCACTTCTCTGTATATCAGCTTCTTTAAATTTTTCTCCATGTTCCTCGTGGCCTTCCCCTTGATCTTCTGCCCTGAGGGTTCCAGTCCAATACTTTCTTTGTTATAGTGGAGTCATTCTTTCTAAGGGTGTGTCCAATCCACCTCCATCGTCTTCTTCCTATTTCCTCTCCCACTGGTTTCTGCTTTGTTCTTTTCCATCTATGTACATGCTCATTTTTAATCCATTTTTTTTTTTCTTCCAATTTTGAAAAGTAGCAAAAATCTCTAGGATTGAGTGAGTTAATAGACCCAAGTAACTTATTTTTGTGTGTTTTGTGGTCTATTTTAGTGATGGAGGCAGAAAGACGCGGAGCGGTGTCTGTACTTTTGTATTGGATGTGGACGACCATCGTTTTGAAAAAGGCTTGTCCATTGACCCCGACACTGTGCCCTATGCCTCAGCAGCTACTTATGTGAGGGTGAGTACAGTTGCCTTTCTTTTTTTTTCTTTTTTGTTTAAATGAGGGGGGGGGGGGGGGGGGGATGGCTGAGTGGTTATTGCACTGTGACCCGGAAGGTCCAGGGTCGAGCCCTGCTTTCCTTGAGCAAGATTATTAACCCCCAATATGCTCACGTTGGACAACATGGGTGATTCCTGTTGACATCAGACATCCTGTTTGATGGATTATCTATATTCCTTCGTGGAATGCCTAGCAACGATGTCGTGGCGGAAGGGCATAATTTATTTTAATTTTGTTTAAATATCCTCTCAATTGTTGTGTGTGATCATTATAATTATCATCATTAAGTATAGGTGTTATTTTTTATTATAAACTCATTGCAATGTTATCATCAAAAGTTATTCAACAAGTAAATCGTTCAAAGTTACATTTCCAACTTTCTACTCTATCTTATGACATTTTATCATTTGCTGCAGGTAGAATATACACATTTTTTCTAATTTACTATCAATTTTTTTTTTTTTTAAATTCTCTTTTTTTCACAATTTAAAGTTAGCAAGTTACAGAAAAATCGACGAAGAACAAATCACAGTGCCATGCTATTTTTTTTTTTTTTTTAATGAAGTTATTTATTTATTTATTTATTATTTATTTATTGGTCAATTTCCCTGTCCTTTCCTTCTCCCACAGACCAACCGTTTCTATGGAAACCGTCAATTCCGTGCCAGACCATTTCTACACACCAGGCACTCACTCTCATCGCTCTAATAAACCAGGACTGGATTCCCTCCCCTGCCTCCACTACTGATGGAGACGATGATGATTACGATAATAGTGAGGACGACGATATCAAACAAAGCGGGGACCAGCCGTCCATTCAAAGATTCTACTCATCAAAGGGAAAATTAAAAGGTTTCGGCGACTCTCCATTTATTTATTTTTTATCTCTTTATTTATTTATAAGGAAAGAGAAGTGAATTTTTAATAATATGTGACATATCGTATCGTAATGGTATGATATGGATGAAAACAAATTTCAAAATAGTGTGAAACTGGGTGGGATTCCTGACCTCCCACAGTGGGCAGGGAGGTACATACCGTGTCTTCTATCTCCCTATGTCTTTTTCCAACTTGCTTTCTGTCTTTGTCTTGGAATGAGATTACTGTGTTTTGTCCTGGCCCTGGCCTGATACCCTGGCTGAGAGGGAAACAGTCGAATGTATAGTTAGTTTTGTGAAGATGATATTTTTTTCCTTGTAAATCATCTCTCTGTTATGCAGTGTATTATGTTTTGTTTTACATATATGATTTGTAAATATTTGAGTGTGTTCCTCTTAGTGGAGACCTATGCTTGTTGCTGGATGAGACTTTTAGGTGATCTCAAACTAAGTACTCTGATAGTGTGCTCTTGGAATCTACACCGGTTTCTTATTTGAACCAATTCCCCCTTGCCTTACCTTTTCTTGGGTGCTCTAATTGTAATTCTAGAATTGTTGGCGCTGATATGACCTTAATGTGTTGCAAGTGTCGTAAAACCCTTAAAAACAAAAACAAAACATCAGATGTAGATCTGCTTGTAACAACAATACTACTACAGCAACTTGGCATATTGTGTTTGAATGAAAACGTTTGTAGTTTACGAGATAGAACTGATGATATCATAAGATGAAATTGTTTTAAACTTGATAAGGAGAGTGCTATTTAGAGACTTCATCTCGAGGCCAATTTTTAAGTAATTGCATAAACTTTGTTTGATATCTACATTTTTTTATAAATTTCTTCATTTTTTAAATTCAAAAAATGATAATTATATATTTTTATTATTATTATTATTATTATTATTATTATTATTATTATTATTATTATTATTATTATTATTATTATTAATAATAATAATATATTATTATTATTATTATTATTATTATTATTATTATTATTATTATTATTATTATTATTATTATTATTATATCATTATTATTATTATAATATTATTATTATTATTATTTCCTTCACAGATTCCTTTGTGGTGGCATTAACAGTATGCAATAAGAATAGGAGACAAAAGATTCGGAACATTGTCGCGACTATACAAGGCACTGAGGAAAAAGGTTGGGTTTCTTTTTTC
The DNA here is from genome assembly GCF_034508935.2 of Berghia stephanieae. NCBI lineage: Eukaryota > Metazoa > Mollusca > Gastropoda > Nudibranchia > Aeolidiidae > Berghia > Berghia stephanieae. Next base: position 43,254,519 of record NC_088369.1, read on the forward strand.
CACCATTATATTATTTTGAATCTTCATGAAAGTTATGATTATTATTATCATCATCATCATCATCATCGCCATTACCATCATCATCGTCATCATCCTCATCATCATCATCATCACTATCCTTGAATTTCTATGTTAAATTGACTTAAATTTAAATAAGAGTTTATATTTTTGCCTCATAAACAGGAATGAATGGCAAGCTATTTAGAGGGTATAATATTTCAGCCTGCACTGCGAGTGTTTTGATTCTACTTTCACTAAATATCAGAGCAATCATAGCTTTAACAACTGGCTTCATTGTTTATCCGAGTTAAAACCGTAAGATATAACATTCATTAAGTGCAAAACAAAAAATGAGAAAAATTTGATTCCACATTGTACATGTGGTTTCGTGGTATAACACTCTTCTTTGGATTGGAAGGTCCTGGTTTCGAGTACCACTCTGAGCGGCGCTTAGTTGAGTCCTTAGAAAAGGCTCTTTACTCATACCACTATACTCACTATACGTTATCAGTGTTGTCTATCTCCCAAATTTTTTTTTTTTATACCCCCCCGAACAGGTATCATGTCTCATCCTACAAGTTAAGTATTACTGTTGGCTAGGGACCCCTTGTAAAGCGCTTTGAGCATGTTTAATGGATATTGCGCTATGTAAAGCAGTGCTGATGGTTTTCCTCAGATCCGCGGATATCCATGATTTTGGAGCCAGAGGAAGAATTTCCTCCTTTTAAAAAAATTACATTTCCCTCAATCAAATGTACTGGCAGTGAGAGACTTGATGTGTGGTAGAACGAACAAGTGCAGTTTCCCCACACTCCAGAAATTATCTAGAATAAGAATGACAGTTATCTCAATTGCTCTAAGAGTAGGGTTAGTGCAGTAAAATTGGGGCTGAAAGTCGTTCAATATTTTCCTACTTTCTCACTTTTTGTCACCATCAGCACTGATGAAAGCTCATTAAAAATTAAAAAAAAAATAATTTACCACTCTGCCTCCCCCAGATCACTACACGCTGGTAGGGCTCCTCGTTCCTCCCTTCCATTCAGCCCATCTCAAGATGTTGTCGTCAGTACCTCCATCATCGCACAGCTGGTCAAGAGTATACAGTATCTACACAACCTTCACCTATGGAGGCCATCTCGTGGGTCAAGGTCGTGTCATGGGGAGGGTCAGAGTTCTCCAATGCTGGAGCCCTGATGTACATCAAGGTCATTTAAACCTTCTTTTCTCTTTTTCTGTTGGTCACTTGGTATCTGTCTATAGATAGTTCGAAGATGACGTCACTCAGGTCTTTGTTATTGTTTTTTTGCCATCCGCGTTTATGAGTGATGCTCACTGAACTGTATTAACCCGACTATAAACGTTCATGGATACACATAGTTTTGTGTGTTGGTCCGTTATACTTCCGGATGTCAATGTTATGAGCTTCTTAGCCAAGCGCATACTATCTATACATCAATTTAATTTATTTATCCAGAACTACCATTTATACCATTTAAGCTTAGGTAATGTCAAAATAGGGACATTGATAGATTACTCGTGGAATCTTCTGTTCCCTAATTGAACCAATCACCTTTGTCTTACTTTTTCTTTCTTGCTTTAACTTCAAATCCAGAACGTTTCCCTCATCGTCTTTCTGTTTACTGGTTCTAAAATGATCTAAAAGTTTTGCAAGTGCCGTATACTCCCCCCCCCCCCCCCCCCCCCCCCCAAAAAAAAAAAGAGATATAATATTTATATTGCGAGAGTGGTTATTTTAAACTGATCAAAACAAGCATCTATAACTCCATCCCATGATCTATTGATCTATTTTTGAATAGTCAAGTCCTGTTATGATCAGTAGAATAAGGAAATGTAAATGTTGCTGCTCGAAGAAATAAATAACAATGTGAAATTGAATGTAAGCTTCAATTTAATTACGAAAACAGATAAAATGGACGTTTCAGGTTTCCGGATGAATGAAACTATAGTTGAATGAGATAATGTGGTAGTGGTGTTAAGAATCTTGTTAAGAATCTTTTTTTTCCCAACCAGAATCGACAACACATTCTTGGTAGTCGTGCCGTGGCTTACATTGATGCCAGCCATCTTGTATCTGGCAATGCCACCATCGCAGTCCAAGCCGGTGGAAGTCTGCAACAGTTACTCAAGGAAGTTGCTTTTGATGTGAGTAGCCTTGAGGGAGACAAGATTATTTTAATTTTTGAATACTCCAAGGATTGGGGGGAGGAAGGGATTGGTTTGAGTGGCTAATTTTTTGTGCGACTATGTGGTTTTGTGGTATGACACTCGCTTTTGGATCGTAAGGTCCTGGTTCAAGCCTCGCTTGGCTCATAGTTGAGTCTTTGGAGAAGACTCTTTACTCACATTCTCTTGCCGTACTCAGGTGTAAAATAAGTACCTGGCCGTTAACAATGTCTCTGTCAGAAAAAATTGTAATATCGCCTAACAGGCGTTATGTCTCGTTCTACATGTTACGTGTTGCTGTTGGTCAGGGACCCTTCCTTTGTAAAGCGCTTTGAACACATTTAGTGGATACTGCTCTATATAAAAGCTCAATTTTCTAAAAATATTTAAGTGGCTAAGTTGTTTGGCATTGTACTGAAAGCAAGGGTCCCAGGTTTCAAGCCCGACCACACACTGGCAATTTTTTTTTTCTTTGTGAAAAATTAGTAACCCCCCAATTCGCTCATTTTGGGCAGCATGGGTGATTCCAGTTGGCATCAGGTGTTTGTTTTGATGGATTATTTATGAAATGCCTTAGCAAAGGAAATAATAAGGCAGATGGCCGTAGTGTTGTTTATAAGTCGGTGAAATTGATGACAAAATATTGAATTAAAAAGTGGGGAAATATATAACTTATAATATGAATTAGAAGGCTTATTTTCTTTTTTTTTTTAAAATAAATTTAAAAAAACCCAAAAGACAACAACAAAAATTCCTTAATGATAATATATCTTTATTGTCCCCCAAAAAGTGGCAATTTGTCATTTGGTTACACATTTATAACAATACAATATTGACATAGACACACTCACACAAGGTGCACACTAGTAACATAGTAGCTATCGTTAAAAAAAACAAAACAATAAATACTCAAACTTTTCAGATTTGCTTTTGCCAGCTTCTACTTTTTGACTTCCATACTTCCACAGATCACAGACCCACGGAACGAGGAGCAGACGATACAGAGTAGGTGGCAGCAGCAATCCAAGGAAGGGAACTCTCGTAGTATGTACAGTCAGCTGACTGGTTTTGGCTCAGACAACACATTATCTCCCTTTCTGCACATGGTTGGGATCCCCACAATAACCGTCCAGTTTCAAGGGGTCAGTTAGTGCTCTTTCTCTTCTCTCTCTCTCATCCTCCTCTCCCTCTCCTCTTCCCCCCCCCCCCCCCTCTCTCTCTCATCATTTATTTCATCAAAATTTTGATAAACTTGAAACTGTGATAAGCTGTTGCTCAATTGGCCATCCAAGTTAATTATGTTTGTACAAAAAAATTATTTTTGGATGAAATATAGTTTTATGATTATTATTATTGTTATTATTATTATTATTTTTATTATTATTATTATTATTATTTTTGTTTTTTTTTGTTGTTTTTTTTGTTTTTTTTTAAATTTTTAAATTTTTTTTATTAATTTATTAATATTTTTTTTTGTTATTATTATTATTGTTGTTTTTATTATTGTTGATCTTGTCGGTAATTTTTTAGACAAAAACAATGCTGTTACAGGTCAGATTTTCATTTTACACCCAATTACGGTGACAGAATGTGAGTAAGTAAAGTAGCCTTTTTCAATGATTCAATGTTGCACTGTCCAGAGCAGGACTTGAACCACAGACATACCAGTCCAAAGGCGAATAAGACCACAAGCATAAGACGTAACAGCCTTGTGCGATGAGCTCCACATATTTACCTTTTCCTAAGCAATTACAAGACTTTATAGTTTTGTAAACATCTTTTTATTTTCAAAGCTGGATTACTGTAATGTTCTGTTGTTTGGTGTCTCGGAAAATAAGCTCGAGCGGCTGCAGACGGTCCAAAATAATGCTGCCAGATTGGTCTTTCGAAGGCCGAGGTTTGACTCTCCCACACCTCTCTTTCGAAGATTACACTGGCTGCCTGCTGAGAAAAGGTTCAAATTCAAAGCATGTGTCCTAGTTTATCGTTGACTGGAAAACACTGCCCCTCGCTACCTCACAGAACTCCAAAAGTACTATTCGACAACTCGACCTTTGCGTTCCTCCAATGTCACCACCCGTTTGGCTATCCCACGCATTTGTACAAAGGCGGGAACAAAGTCCTTTTCTCATTTTGATCCGTCTGTATGGAACACCATTCATTCCACAGAGCATCCGAGATCCAAATCATTGTCTGTTTTCAAGAAATCCTCGAAAACTGTTCTTTTTTGATGACATGTACTTTAAATATTGTTTAGTGATGATGTAATGAGCCTCATTGTTGAGGATAGCATGCGATCTAAGAGTTTATTATTATTATTATTATTATTATTATTATTATTATTATTATTATTATTATTATTATATTATTATTATTATTATTATTATTATTATTATTATTATTATTATTATTATCATCTTTAAACTTCTGAAATAAAACATATTTGTCTGAACATCCCCAGAAATCGACGCACATCCACCCGGACACGTTGCCATGGCTACACAGCTACAGCTATGCCCACCATTACAAATTTCACATCGCCGCCACCCGTATCCTGGTCATGGGCCTGATGAGCCTGGTAGACAATTCAGTCCTGCCCATCAGCATCGAGGGACTGGCCAGGGAGTTTGAGTTGACCGTGTGGCAGACGTCGTCCATCATAGAGGAGTGTACACTGGACCAGGCGGGATTAGGTAAGAGGTTGCCTCCCTTTTTCTGCGTCTGCCTTGACCTATCTTAATGGGTTTTTAAAAATTTGTTTATAGTATAGATGGGGGTGAAGTGGCCGAGTGGTTAAGGCATTGCACTGTGACTCGGTTGACCCGGGTTCAAGCCATGCTTCAGGCACTTTTGTTTTTTTCCTTGAGCAAGATTATTAACCCCCAATTTGCTCACTTGGACAACATGGGTGATTACTGTGGACATCAGACATCTTGTTTGATGAGTTATCTGTATTCCTCCGTGGAATGCCTAGGCGACGATATCTTATGATGTCGTGGCGCAAAAGGCATAATTTTTTAAAATTGTTATAGATGTAATTGTTGTGAAAAGGGATTGGAAAAAATATTGGATTTTTAGAATTATTTAAAAGTATATTGCCATTGTGCCATGTGAGGCTATGTGTTCGAGATTTTTGTGTTGCTGGTATTATGAAAATAGAGGGATTAAAACGGGGAATTCAGATGTGTTCGACTTTTTTATGCTGTACTGTATATCAACAGATCTCAAGTATTGATGAATGATGCTTTTTTGCGTGCAGAGCATTTGTAGAAAACCATTTTTTTTTTGTATCCTTTGTTTCTGTTTCTTAAAATGATCTAATCTAACCATTAGCTCTTTTAATCTTCTAAAATCAATAAACAGTAACAGGTTGCCAAAAAATTCTATTTTTCATTTTCCAGACCGTGTGTTGGCATTGGGTGAACGCTTCCAGAAAACAGCCAAAGCCTTTGAGGAACTCGCTCAGGACTACGTAAAGCGTAACGATACGATGGGAATTAGCACAGTGAACAACATAAAATCTCAAGTGGAGAGAGTGTTTGTCATAAGGCACCACGGGTAAGACACATGATGAGACAATAATATGTCTATTGGATGGTTTTATGTCTATTGGATGGTTTTATGTCTATTGGATGGTTTTATGTCTATTGGATAGTTTTATGTCTATTGGATAGTTTTATGTCTATTGGATAGTTTTATGTCTATTGGATAGTTTTATGTCTATTGGATGGTTTTATGTCTATTGGATGGTTTTATGTCTATTGGATGGTTTTATGTCTATTGGATAGTTTTATGTCTATTGGATAGTTTTATGTCTATTGGATGGTTTTATGTCTATTGGATGGTTTTATGTCTATTGGATAGTTTTATGTCTATTGGATAGTTTTATGTCTATTGGATAGTTTTATGTCTATTGGATAGTTTTATGTCTATTGGATGGTTTTATGTCTATTGGATAGTTTTATGTCTATTGGATAGTTTTATGTCTATTGGATGGTTTTATGTCTATTGGATAGTTTTATGTCTATTGGATAGTTTTATGTCTATTGGATAGTTTTATGTCTATTGGATGGTTTTATGTCTATTGGATAGTTTTATGTCTATTGGATAGTTTTATGTCTATTGGATAGTTTTATGTCTATTGGATAGTTTTATGTCTATTGGATGGTTTTATGTCTATTGGATGGTTTTATGTCTATTGGATAGTTTTATGTCTATTGGATGGTTTTATGTCTATTGGATGGTTTTATGTCTATTGGATAGTTTTATGTCTATTGGATAGTTTTATGTCTATTGGATGGTTTTATGTCTATTGGATGGTTTTATGTCTATTGGATAGTTTTATGTCTATTGGATGGTTTTATGTCTATTGGATGGTTTTATGTCTATTGGATAGTTTTATGTCTATTGGATAGTTTTATGTCTATTGGATGGTTTTATGTCTATTGGATGGTTTTATGTCTATTGGATAGTTTTATGTCTATTGGATAGTTTTATGTTTATTGGATAGTTTTATGTCTATTGGATGGTTTTATGTCTATTGGATGGTTTTATGTCTATTGGATGGTTTTATGTCTATTGGATGGTTTTATGTCTATTGGATAGTTTTATGTCTATTGGATAGTTTTATGTCTATTGGATAGTTTTATGTCTATTGGATAGTTTTATGTCTATTGGATAGTTTTATGTCTATTGGATGGTTTTAAATACAAATATAGGCAATCCCTTACCTTTTCAAAACTGCTATAATCTTAAAAAATGAATAATGTTCATTTTCGGTGACGATGATAAATCTGTATTGCCCACAATACGGACATTTCAATGATTTACATTCCTTGAGCAAACATAATAAGCAGATAAATGTGTGGGTGTTATGATAATATAGTTATAGTTCTTATGTAAAGTCTAAGCCAAGTTTATCTCACTACACCGTATAATCTTTAAAAAATTGATTTTTTTTTAAAAAGTCAATTTGTCAAAACCTTAACCCTCTCCATACCAACTACAGGAAAATCGTCACATTCGTTACGATACAACCAACATTTTTCTTATTCAAATTTCTCTTGTTGATCATGAAATTTAAAGAAAATTGACAGGGCATGTTTTGCTACAGAAATTATTTATCGCAAGAACTTACTGCTATTGTGTTTGAGTGATAAAAGATCTATTTTTGTGTTAGTTGGGTGTGTAAGGTTTTGGGGAAAATCCTGAAAATGGCTGGTAAGGAGGGAGTTAAGTAATGAGAGGAGATTTCGCTAGTTCAATGGGTAGAGCACTTGTTTCACATGCAAAGCGACTGGGATTGATCCTGAGTAAGGTCAAGATTTGCTCGTTATTTCTACGACTTTTGATGGGATGCTAGTCTTGTACAAAGTATGTTTGCGCCAGATTTAAAGGCCTACCTGTTATAACTGTATAAATTGTTATGATTATTTACCCAATCTCTGCGGAATGGATGAAATGTTGAGGAAAAAAAATCCATTACACCCAGCAGTATTGACACAGATCTTTTTGTTAAAGGAATGTCACCTAAAAGAAATATATTTTTTTTTAATGATTATAAAAAAATGTATTGTTGATTTTTAATAAATTAATATTTATTTTGTTTCAGAGAAAATAAATCTTGATTTTAACTTTTTCGAAAAGCTAATCTCATTTTACTGGCATATATAGGTTTTCAACTCTGCATTCCATTTCTTTATTCATCTAATCACAATTTTGAATTTTGTTTTGCTACTAGAACGGCCCATCACATCTTGTACCCTACCAACCGGGATGGAAGTCTGCAACATGCTACACACCTGTGTCAGCTGTCTGCTGTGTCAAGCACAGATGTCTTAGCACTCATGAAAGAGTATGAAAGTGTGCTGGAAAGGATAGTTAAGGAGTTGGAGCTGATGCTGAAGATCGGGCTTAGGAGTCTTGTCACACACAAAATGTGTCAGTGCATGACATAATCAGTCGGAAGGTGAAAATTTTGGATTTGCAATTATTTTTTTTTTTTTTTTTTTTTTTGCATTTTCTGAAAGAATATACTCCCCAGAGCATTTTAATCTTTATTTGAAGTAAATCGGGTGATTTTTATGAAGTTATGGTCAGACATATGGGAAAGGTATCCAGCAACTTTTCTCAAATTTCATACTTTTTCAACTTGGCTAACTTTAACAAATATTTAGAAGTGAAATTAAGCTTTGATATTTCCCGAAGATGTACAAAAAAGGTTGATTTTATCATTTATGAGCAGAACTCATTTTGGATAAAAATTGACTTCTATCCAAACTTGGCAATATCTCAGTTGAACCTTTTCACCATCCAACTGATTATGTCAATCGCTGTACTGTAATGTCAATGGAATCTTGAAATCTGCCTCATGCTTGTGAGATTGTTTGAACGCACGGAAGTTTGAAATTTTTTTTTTCAAACATTTAAAAAATCTACCTTGTGCCCGTGAGATTGTGTTGAACGCACTGAAGTTTGACATTTTTTTCAATAGTTTTGTTTGGGGGTGGGTAAGGTGTGCATGGGA
>NC_088369.1:43263326-43275826 GCF_034508935.2 Berghia stephanieae
TCAATTTCACTGATTTATAAACAACACTACAGAAATCTGCCTTATTAGACATTTCATAAATAATCCATCAAAACAAACACCTGATGCCAAGTGGAATCACCCATGCTGCCCAAAATGAGCGAATTGGGGGTTTAATAATTTTGCACAAAGAAAAAAAATCAAAATTGCCAGTGTGTGGTCGGGCTTGAAACCTGGGACCCCTGGCTTTCAGTACAATGCCAAACACCTTAGCCACTTAAACCCAATCCCCCCCCCCCCCCCCCCAACACCCAATCCTTGGAGTATAAACTCTTTCAGCACTGAGGCTATATTCGCATTTCCATTACAAAATTGCTGACACCTGATTGAGGCAGCATGAAAATGACAAGCTAAGACAAAGGGACATTCGATTTTGGCGTAAAATCTTAATTAAAATACCCCCTTGGGTCAATTGAATGTTCTGATGAAAGAAATGATACCATTGGTTCAATTTATAGTACTTTTTGTAGAAAGTAGGATTGGATTACATTATTATTTTTGCCTTTCAAGACCGGCTCTCACTGTACGACCATTGGCCAGTAAAATACATTCTGCTCTGGCAACACAGTGTGGTCAATGGTGCTGAAAGAGTTGAAGAAAAAAAAAATCTTATCTCCATCAAGGCTACTCACATCAAAAGCAACTTCCTTGAGTAATTGTTGCAGACTTCCACCGGCTTGGACTGCGATGGTGGCATTGCCAGATACAAGATGGCTGGCATCAATGTAAGCCACGGCACGACTACCAAGAATGTGTTGTCGATTCTGGTTGGGAAAAAAAGATAATAATTATCTGTTAATGATATCTCTTTTAATATGTTACAGTGAATCATGACATAATCCGTCGAATGGTGAAAAGGTTTGAACTGAGATATTGCCAAATTTAGTTAGAAGGTCAATTTTTATCTAAAATGAATTCTTGTTGTAAATGAGTAAATCAACCCTTTTGTACATCTTCGGGAAATATCAAAGCTTAATTTCACTTCTAAATATTTATTAAGGTAGTCAAGTTGAAAAAGTATGAAATTTGAGAAAAGTTGCTGGATACCTTTCCCATACATCTGACCATAACTTCATGAAAAATCACCCGATTTACTTCAAATAAAGATTAAAATGCTCTGGTGAGCATATTTTTTTTTTCAGAAAATTTTTAAAAAATGCAAATCCAAAATTTTCACCTTCCGACTGATTACGTCATGCAATGACACATATTCCTTCATGGAATGCCTAGGCGACAATATTTTATGATATCATGACGGAAGGGCGTCATTTTTATTTATTTTTTACTCTCAAAGTGGCAAGTCATCACCTCCAATCCGTGAACCTTATTAAGTTTGTGCTTTGAATCCAAATCCAGGTTACATACACCACAAAACTACAGAAATTCTTTCTTCATTAGAACTATCTCGGAGTGGAATGGGCTGGATGAACTGGTCATCATGGCACCACACTTAAACGATTTCAAGGCCCGACTGACATGGGCCCGGGCCCAATGAGGATGCCGCTGAAATACAACCAGACCATTGGTTTCTTCAGCGCCAACCATACAGATACAGATACAGTTTCATTGGATCAGGAGGTCATTTGATGTGTATCCTGACTGATTATGTCATGCAATGACACATAATAATAGTCACTTCTTCATAATTAGAATACCTCTCTGCCCCTAGCAATTTACAGACAATATTCAAGATTTTTTTTTTTTTACGTAAAAAATGTGGGTTTTTATACAACCCACCATCCACTGAATGTGCTTAAAGTGGTTTCCAAGAGGTCCCAAGTCAACAGCATAACTAAACATATAGGATGAGAAAAGCTTAGTGTAAATGCCATTTCATTTTTTCTGTTTTGTCACAGAAAACATTGATACTGTTAATGTACTTGTTTCACACCTCAGCATAGTCAGAGAATAGGAATTAGATTTCTACTGATCATACCAGGACTTGAATAATCAAAAATAGATCGATAGATCATGGGATGGAGTTATAGATGCTTGTTTTTTTTTTGGTTGTTTTTTTTTTTTCAATTTTTGTATTGATCTTAACTTATTTACACGAATTTATAATACTTAATAATGAAATCCATCTACACATTTTATTACTTTCACATTATCCATACTTTTACCACCTAGTTATTTGATAACTTATTATCATGTCTGTTCAACACGTCTGTACAAAAAAATTTCCTATGGATGAATAAAGTATTATTATTCTTCTTATTATTATTATTACTATTATTATTATATTATTATTATTATTATTATTATTATTATTATTATTATTATTATTATTATTATTATTATTATTATTATTATTATTATTATTATTATTGTTTTAATCAGTTTAAAATAACACTTGCAATGCTATTTATATCTCTTTTGATTTTGTTTTTTAGGGGTTATACGGCACTTGCAAACCTTTTAGATCATTCTAGAACCAGTAAACAGAGAGACGATGCGGGAAAGGTTCTGGATTTGAAGTTAAAGCAAGAAAGAAAAATTAAGACAAAGATGATTGGTTCAATTAGGGAACATAAGATCCCATGAGCTCTTGCAACACATAACTGTCATTGTTATTCTAGCTAATTTCTGGAGAGTGGGAAACTGCACTTATTCCGTTGTTTTGTTTTGTTTTTAAGGGTTTTACGGCGCTTGCAACACATTAAGGTCATATTAATGTCCCTATTTTGACAATACCTATGCTTAACTGGTATAAATAGTAGTTCTGGAAAAATAAATTTAATTGATGTATAGATAGTATGCGCTTGACTAAGCTCATAACATTGCCATCCGGAAGTATAACGGACCAACACACAAAACTGTGTCTATCCATGAACGTTTATAGTCGGGTTAATACAGTTCAGTGAGCATTACTCATAAACGCGGATGGCAAAAAAAACAATAACAAAGACCTGAGTGACATCATCTTCATTCTATCTATAGATGGATATCAAGTGACCAATAGAAAAAGAGAAAAGAAGGTTTAACTGACCTTGATGTACATCAGGGCTCCAGCGTTGGAGAACTCTGACCCTCCCCATGACACAACCTTGACCCCACGAGATGGCCTCCATAGGTGAAGGTTGTGTAGATACTGAATACTCTTGACCAGCTGTGTGATGACGGAGGTGCTGACGACAACATCTTGAGATGGGCTGAATGGAAGGGAGGAACGAGGAGCCCCTACCAGCGTGTAGTGATCTGGGGGGAGGCATAGTGGTAAATTTTTTAAAAAATAATTTTTACTGAGCTTTCATCAGTGCTGATGGTGACAAAAAGTGAAAAAAGAGGAAAATTTTGAACGACTTTAAGCCTCAATTTTACTGCACTAACCCCTAGTTTTAGAGCAATTGAGATAACTGTCATTGTTATTCTAGCAAATTTCTGGAGAGTGGGGAAACTGCACTTGTTCGTTCTACCACACATCAAGTCTCTCACTGCCAGTACATTTGATTGAGGGAAATGTTATTTTATTTTAAAAGGAGGAAATTCTTCCTCTGGCTCCAAAATCACGGATATCCGCTGATCTGAGGAAAACCATCAGCACTGCTTTATATAACGCAATATCCACTAAACATGCTCAAAGCGCTTTACAAGGGGTCTCTAGCCAACAGCAATACTTAACTTGTAGGAAGAGACACGATACCTGTTAGGAGGGATATATAAAAAAAATTAGAGATAAAGACAATGCTGACAACAACCAGGTACTCATTTTACACCTGAGTATAGTGGTAGAATATGAATAAAGAGCCTTTTCTAAGGACTCAACTAAGCGCCGCTCAGAGTGGTACTCGAACCCAGGACCTTCCAATCCAAAGGTGAGTGTCAAACCACCAGACCACATAGTCGCATGTACAATGTGGAATCAAATTTGTCTCATTTTTTGTTGTGGTCTAAATGAATGTTATATCTTACCGTTTTCACTGAGAGAACCAATGAAGCCAGTTGTTATATCTATGATTGCTCTGATATTTAGTGAAAGTAAAATCAAAACACTTGCAGTACAGGCTGAAATATTATACCCTCTAAATAGCTTGCCATTCATTCTTGTTTATGAGGCAAAAATATGACTCTTTATTTAAATTTAAGTCTATTTGACATAGAAATTCAACGATAATGATGACGATGATGGTGATGATGATGATAGTATTGGCGATGATGATGATGATGATGATGATGATAACTACATGAAGATAAAATATAATATAACTCTGTGCAAAAAAGAAACCCAACCTTTTTCCTCAGTGCCTTGAATGGTCGCAACAATGTTCCGAATCTTTTGTCTCCTATTCTTGTTGCATACCGTTAATGCCACCACAAAGGAATCTGTGAAGGAAATAATAATAATAATACTAATAATAATAATAATAATAATAATAATAATAATAATAATAATAATAATAATAATAATAATAATAATAATAATAATAATAATTATAATAATAACAATAATAAATATATAATTATCTTTTTTTAATTAAAGAATTTTATAAACAAAATGTAGGTATCAAACAAAGTTTATGCAATTACTTAAAAATTGACCTCGAGGTGAAGTCTCTAAATAGCACTCTCCTTTTCAAGTTTAAAACAATTTCATCTTATTATATCATCAGTTCTATCTGGTAAAGTACAAACGTTTTCATTCAAACATAATATGCCAAGTTGCTGTTGTAGTATTGTTGTTACAGGCAGATCCCACATCTGATGCTTTGGTTTTGTGTTTAAGGGTTTTGTTTTGTTTGTTTGTTTTTAAGGGTTTTATGGCGATTCCAACACATTTAGGTTATATCAGCGCCAGTAAAAAAGAAGAAAATGGGACAGTAAAAAGTTCTAGAATGTAAGGCAACGGGGAATTTGTTCAAATAAGAAACCGGTGTAGATTCCAAGAGCACACTATCAGAGTACTTAGTTTGAGATCACCTAAAAGTCTCATCCAGCAACAAGCATAGGTCTCCACTAAGAGGAACACACTCAAATAATTACAAATCATATAATATATGTAAACAAAACATAATTCATTGCATGACAGAGAGATGATTTACAAGGAAAAAATATCATCTCCACAAAACTAACTTTACATTCGACTGTTTCCCTCTCAGTCAAGGTATTAGACCAGGGCCAGGACAAAACCAAGTAATCTCATTCCAAGACAAAGACAGAAAGCAAGTTGGAAAACAGACATAGGGAGATAGAAGACACGGTATGTACCTCCCTGCCCACTGTGGGAGGTCAGGAATCCCACCCAGTTTCACACTATTTTGAAATTTGTTTTCATCCATATCATACCATTACGATACGATATGTCACATATTATTAAAAATTCACTTCTCTTTCCTTATACGTTAAATGAAGAGATAAAAATAAATAAATGGAGAGTCGCCGAAACCTTTTAATTTTCCCTTTGACGAGTAGAATCTTTGAATGGACGGCTGGTCCCCGCTTTGTTTGATATCGTCGTCCTCACTATTATCGTAATCATCGTCGTCTCCATCAGTAGTCGAGGCAGGGGAGGGAATCCAGTCCTGGTTTATTAGAGCGATGAGAGTGAGTGCCTGGTGTGTAGAAATGGTCTGGCACGGAATTGACGGTTTCCATAGAAACGGTTGGTCTGTGGGAGAAGGAAAGGACAGGGAAATTGACCAATAAATAAATAATAAATAAATAAATAAATAACTTCATTAAAAAAAAAAAAAAAAATAGCATGGCACTGTGATTTGTTCTTCGTCGATTTTTCTGTAACTTGCTAACCTTTAAATTGTGAAAAAAAGAGAATTTAAAAAAAAAAAAATTGATAGTAAATTAGAAAAACTGTGTATATTCTACCTGCAGCAAATGATAAAATGTCATAAGATAGAGTAGAAAGTTGGAAATGTAACATCTGAACGATTTACTTGTTGAATAACTTTTGATGATAACATTGCAATGAGTTTATAATAAAAAATAACACCTATACTTAATGATGATAATTGTAATGATCACACACAACAATTGAGAGGATATTTAAACAAAATTAAAATAAATTATGCCCTTCCGCCACGACATCGTTGCCTAGGCATTCCACGAAGGAATATAGATAATCCATCAAACAGGATGTCTGATGTCAACAGGAATCACCCATGTTGTCCAACGTGAGCATATTGGGGGTTAATAATCTTGCTCAAGGAAAGCAGGGCTCGAACCCTGGACCTTCCGGGTCACAGTGCAATAACCACTCAGCCCCCCCCCCCCCCCCCCCCTCCATTTAAAACAAAAAGAAAAAAAAAGAAAGGCAACTGTACTCACCCTCCACATAAGTAGCTGCTGAGGCATAGGGCACAGTGTCGGGGTCAATGGACAAGCCTTTTTCAAAACGATGGTCGTCCACATCCCAATACAAAAGTACAGACACCGCTCCGCGTCTTTCTGCCTCCATCACCTAAAATAGACCACAAAACACACAAAAATAAGTTACTTGGGTCTATTAACTCACTCAATCCTAGAGATTTTTGCTACTTTTCAAAATTGGAAGAAAAAAAAAATGGATTAAAAATGAGCATGTACATAGATGGAAAAGAACAAAGCAGAAACCAGTGGGAGAGGAAATAGGAAGAAGACGATGGAGGTGGATTGGACACACCCTTAGAAAGAATGACTCCACTATAACAAAGAAAGTATTGGACTGGAACCCTCAGGGCAGAAGATCAAGGGGAAGGCCACGAGGAACATGGAGAAAAATTAAAGAAGCTGATATACAGAGAAGTGATAAGACATGGAACGGGAAAAAAAAAGTTAGCTCAGGATAGAGAAGGATGGAAACTGTTTGTCTGTGGCCTATACCCTGACCCAGGGTGAAAAAGGCAATGATGATGATGATGTACAGAGATAGTTTTATTCAACTATCATTAACATGCAAAAAAACCCCACAACATTAGCTTTGATACTACGCCTATAATTTATCTCATAAACATGCAATAAATAGGCATGGGGTAAAAGTAACCCCGGGTATACTACGGGTATATATATATATATATATATATATATATATATATATATATATATATATATATATATATATATATATATCCTTTCTTTAAAAAATATAGCATTGTGGAGAACATTGTGCTTATTTGAGTCAATAAAAAAATTGATACGGCGCCCAACTCTACTGAAAGATTTGAAAATTAGAAATGTATTTTTTACAGATAGATAAACAGATAACTTGATTTCCTTTTATAATTTAAAGTCAGTTTGAAAGTTCGTTGAGTCAAACAGATAATATCATGAAATATGTAACGACGACACTTGGCTCCCAAAATCAACTAATTTTGACACTGTAAAAAGTTGTCAATTTGCGTCATCTATTTATGACATCAAGTATTATTACTTCCGTTGTGTTGTTTATTTAGCGGTGATCAGTTTTGTTATGGAGTATTATGTTCTAATTGCGTGTATGTTTGTGTGTGTGTGTCTGTGTGTGTGTGTGTGTGTGTGTGATTTGTGTAGTGTATACATGTGTGTGCGTGTTGGCATATTTCAGCAAATCGTGGCATTCATAGTGATATTATTCACATGATCACATGAAGGTATTTCAGTCGCCATTTTGATTCTTTTTTTTTTTACTATTAGGGTTAGCTCGAGAGGTTAGTCATAAGTGTTATTAAAGGTGCTAGGGTGTTTGTTTTTCCATAAGTTAAGTAAAGGGGAGACATTCCGAAAGCTGCTACATCCCCAGTATTCTTTAAATTTGTATTTTCACCGTTGATATTTTGTCAGGCATTTATTTATTCAGTTTGTCATTATATAGAAGTATTTTAAAAACTCTAGAACAAACCTTGATAGATTTTTGAAAGTTTAACATTTCCTTATTTGACCATTGTTTTGATTTTCGGCCGCCATTGTGATTTGTTAAGTATTGAAAGGTAGTGCAAAGCAGTCCGAGAGTTGTTTTTTTCTATTAGGGTTAGCTCGAGAGGTTAGTCATAAGTGTTATTAAAGGTGCTAGGGTGTTTGTTTTTCCATAAGTTAAGTCAAGGGGAGACATTCCGAAAGCTCCTACATCCCCAGTATTCTTTAAATTTGTATTTTCACCGTTGATACTTCATGTTGGGCCACATAGAAAAATCAACCGAAGATATACCAAATTACACAGACAACGTTGTTTACCAATCTGCCCTCATTAAATGATGGTGAGTACAGTATTGAATGAAAATAGTTCTTTCCCCGCGAAATTGCGGGCTTTTTACTAGTATATATATATATATATATATATATATATATATATATATATATATATATATATATATATCCAAATGATAAGCACAAATACTACCATCTCCACTAACATGAACACAAGTCTGCCATCCATACCTTATCCGCCACTGATGTCCGTCCCATCCGAATCAACACAGTCCTACCGGACACTGACACGCCAAACAATTCCAACAACTTGAAGTCAGACTCCAGTCCATAGTGACCGTAGATCAACGGTGCCTGGGAATGAAAGGAATAAATAGGTATAATATCACTAATAGGGGCTATGTGGTCTAGTGGTATGACACTCACTTTCTGATCGGAATGCCCTGGTGTTAGAGCCTTGCTCGGTGCACAGATGAGTCCTTGGAAAAGTTTCTTTACTCATATTTTCTCACCGTACTCAGGTAAGATAAAATAAGTAAAATATGTACCGGGCTGCTAACAGCGTTGTCTCGGTCCGAAAAAATTGTAATATCACCTAACAGGCGTCATGTCCCGTCCTGAATGTTAAATGTTGCTCTTGACTGGGGACCAACCCCTTGTAAAGCGCTTTGAGCATGTTTAGTGGATATTGCGCTATATAAAAGCTCAATTATTTATTTTTAAAAATCTCAATTACTGATATACAATGGGAAAGCAAATCTTGAATCGTGTGTCTTTCAGTGGGTGCACACGAGACCATTTGTACTGTAATCTTCTTTTCTTTTTTTTTTCATTGTTGTTTTAACCAAATGAAAAACACATTTTTTTTTGGACAATAAAATATAATTATATCCTGGCCACTCACCACCATGAACGCCACCATCACCACTGCTTGTACTGACACGAGACTTTAATTTCGCATATGAGAGACACACAGAGAGAGAGAGAGAGAGAGAGAGAGAGAGAGAGAGAGAGAGAGAGAGAGAGAGAGAGAGAAAGAGAGAGAGAGAAAGAGAGTGAGAGAGAGAATATTCACCTTGGTAATTCCAGGAGGAGAGAATGAGACATGCGGATGGCGCCACCACTTCTCTGTGTACCCATCACTTTTCCTCCCACTTTTATCTCTCTTGACCCTTGAACTTCCCTCCGACTTTGACCTTTCAACTTTGCCTCCAACACCACCACCACCACCACCAGGATCAGGCTGAGAACTTCTTCTTGTAGTATTGCCAGTAAGGCTAGTTTTGGAAGGAGGTGAAGCGGGACTCCGGACAAAGTCAAAGGAGTGTATGAGGGTGTCGTTGATGGCGTGAAGCACTTCAAGACGATTTGGTCTATCTGGGTCTGGGTAAGTGACCAAAATTTCATGTTCCTCAACGTGCACAGAATCCATCCTGTAAAAAGTGTAATCATATAAAAAACAAAACAAAACAAAAATTTAAAAAACACATTAAGTTCTATGTCAGAAACTGGACTCTTATCTGCAGGTTGTTATTTTGACATAGAAAAAAAAAAAGATATAAATCATTCTTCATTGTCAAATAACATGATCTAGTTTTTAAAGGGAATGCTGAGTCCTTGGAAAAGACTCTTTACTCACATTCTTTCGTACTGAGGTATAAAATGAGAACCTGGCGTTATCTGTGTCGGAAAAAAATTGTAATATCACCAAACAGGCATCATGTCTCTTCCTACATGTTAAGTGGTACTGTTAGCTAGGGGCCACTTGTAAAGCGCTTTGAGCACTTTCAGATAAAGATCTGAACAAGTGTGTACGAAAGGTGCCAGACAAGAAAGAAAAATAGAAGAGAAAAACCATCCCAAAAAATCAGTCGAGGTAGACTGATTTATTTGGGATGGATTTTTTTCTTCTATGTTTCTTTCTTGCTTTGTCTGACACCTTTCATACAAACTTGTTCAGATCTTTATCTTATACTGGTGCCTGCTCCTTCATTTCTTTAATTTGAACACTTTAAGTGGATGTTGCACTAAATAAAGTTTTTTTGTTGTTTTTTTTTTTTTTTTTAGGACCAAGCCGACTGCATCCACACTGATAACACATTTATTATAAATATAACATTTTTATAAAGTTGGAACTATTTCCAGTTTGATGTAGATGACTAGAATAATATTATAGTCAAATCAGCTATTTTTTTATTCTAGCGGATATAGAGCTTGAGCTTTTTTAAATGAATATATATATATATATATATTATATATATATATATATATATATATATATATATATATATATATATATATAAATTTATGTGCTCAAAGCGCTTTACAAGGGGTCCCTAACCAAAAGCTACCTTTAATATGTAGAACAAGACATAACGCCAGTTAGGCCAGGGATCCCTTGTAAAGCGTTTTGAGCACGTTTAGTGGATATTGCGCCATAAAAAGGCTCAATCTTTTTTTTTAAAGCTCAAAAACAACAAGCAACATTCAAGACGAGAAATGACACCTGTCATGCTATAGAACAATTTCTTTCCCGACAGAGATAACGCCGTTAACAGCGAGGTACTCATTTTACACCTGATTATGCATGGTGAGAGGAAATGAGTAAAGAGCATTTTCCCAGGAATCATCTATGCACCACTCCTAGCAGGGACCTTCCGATCAGAAGGCGAGTGCCATACCACAAGACAACATAGCCGCACAAAAAAAAAAGACTATAAAAAATAGATAAAAGATTCTACCACGACCATCATCTTCATCTTCACCATCATCATCATCATCATCATCATCAACTTCATCATCATCTTCATCTTCACCATCATCATCATCAACTTCATCTTCACCATCATCAACTTCATCATCATCTTCATCTTCATCATCATCATCATCATCATCATCATCATCATCATCATCAACTTCATCATCATCTTCATCTTCATCATCATAATCACCATCATCATCATCATCATCACCATCATCATCACCACCCTCATCACACGAATCCATACTTGTGCGAATGGAATTCTTTCAGGACTGCCCGTTCCAGTCTTTTCTCCAGATCACTTCCGGTCACAGGGTCATCTGTACCAAATTCACTGAAGAGAGATAAGAAATGGTTAAAAAGTTAAAACAGATTGTCATAAATAAATAAATAAATGAATAAATAAATAAATAAATAAATTACTGAATAAATAAATAAATAAACATATGAATATATAAATAATTAAATAGATAAATAGATAGATAGATTCTGGGATGCTCCGTGGAATGGTGTTCCATACAGACGGACCAAAATGAGAAAAGGACCTTGTTCCCGCCTTTGTACGAATGAATGCGTGGGGTAGCCAAACGGGTGGTGTCGTTGGAGGAACGCAAAGGTTGTGTTGTCGAATATAATTTCTTTAGGAGTTCTTTCACACTAATGGAGAAGGACCCACACCATTTGCTGGGAAATAAAAGGTATTACAAACAGGCACTTGTCTATCTGAATACTCTTCAACAGTCGTAACGTCACTTCCTTCCTAATGACGCATGGTAACTTAGTAACACTGGCTCTCAACTATCGGAACAATGGCGGACACCCGTATGAAATATTTCCCCGGCGAGCATAAAAGCGTATCCAGAGGGGGAAAAACAACATAAATTTGATCATGTTTTGACTTTTACACATTCTGATCACAGGGCATATGAAAAGTTCAAGCCAGCATGAAGAATACAAAGTAATGATTTTCTTTGTTTAGAACCAAGATGGCCGCCGATGCCGAGCGGCTTGACATCAGACTATTGAATCCAATTATTTTACAACTGTATTGTGGATCTCAATATAATAAAATAATATCGAGACGAATCCGTAGAGCCATCCATCAGCTATCAAAACTGGTCCGGTCTGAAGGTGCACGCAAATTCATCTGGCAACAGGCCGGCCAGATAGTGTGATTTACAACATCTAATGACCTATCATAATGCCCTAGCAGATTTTAATAATGGGGTTGATCTATAAATATTACCTTTCCATGTGCTCGGGGTCATTGGTCACATTGCAAAATGTGCTCAAAGTGACCCACATAGTGAAAAGTGTTCATAGTTTTCGAACTGTCCAATATCACAATTAATTGGTCATTTTGTTCAGCTTGACACATGGGTATGTTTACAACTTTCATAAACAAAGCAGTGTGTTTACATTTATTAAGAAGTATCCAATCCTTTGTCAGCAACATAGCATGTGATCGATGACTCGGTTGGACGAAAACATGAATGTAGATCGCTCCCGTTAATCAGTTGAGCCAATGAGTGATAGAATTACCCTTAATGTTTTGGGGTTTTTTTGAGAGTTTTTAAAAATAATTTTATTTAAAGGTTTGCAAGATGCT
>NC_088369.1:43279072-43311572 GCF_034508935.2 Berghia stephanieae
TACACTGTACTACAACTTACAACATTTGGGATTATCAAGAGGGAATGAGATTAGCGGAAGAGTAGCGTCCCTTGATTGGCATGGACGTCCCCCATAGTCTGTGACGTCACAGGCGGAAAAGTTATTAGAGAGAGAACGTCATGTTGGTTGTGCGCATGCGTCTCTCGTCTCTCGTCCTCGAGGACGAGAGACCATGCGCACAACCAACATGACGTTCTCTCTGTAATAACTTTTCCGCCGGTGACGTCACAGACTATGGGTGACGCTACTCTTCCGCTAATCTCATTCCCTATAGCTACTTTAAACACAACAATTTGACATCTTAATCACAGGTGTCCTTAATAAAAACTTGTTGAAAGAAAGAAGCTTTCAGTCGGTTGGCCTATCGGTGAATAAAACGATTTTAAAAATATATAAATAAATAAATACACGTAACTAAACAAATAAATAAATACATACATAATAAAACCAACCTAACTGCAAGTTTGAAAGATAAAGGCATTGTTGTAAAACGCCTCGTCGGTCCGTAGGAAGGGGGGGGGGCGTGGGCGTGATGAGCATAATAATATTATGTGTATGTGATAGATATATCTTCATAAGATGGCAACAACAACAACAACAAAAAAAAAAAAAGAAGATAGGCGACATAATAAACATCATTCTGATCTTGCATTAGTTAAAACTGTCCAGTAATAAATACATCGAAAGATCCCCCCCCCCCCCTTTTCCCATCTCCTCCACAGGAGCAGAAGGAGGAGGAGGAGGAGAAGAAGAAGAAGAAGAAGAAGAAGAAGAAGAAGAAGAAGAAGAAGAAGAAGAAGAAGAAGAAGAAGAAGAGAAGAAGAAAGAAGAAGAAGAAGAAGGAGGAGGAGGAGGAGGAGGAGGAGGAGGAGGAGGAGGAGGAGGAGGAGGAGGAGGAGGGAGGAGAGAAGAAGAAGGAGAAGAAGAAGAAGAAGAAGAAGAAGAAGAAGAAGAAGAAGAAGAAGAAGAAGAAGAAGAAGAAGAAGAAGAAGAAGAAGAAGAAGAAGAAGAAGAAGAAGAAGAATTACGTCTGAAAAATGATTTGGAGTCAAAATGAAAAGAAATGTGTGAAATTTAGTTTTGGTCACTTGGAAGAAATTACATACACCCATTCATTCTCTTGGACAAACTCATATTTTTTTTATTAAAAAAAAAACAACTTTCGGGTATCAAATCGTTTTGAGGCATGGATCACATTTGAACAAGACAATACCAGTAAGGTCGTTTAATTTCTATAACAGAGGCGTCGTCAGAAAGTCGTTCCAAAATAATGACTCTATATTAATATTCTGATGGTATTTTTATGACTATTTACACAACGGGGCGTCCTATAAAACTTTATGGAGACAAGCGATAACAACGAATGAGTCCGTCGGTGTTGCTGTTTGTTTTGTTGGTTTTTAAGGGTTTTATGGCGCTTGCAACACATTAAGGTCATATCAGCGCCAGTAAAAAGGAAGAAAATGGGATAGCGATCTCATCTCATGTAGTTCCATATCTGAAGCAGACGTCGGAGGTCATCTTCCGCCAAGCTGATCTATCTCTTGCCAATTCTATTAAAGCAGCGCCACCTTTCTCAGCTTCATCTGTCCAAGTTCTTATCCCTTTCAAATACGTCATTCTTTGTCTTCCTCTTATTCTTTTTCCATTCATCTTTCCAGTCAAGGCGAGTATTTCCAAACCAGGGTGGCGGATAATGTGTCCTAAAAATTCCATTTGGCGTTTGATGATTTTTGTTATCAGTGATCTTTTTCTGTTTGCCATTTCTAAAATTTCTTCATTTCTTTTCCTTTCCATCCATGACACCCTCATCATTCTTCTGTAAAACCACATTTCCACTGCCTCCAGTCTTTTAACCATGGTCTTGTTTATGGTCCAGCCTCACAACCATATAGCAGCACAGACAGTACATAGCAATCCAGGA
Organism: Berghia stephanieae; assembly: GCF_034508935.2. Lineage (NCBI taxonomy): Eukaryota > Metazoa > Mollusca > Gastropoda > Nudibranchia > Aeolidiidae > Berghia > Berghia stephanieae. The sequence goes on from NC_088369.1 coordinate 43,281,018, forward strand.
CTTTGATTTTTGTTTTCATGCTAATATTCCTGTTTTTCATAATTGTATGCAGCTGGTTGAATGCATTCTTCGCCATACCTATTCTTTTCTTTATTTCACAATCTGATTTTCCATTGGATGTTACATTGAAGCCTAAATATTTGAAACATTCAACTTGTTGTATTGTTTGTCCTCTGCTTGTTATTACACAGGCTGGTGGGTTATTATTTTTAGATACCGATAGCGATAAGTTCTAGAATTACAATTAAAGCACCAAGAAAATGTAAGACAACGGGGATTTTGTTCAAACAGGAAAACCGTAATCTGTTTCGCAAGAAAGTTCGGGAAGCAACGTCCTACGCAGGATCAGCTGACTAGATGAGATGAGGAAACAGATGTAGATTCCAAGAGCACACTATCAAAGTACTTAGTTTGAGATCACCTAAAGTTCTCACCCAGACACAAGCACAGGTCCCAACTAATAGGAATACACTCAAATGTTTTACAAATCATATATAATAGGTAAACAAAATATAATACACAGTGCATTCAGAGAGATTATTTACAAGGGAAAAAATATCATCTCCCAGAACTATCTATACATTTGACTGTTTCCCTCTCAGCCAGGGTATCCGGCCAGGGCCAGGACAAAACCAAGTAATCTCATTCCAAGACGAAGACAGAAAGCACGTTGGTTAACAGATATAGGGGGATAGAAGACACAGTAAGTGCCTCCCTGCCCACTATGGGAGGCCAGGAATCCCACCCAGGAAGACAGAAAGCACGGTGGAAAACATATAGGGGGATAGAAGACACAGTAAGTGTCTCCCTGCCCACTATCGGATGTCAGGAATCCCACCCAGGAAGACAAAAGGCACGTTGGAAAACATATAGGGGGATAGAAGACACAGTAAGTGCCTCCCTGCCCACTATGGGAGGTCAGGAACCGCACCCAGTATCCGTGTTGAGGAAAGTTTGGGGAAACGCCAAGGATATCACGATAGGGCATTCTGATAAATTGTCATAACACAACAACCAACAACAACAACAACGACAATGTGTTGAATAAAATAAGATAAATACATATAAACATTTACTTGGAGCATTTCAATGGCCTCACCATGTTCAATGAGCTACGCGATGCATTTTTTGATTCCCTATGCATGCCGAATTGTATTAACGATTAATTTCATATGGTCAACAGTCCAATTGGCTTGTTAAGTGTCTTTATTATTGTTATCATCATTATTATTATTATTATTATTATTATTATTATTATTATTATTATTATTATTATTATTATTATTATTATTATTATTATTATCATCATCATCATCATCATCATTATCATTATTATTATTATTATCAATATTATTATCATTATTATTTTTTTTATTTTTTTTCTAAGTCATTATGGCTCGTTGTTTTGATGGAAGTAGCGACGCAAAATACACTTTGTCCATTATCTTTTTACACCAGTTTTTACGTAGCCAGAGTAGGAAGAGACTTAAGACTTTAGTCCGACAAAATCCTCAGAAGTGGATGATGTGCCGATCACCTGGTAACAACACGCAGGACACAGGCAACTGGTGCCATAAAACTTGATGACCACATTGATACTGATAACAAGCGCCGCATACAATGTCAGACACATTAGATTTAGATAGAGGCAAATCAAGATGGGACATGGTACTACCGACATAATAAACAAAATATTGAGCTTTTATATAGATAGTTCGAAGATGACGTCACTCAGGTCTTTGTTATTGTTTTTTGCCATCCGCGTTTATGAGTAATGCTCACTGAACTGTATTAACCTGACTATAAACGTTCATGTACACAGTTTTCTGTGTTGGTCCGTTATACTTCTGGATGGCAATGTTGTGAGCTTCTGAGACAAGCGCATACCATCCATAGCGCGATATACACTAAACGTGCTCAAATCGCTTTACAAAGGGTCCCTGGCCAATAGCAACACGTAACATGTAGGACGGGACATGACGCCTGTTAGGCGATATTACATTTTTTATTCCGAACAGAGACAACGCTGTTAACGGCCAGGTACTCATTTTACACCTGAGTACGGTGAGAGAATGTGAGTAAAGAGCCTTTTCCAAGGACTCAACTATGCTCGAACCCATGACCTTCCGATCCGAAATCGAGTGGCATACCACTAGACCACACAGCCGCACAAAAAAGAAATGATTAATCCCCCCCCCCTTCTCTCTCTCTCTCTCTCTCTCTCTCTCTCTCTCTCTCTCTCTCTCTCTCTCTCTCTCTCTCTCTCTCTCCTCGCCAATGCGTGTATTATAATTCAGATCACGTACTTCATTGCATGACACACAGGCGGGGTCTTGAATACTGTTTTGGTCAAGTTGACAATACTCTCGAAATGTTAATACCACAGTCCTCCATGTACCTCGATCGACTGTCATTGTTACTATCATTATCGTTTTACTATTACATATTTTTATTATTTTCTTTGTTATGGTTCTGTTCTAACATTATAGGGAATGGTGATGATATTCTTAAATTGAAACTGTGGTAAAATAAATCAATTAATAGATACATGAATTCATCAGTTAATAATAAGAATAACAACAACAACAAAAATTATTAAATAATATACTACTACTACCACTACTACTACTACTACTACTACTACTACTACTACTACTACTACTACCACTACCACTACCACTACCACTACCACTACTACTACTACTACTACTACTACTACTACTACTACTACTACTACTACTACTAATAATAATAATAATAATAATAATAATAATAATAATGGTAATGATAACGATAAGAAGAAGAAGAAGAAGAAGAAGAAGAAGAAAAGAAGAAGAAGAGAAGAAGAAGAAGAAGAAGAAGAAGAAGAAGAAGAAGAAGAAGAAGAAGAAGAAGAAGAAGAAGAAGAAGAAGAAGAAGAAGAAGAAGAAGAAGAAGAAGAAGAAGAAGAAGAAGAAGAAGAAGAAGAAGAAGAAGAAGAAGAAGAAGAAGAAGAAGAAGAAGAAGAAGAAGAAAAGAAGAAAAGAAGAAGAAGAAGAAGAAGAAGAAGAAGAAGAAGAAGAAGAGAAGAAGAAAAGAAGAAGAGAAGAAGAAGAAAGAAAAAGAGAAAGAAGAAGAGAAGAAGAAGAGAAGAAAAAGAAGAATACAAGGAGGACATAGTCATAAAATACGCGCCTCAACTGGCACCATCCCATAAATTACCCCATTTGATAATAAATGTATTTGTTTTCTCAATGAGTTTCACGGCGCTTGCGACAGTTCATGAACTTTCGCGATGAAGATGACGGTGATAACGGCAAAGTTAGAACTGTACCATCTTACAAGTAGCTAAGAAAAAGCAAGACAAAAAGAGCGTTTTACTGGAGACTTGTACTGTAAGAAATGGATTTTATCTTCCATATATATATATGGCCTGCTACAGGAATCAAATTTTATCGTAAAACGCATTGAGCACGATGAAACCCGAGATCATGGACTATATTATTAATATTTTAAATGTACGCAAGTATACCATTAAATTCACTACACATTGCATGAATTTAAGGGGTTGGTGTGCGATGGAAGAAGATAATATGTAAATAACCTACATAGAATTAAATAAATGGATCAAACCGTGAAATGTTCTATTGATAAAGAATGCGTACGCCATATTTATAGACTAGCTATTATCTCTGTGGCATAATATTACATTATAACAAATAATTAGGCCGTCAAGTCTCTCTCTCTCTCTCTCTCTCTCTCTCTCTCTCTCTCTCTCTCTCTCTCTCTCCTTTCACACACACACACACACACACACACATATATATATATATATACATATATATATGTATATATATATGTATATATATATATATATATGTACATACATGCAACACACACACACACACACACACACACACACACGCATAAAACTAGGTCCTCTCACTGTCTCCAAAGGCATGCACATTTGATAGTGCTTACCGGGTCGTTTTATATTAGCTTCCTATACTCATATAGCACCGAGGGAAAGCAGATTTTCATCTGATTTTCTCTATTATTAGCTTATTAGGTTGATGAAACAAGTGGTGGAAACTCTCTTCCTTCATCGCGTCACACCAAGCAGTTTGTCATGATAGCAGCCATTAGATTCTTCCTGGACTATTGGGCTACGATTCCCAATTTTTCAATCAAATTGATGAAATGTATGAATATTTTGTAGACGTCCGTCTCATTTTGCTCTGCAATATTATAGGCAATGAACTTGAAAGTCTTGGGTAAGCAGTGCTTACTGTGCTTCTTTGGACAGCACATGCCTGGTGGGGACATGACTGTTCAACATATGTGACCCATCGTCTCAAAACGGTGTTATGTCGGAACGAACCAGATGCTTAAAAGCCGAATTAAATGTTAAACTTGTCAAAAATATAAATTGCTGGCATTAGCACCCTAAAATATGGTATCCATTCTTCTCAATAAAACATACAAACTCAACACAAGTCTGATATTTCTGGCTATAAATTCAATTTTCAACATCTTAACCAACCCGACTTAATACCGTTTTGAGGCAAAGGGTCACATATGTACCATTTGTGGTCAAGAGCCCGAAACCTCAGAATATCTAGTTGAACGTTGCGTTGCGAAGAAACTTCCGGGCGTGCTCGCGACCATACACGATTGCAGCAGCAACGAGTTTGACACCTGGATGGATCATCATAACACAGTAGTGTGACACCATTAGAAGATGATGCTGCATCCTTGCACTCAGTAAGATAAAATTGAAACAGTGTCTATGTTTGCGAGGGTCATTTGACGTTGGGAATCGCTGTCTGGCTGCCCTATTGCCAAATTTATTTGCGCACACCTACATACTTTATTACCGGACCGATTTTGATTGTCGATGGCTCAAAAGATTTGTCTCGATCTATGTTAATTTCCACAATGCAGTAGTATAATAAGTAAAATAGATGACTGTCTGTTCGTAATAGCCTTTGTTTTTCCATAAATATATTGCACTAATAACAAAAAGAAGAAGAAGAAGAAGAAGAAGAAGAAGAAGAAGAAGAAGAAGAAGAAGAAGAAGAAGAAGAAGAAGAAGAAGAAGAAGAAGAAGAAGAAGAAGAAGAAGAAGAAGAAGAAGAACATTAACACTACTACAAATAATAATAATAATTATTGTTATTAGAAAGAAACAAACTGAGTTTCTGTTTTTTTTAAAAAGGAAATCAACAACAGGATAGATACATTTAATCCAAGGAAAAGCATGTGAAAAGCTGAAAAGTCATTAGAGAATTATTATCATTTTTTAAAAAAGTCTGATTTAACATCTGTTTTTGATATTGAAAGGACATAAGTAACCGTATGAGTTGGTGTCTAAAAAGATTTCATTGGCAACCAATTACAGGCTGTTTGTTTCTGACATTCAAGAATGCTCATTTTGTGTTATTCATATATTCACTTGACTGACAAAACATAGAGGTAAAATCTAAAAAAAAAAACAAAACAAAAAAAAAACCCCAAATTAAAAAAAAAAAAAAAAAAACACACCAAAAGGTCGACTATCACCATAATGCACCTAGAAATACCCATGTACAGATTTCAAGTGTACGAGTACCAATCTAACATCAACCTAATTTGCATATCTAGTCATAAATCTCTGAAAAAGTTCTTTCTTTTTCCAGTCATCCACACTTTTGTGCAAACAAAATCACACACAAATTAAAAAAAAAACAACCCACAATTATCTAATCATCCAAAATAAATTTTTAAAAAGTCAGTACTCACTCAACAAACTTCCTGATTTCTTCCCCTCTGATGTAGTACATCAAAGTTTCATGGTATCCTCCTAGGACGTCATAATCCACTCTTGGCTTCTCTGGAGGACCACAAAGCTTCTCCAGGTCCACATCATCTTGCTGCGACTCGCGCACATAAAATCCGAGGCACACTCCCAACAAAAATGCTACACAAATTCCCAGGATGATCAAAGAAAAACAGCACACACTTATCATCCCTCTACCCGGTTTCTTAGAGGATTTGAGAAAATTATCAACTTCGTCGCTCTGGTCCTGATTATCATTAGCAGGTGGTGGTGAATGAAAAGAATAAGGCCTGCTATTGTTACTATAGTTATCAAAAGTTCTTCCTCTGTCATAATTGTAATCATTATAACGTCTTCGATTTGGTGAAATATGTCTCATATCCTCTTCAATACCAACAGGCCGGTACGCTGTGTTGCTTGCCATTGTTTTGTTAAGACAGTCGGGGAATTATCTAAATACCTATGACTTACTCAAGTAATTTTGACTAATTAGAAGGCAGACGATTTTGGGTTTGACGTTGCAAATAAATGTGAAGGGTTCCATTCCAATGCCTGGATGATTTCATACTTACATTATTCTACTGGACAATAAGACATCTGATGTAGTCATACTCAACAAAATATGAATACTAGATCAAATATCTCTGTAATCTTTTTCATCCAAATACAACATTGTCCTAAGCAATCATTACACTCAGGGATGGCAGAAGAATTGGTAATCACGCAGGGAAGTCCTCACGAGTCTGACAAGCCTTTGGGTAAAATACAAAAATCTTCCATTCCAAGTTTGCTGCCTCCAAACTGATGCCTGAAAACGTCAAGGCCCCAAAGATGACTGTGCCAGGGACATTGACATATCAGACGACTGTCAACAATCACAACAAATAATCATTATCACTCAGGGATGGGCCATAAACACTTTAGCTTCAACAGTTTACTTAAAACAAAATCTGATGGCCAATTGACGAACAAGTTTGTTTAGTATTTTTTTTTGGCAGAACTTTTGCTCCAGTTTAGTTCTTCTCCTCCTCTTTCAGGTTCAGTGGTTTTTCTGCATTCACATTTTTGGTCAAGCAGTTGAAATCTATTTACCTCAAACTGAAAAAAAAAAAATAGAGAGAAACAAAGAATTTCAACAGATATAACTGAAAATATGTTGAGTTGTACTAAATGCAATAAAAGTCTGTCTGTCATTCATGTTCAAGATTATAACAGATCAAATACCATCAATAAAGGCAGACTCCTTTTTCACGCCACGACCAAACAAAAGAAAAATCCGAGCACTCACTTTTACCAACCACATAACCGAAAACCCATTGACTGATACGCCACAAACAATTCGAACTGCTTCAAAATCCCACAGACAAGAACAGAAAACTACAGAAATTCTTTCTTCATTAGAACTATCTCGGAGTGGAATGGGCTGGATGAACTGGTCATCATGGCACCACACCTAAACGATTTCAAGGCCCGACTGACATGGACCCGCGCCCAATGAGGACCATTGGTTTCTTCAGCGCCAACCATACAGATACAGTTCTGCTGTATTTATTTCTCTTACATCAGCGAGGTGCCCTGGTAGTTTTCGTATGTCTGTAATCAGAACATTGTAATTACCAGATACAGTCCAGATTTCTAATTTATGGTATAACTATAAAAAATGAACGCTTTTAATCCGTAACGTAATTGGCCTCCATATATCACTAAAGACTTGGAGAATTTCGCACAATAGGAAGTGCAAAATTATTATGAATCACCAAAAAGAAATTATTGAAAAAATGGTATTACGCCATGTTGATTGCATTCTGAAAGTTTAATTAAGAGTGAACACGGTTATAATTACAAAATTTAACACTTTTGGCATTTTGAAAAAGCAGTGTCTACGAACACGGTAACCGGGCATCTAGCCTCAGGATCTACGTACAAGGTAACTCCCGTAACTGGTTTGCCACTACAATACAAGCAATGGATGGACCTTGCTCTGTGTGTGTGTTATTATAAAAAATCAAACAATACAATTTAACCCACTAAATGCGAGATTCAAGGTTACCGTGTACGTAGACACTCCATTTTGAAAAACTACAAACTATGTTCATTCTTCTCCATTGGGCATAAAAATTCCAATACAGTTTAACCATTTTCATTTAGACCAATGTGTACTTGAGTATATCTCTAGATTTAGACCTAAAAAAGTCAATTTCAGTATTTCAATTACGATTGTAGTTGTAGTAACTATCAACAGGTAGTCAAAACCCACATTATTTGACGAGAAAGACAAAATCATGGACCAATTGGAAGTCCAGATAGAAATTAAAAAGAAAAGAGTTAAAACTCTTCAAAAGTAACAAAAGTCAAAGTAACTGTGATATAAATTAAATGAAAAAGTTTTTTCTCACAACATAACACGATGTCCAAATAAAATCAGGACAAAAATAAATAATCTCAAAATTACAGGGAGACCTTCCGAAAGCTCCCACTTCTACATCCCCAGTATTCTTGTTCTAGTACGGGGGCTGGGGGAACTTTTTTTTATAATGTTCTAGTAGGGGGGAGACTTTTTAAAAAAAAGTCCCCCCCCCCCCCTGCAAGAACATTATAAAAAAAACACAAGAATACTGGAGATGTAGGAGCTTTCGGAAGGCCTCCCAAATTACATATTCTGTTGATAGTGTGAGTAGGAGAATGAGCTGAGTCAGTGGGATATGGGCAAAACAGAATTTCTGAACTCTTTTTCTTCAGTTCCACCCTCTGCCTACATTGTGTCGTCCTCCCCTATGCGCTCGCACATTGGAGTTTGACGAGTCCGAATAGCCACGGGAGACTATTCAGACTCGAGTCCGAATTTCCACTTCGAAATGAAATTATAATACTCACACTATTCTACACATTCAAATAAAATCTGATCAACTGTAAGTTAAGTAGAGTCCACTTAGTATAAATAAATCAGTAAAAAATAATAATAAACTCGTTCAGATAGGTCACATTCACGATTCACAACTAAAAACTTGATCTTGACAAACCTGCCTTACCAAGTGATCACAACCTATAGTTCGCTATATTTATATATATCTTAAACAGGAACAAAATTGAAAAGTCCTTGTGACACAATCAAACGAACATTAAACCAACTTTTTGAAAAGTTATTAATTTATGACAGGTCTTTGCCAGTTGTGCGATTGATTACCTTGCCTATGCACTGTCGTATCGTCGTACAGTACAGGTGTGTTGAATTGCAACGCTGTGTGTGTGTGTTTGTGTGTGTGTGTGTGTGTGTGTGTGCTCCTCAGTGTGTGACAGGGAGTCAAAGAGAGAGAGCGCGCGCGCGTTGTTGTGTCGCTTCGCTTTCAATGCGTTCTTTTGGCTTGAAGTTTCAAGATCACCACGGGACATGGCATGCCACGGGATCATAACAAAGTCGTGCGCTCAGTTGGCAGACGACAGGCGTTGTCGTCTCTGTCACCGAGTCAACCAAATCCGACACACCTGGGGTATTTTTTGTTTGGTACACAGTTCACCCCTGTCTACTGTCTACTCTTTCTTTCGACAGGGTTTAGGCTAACTCCCGAAACGTTGATAAAAATATATAGATAGTATGCGCTTGACTAGAAGCTCACAACATTGCCATCCGGAAGTATAACGGACCAACACACAAAACTCTGTGTAACCATGAACTTTTATAGTCTGGATAATGAAGTTAAGTGAGAATGACTTATAAAAGCGGATGGCAAAAAAAAAAAAAAAAATAAAATAAAAAAAAACAATAACAAAGACCAGAGTTACGTCATCTGCATTCTATCTATACCATCATTTTTACTCGTTCTATTTATACAGTTTTTGACACACATTACCCTGATCGACTTAGCTGTGAATGAGTACCTACCAGTCAGGCGATCGACTTACGGATATTATTTTAAAGTTAGTTTCCTAGTAATATACGTCATTAAAGCGTATCAGATGGACGTCTAGTTCCAAATGGCCTGCTATCACTTTTGACATTGATAGAATGAAATTGACGTCACTCGGGTCTTTGTTATTGTTTTTTGCCATCCGCGTTTATGAGTAATTCTCACTAAACTGTATTAACCAGACTATAAACGTTTACGGTTACACATAATTCTGTGTCCGTTATACTTCCGGATGGCAATGTTGTGAGCTTCTTAGCCAAGCGTATACTATCTATATGTAACTAAGCCACTCTGAAACGCGCTAATATAATATGCATTTCATTTATTTCTTATTTTGATTACACTTCGTTCAGGTAGGTCACATTATAACTAAAAACATGATCTTGACAAACTTGCCTTTACTTAGTGATCACAAGTACATGAAAAGTACATTGAAAATAAGAGCGACTAAGAAACTATTTGAGAGCTTATTTAATAGAAGAAGAAAAAATCTTTCATAAAAAAAAATTCAACCGACATGTAGGTACTTATTTAGAAGTCAGATAACCCTAATGCGCATGATCTATACTACATTTCCATGTGCTAGAAGTCATTGGTCACATTGCAAAATGTGATTAAAGTGACCTACATAGTGAAACGTGTTCACAGCTTTTTAAATATCTAACATCACGATTGGTCATTTTGTTCAGCTTGACACATGAGTATGTTTATAACTTTCATAAACAAAGCAGCGTGTTTACATTTGTTAAGATATATCAAATCATTGGACATCAAAAAATCATGTGATTGATGACCTGGTTGGACCAAAACATGAATATAGATCGCTCCCATTGTTATGGCCACCTTGTAATGGGGATAGAGGTCTTTACTCACACCAAAAAAAAATCTACACAAAATATTGCCCATTTAATAAACAATGATAATCAAGCCCATAATTGCGTTCGGTTATCAGACCTGCAAGTATGTACACATCGGATTCAACCTTTTGTTTTCCGCCGCGTCAAATGACCCCTGACACAGTCTGGGCAAAATCAAAATTTCTTATACATATACATCGAGAGCAAGAAGCCACGTGGAAAGCGGAAATTAGCGCGCGCAGAGAGAGAGAGAGAGAGAGAGAGAGAGAGAGAGAGAGAGAGAGAGAGAGAGAGAGAGAGAGAGAGAGAGAGAGCATTGTTATTTTAGTCGCCTGTGTGGACCCAGAGATCAAGGAGAGATCCTTGAATTTGTATGTGCATCTCTAATGGTGTGGACTGATGAAGAACCATAGACATTGTATGTGGGCCCAGGAGACCGACATCTTTTAAGAAATTCTACACAGCGCCCTTCCGAGTAGTTCAGTTATTCAGTTATACTTATATACGGAAACAAGAAGCAGAATCACAATACAGTTATGATTACCACTTCCACCATCATCATCATCACCATGTTAATTATTACACACCAACACCGCCATTATGGATTACATGCGCTCGGCGCATAGTTGAGTCCTTGGAAAAGGCTCTTTACTCACATTCTCTCATCGTACCTGGCCGTTAACAGCGTTGTCTCTGTCCGAAAAAATTATATCAACTTACAAGAGTCATGTCTTGTCCTATAAAAAAGCTCAATTTTTAAATATTTTTTTTCATCACCACCTTCATCGTCCACAGTCATTACTACAATCATCATCATTGTCATCATCGTCATAGACATCATCATCACCCGCACCATTCAATCATGTTTTTGTTTTTAAGGCTTTTATAGCGCTTGCAACACATTTAGGTTATATCAGCGCCAGTAAAAAGGAAGAAAATGGGATAGTAAAAAGTTTTAGAATTACAATTAAAGTAAAAGCACCCAAGAGAAAATAAGATAAAGGGGAACTGGGAACAAAAAGGGATCTGATGTAGATTCCAAGAGCACACCACCGGACACAAGCACAAAATCCAACAAAGAGGAATACACTCAAATGCTTACATTATACATTCAAAATAACAAATATAATAATACATAACAGAGAAATGATTTACAGGGGAAAAAATATCATCTCCCAAAATAATAACTATGCATATGACTGTTTCCCTCCCAGCCATGACTCCGGCCAGGGCCAGGACAAAACCAAGTTATATCATTCCGAGACAAAGACAGAGAGCATGTTGGAAAACAGATATAAGGGGATAGAAGACATGGCAAGTACCTCCCTGCCCACTATGGGAGGTCAGGAACCCCACCCAAAAGCACAGGTCCTTACGAAGAGGAATATACTCAAATGTTTTTTTATGTGATATAAAGAAAACATAATACAATGCAAAACAGAGAGATGATTTACATTTACAATGAAAAAATATCATCTCCCAAAACTATACATTTGACTGTTTCCCTCTAAGCCAGGGCATCTCATTCCAAGTCAAAGACAGAAAGCAAGTTGGAAAATAGACAATGGGGGATAGAAGACACAGTAAGTACCTCCCTGTCCACTATGGGAGTTCAGGAACGCCACCCAGATGATGGGGGATAGAAGACACAGTAAGTACCTCCCTGTAAACTATAGGCATGGGAGGTCAGGAACGCCACCCAGATGATCGTCATAGACAACACCATCATCACCCAAGGTGGTTGTCGTTGCCATCACCACCACAACCCTCGCCATTCATGATATTTCATTAAGTCGATCAGAAAAAAAAAAAAAAAAAAAAAAAAACAACCAACAAACAGACAAAACGAAACAAAAATCTGACAAAACTCATCAAGTCTTTCCAAAAAAAAAATATGTTTATTTATTTACAACCGCGGCCAGGACAACAATCAACAAGGCATGTGATAAAATTACAATCGTAGCAACACTGAAACAAATACTCACTCACTCACTCACCTTTGGAATTCTACATGCATAAAATGAACCAACATATTTTAAAATGAACTGACTGATACCGATAAGCACAAGGAAAGTATTTACAGCAACATTGGACGAAAAAAAACAAAAACAAAAAAAGCGTGAAATTGAATGTACGCTTCAATTTAGTACACGAAAACAGATAAAATGGATGCTACGGGTTTCCCCTTTATCAGCAAAACAGGATATGAATGAAACACTACATCCTGTTTTGTTGAGAAAAAGGGGAAACCCGAAACGTCCATTTTATGTTTTCGTATTTTAAATTGAAGCTTACATTCAATTTCACATTGTTATTTATTTCTTCGAGGAGCTTCGAGCAGCAACATTTACATTGAACGAAAATGAATAAAACAGCTTTAAAAAAACAGAGAGAGAGAAAGATACTTAACAAGATGGTCTGATAATCTTCAGGCTTAACTCACTCAACCCTAAAACCGACTATATCCGTAGTATACCCGGGGTTACTTTTACCCAATGCCTATTTATTACATTATTCTGAGACAAATTATAGGCGTAGTATCAAACAAAGCTAATATTTTTTAACGTTAATGACAGTAGAATAGAACCATCTATGTACATGCTCATTTTTAATACATTTTTCCCCATTTTGAAATGTAGTAAAAATCTCTAGGATTGAGTGAGTTAAAACCATTCTCAGTGGAAACGATTCTCGAAAACGATTACCAAAACAATACTTTATGTATAGGGGCTCTCGATAACTCAGTTGGTATAAAACCCACTTCAAACGCGAGGGGGGGAGTTTGATTCCAGGTGTCTTGAGATTTTTTTTCCAACTTCCCTGGGAGTGATTGGGTAGCTGGGTCTGTCCGATATGACAGAAAGTACTTTGCGGTAGACTAGCATCCTATCCAAAGGGTAGCAAGCAATTTCCTTATAATATCCGTTTCATGCTACAGAAACCGGGATAGACTTCGGCTCTATGGGTCTAATCCTCTGAAGGATTATTACTTTTTATGTAAAAACGAAAACGACAGTCAAATAACAACAAAATCAACAACAAAAAATAAAAATATAACAACTACAACAACAACAATAATAGATGCTGTAAGCCCAATAAGGTCTCAAGTACCCCTGATTTATATATTTATTTATTTTGACGTTGAAGCGATTATTATCCATTTTTGTTTTAAAAAAAAACAAAAACAAAAAACAAGAACAAAACAAAAACCCAGTAAACAAAATTATATGCCATTCACCTGAAATGTACATTCTTAAAAAAGGCTAAGTCATAAAACACGAATCTCCTAAAAGAAGACAAATTAATATATTCAAATTCCTATTATCAAATTAAGTTCAAAATTTAATAGACTTCAACAGTCGTGGCATCACTTCCCTCGTAATGACGCATAGTAACTTAGTAACTGGTTCTAAATTATCGGAACAATGGCGGACGCCCTAAAGAAATACGTCTCCGACGATCATAAAAGTGTATCCAGAGGAGAAAAACATTTATAAATATGATCAAGTTTTGACTTTTATACATTCTGATCACATGACATGTGAAAAAGTTCTAGCCAGCATGAAGAATGAAAAGTACCGATTTTCTTTGTTTAGAACCAAGCTGTTCGTGGCTGGGTGGATGTGACATCAGACTATTGAATCCTATTACAAGCATCAGATTCACCCCGATATACATTATATTGTTTTGAGACTATTATTTGATTACTCACATATTCCAGATCAGTTAATTGTAATAATACAGCCCACTAATTTTCAACCCTAGTCGTTCTCTTTTATCTTCCCCTCTGCTATCCACTGGCTTTTCTTCTTCTGCTTCAAATTCTTCAAAAATTTCTCCAACTCTGTTAGAGATTCCTCCTTCTTCTCCTCCTCTTCGTACTCCCCTGCATAATCAGCCACCAGCTCTGCTCCGGCTTTCCTCACACTACCCATATCCCATCTACCTTTACTTCTCCCATCCCGTTTCTTCTTCTCATCATTTTTATCACCACCATCATCATCATCATCAAGATCATCCCATTTAGACTTATTTTTATCCTCTCCCCCCGCTACAACCGTCGCGGTCTTCTTCTCTTCTTCCATCCTCTTCTTATCGATCAGTGACCTTTCTGCCCTTTTACTGGCTGTGTCATCATTATCATCATCCCTCCCTTTTCTATCACCGCCATCGTTTGCACCACCCATCCTACCTTCTCTACTAGATCTATCATTCATCTGTGACCTTTGTCCTCGTATGCTTGGCAATGACGATGAATCACGACTCCCCTTCGACTGAAGCTGAGACTCATCTCTGAATCTATCGGAGGCAGCAGCAGATGATTTATTTCCACCAGTGGGCGACTTACTCCTGGATTTGGACTTTTTGTGTTGTCTAGACCGTGATCTCGACCCTGACCTTGATTTATCACGCCTTCTGAACTTGGACCTTGATTTTGACCTAGATCTCGACCTCGACCTTGATCTCGACTGCAATGTATTTCTTTTTTTCCCCTTTCTATTTGTTGAGTTGGGCGATTGGCCATGACTACCGGCTCTACATGGAATATGAGTGGAGACTTTGGATGGGTGCTGTCCGACATAATAGACATTCCCATGCTTGTCTTTTGTATAACCCTCTTTCAGGATGCTTCCATGCTCAGCATAATACCTATTACCTTTTATGTCTTTGCCCCAACCGCTTGAAATTTCTTTAAAATATCGCACTGAAGACGGGGTTCCCGTTTGATTACTTATTTGAGATGATGATGATAATGATGGAGCATTTTCACCGATTCTTTTACTGTCGGGTTTGTCTCTTTTCTTCTTATCCACTTCTTCCCTCTTACTTTCTTTCATTTCTGCTCTCTTTTTTCCTTCTCCCTTTTCCGTCATCAATTTTGCCTGTTCCATCCTCAATCTTTCCTGAACCCTTCTTTCTATCTCTTTTTCAATATCCTCCACGTCTATATTGACCAGCTTTGATTTTTTCTCTCTTTCTGCTCCTTCTGTATTCGTCAAATTCCCAACAACATCCTCGCCTTGTGACCACTTTCGATCTCTTCCCTTTTCTCTATCATACTCAAAATGTTCCTTGGACACTTTTTCTTTCCCTATTTCAACTTTCTTATCAGATTTCATTCCTTTTTCAGCAGACGAAGACATAGAAGATGCTTCAAGCTTTTTCCCTTTCCTCTCTTTCTCCATCGCTTCGAACTCTTTGGACGAGATCCTTTTCAAACTCAACTCAGGGTCGTCCATTTTTGGTCTCATCAGAATACGTGGGACCTTGTCAGTTAACGATCGATAAGCATTTGATTTCGACATAGAAGAGGAAGCAGTTTTTCTAACAAGCCCCGCTACTTTTAACCCTTGCTCCAGAAGTCGTTTTTGTCCATGATTTTCTCCCTTTGTTTCTTCAGAACGACCCGATTTGATTTTATCAACTCCATCTCTTTTCTTATCCCTGGCATATTCTTCCTCCTCATCATCGGCGTAAAACCTCTTTGATGGTATTTCATAATCTTTTCTGGACAGAGATGGTGGTGAAGCCTTTGATGAGGACCGGTGTGCTGATGGAGATGGGGTTCTCCGCCTCTCTCTGACCTCCTTGGTTATGACAATGTTTTTCAAATCTCTCTTCATAGACATTTTATGAAATTTATCAACGTCCTCTTCTAAAAACTCTGACTCCCTTTTCTCTCTTTCTCTCATTCCTTCACCCATCTTTACACCTCCTCGTTTCAAATTCGACTCACTCACTCCTTCCTTGACTTCCTTCCTCACCTTGCTATCCCATCTTCCCATCTTGTTAGATACCTCTTTACCTACCTCCTGCCCGTCATCAGCTTTGTCATATCTAAGATAGCGATTACTGTAACCAACACCACCACCAAGAGCTTTGTCATCCTTCTTAACCTCAACAAAGACCTCTGCTTTCCTCTTATACAACTGCAATTCTAATGGTGACCTTGACCTTGCCTGTCTACCTCTTCTATTTCTATCTTCAATGTCATCATGATGATCTATTTTTTTAGATGACACATTTTCCCAATCCGAGTGACGTTGACGCAATAAACTGGATCTCAAATAATTTTGGTGCTCTTGCGAAGAAAAGGATTCTTTCAACAATTCATGGTCTATCTTTCCTGTCCGTCTATCGTCAAATTCTCTTGATTCAACTCTCTTTTGTCTCCTGTCACTTGACCGGGCTGGTGACCTGCTATGGGATCTGGAATGCGATTGTTTTGAATGAGGTGGGGAAGTTGAGAACTCTTTGGCCGGCTTTCCTCTGCTACCAGAGCCCCCCGTTGGCCAAAGCAATTCCCTGCTGCCCAAGTACATATCTAGCTCAGCTACACCTGTGACTTTTGGGATGGAGAATGTTTTGGCCAATTCTCTTTCCCGTTTGACAGACGGTGAAAATGATCTCGACTTTGACCTGGCATCTCTCGTCCTCTCATCATAATGACCACCCGGGCGATCAATACTACGACTTCTTCTTCCCCTTGTCTTTTTCATACTGCGCTTTCTACTCCTACTCCTACTTCTGCTTCGACTACGAGAAGAGGAAGAAGTAATCAGACAGGACAGCGTGGACGATTCAGAGTTAGACCGAGATCTAGACCATTGTTTCCTAGACCGTTGTTCACCTCTCTTACCATCTGAATGACGCGTTTCAACATCATCTATTCTGCTCAACTCTCTCCTCTTTTTTTCTTCTGTCTCTCTATCTTCTCCACCCTCTTTTTTTCTCGATGGCCACCTCCTTTCTTCACTTTCCCTTCCCCCATGTGACCTTCTTGTCAACAATTCTTTCTCTCTGTCTCCAGCTGAAGACAAAGACAACGTTGACAAGTCTGGATTTTGAGCGGTTCTTGCAGTTGTTGTTGTTGTTGTTGCTGGTGTCTTCGTGCCCTTTGGAGCTTGTTCTCTCTTTCCATCAGAAAAGAGTTCTGAAGATAGAGGCGGTGGCGATCCGCCCAGACCTGGGATAAAAGTAGACTTGTTGAAGAAACTGAAGGGAGAAGACTTTGATGATTGAAATACCGGATCTTCCTCTATTTTCAACTTAGATTTCTGGGATGTTGGGTTAATATCTGTTGAGGAATGGCAAGAATGAAGAATTAGACAAGTAAGGTTGGTGGGTGATAGATAATGGAGGAGGATATTCAAAATATTTCAAAGTTTTCATTTAACGCCAAAGTCCACATAAATCAAAGTATTTAAAGACTCCATCCCTTATCCCAGAGCAAAAGGCACAAAACCTATAAAACTCTATAAAAAATTAAATTATGCCTTTTTCGCCACGACACCATAAGATATCGTCGCCTAGGCATTCCACGAAGGAATATAGATACCTCATCAAACAAGACGTCTGTTGTCAACAGGAATCAACCATGTTGTCCAAGTGAGCAAATTGGGAGTTAATAATCTTACTCAAGGGAAAAAAAAATGAAAGTGCCTGAAGCGGGGCTCGAACCCGGGTCATTCTGGGTCACAGTGCAATGCCTTTACCACTCGGCCACTTCATCTTATGGAAAAACCAAGTGTTTATGCCTAGAACTGAAAGCAGTGACTGACCACCGTGTCATTGGCTTGTCCAGTGTAAAACGTAATATCTTAACTCACTCAATCCTAGAGATTTTTGCAAATTTTCAAAATTGGAAAAAAAAAAAATCTATTAAAAATGAACATGCACATAGATAGTTTGTTTTTTTTCAGCTATCATTAATACGTAAAAACTAAAAAAATTAGCTTTGATACTAAGCCTATAATTTGTCTCAGAAAAAAATGTAATATATGTTCTTAATTTTTACATGTGAATGTTAGTTGAATAAAACTATCTATGTACACGATCATTTTTAATTCATTTTTTTTTTCCAATTTTGAAAAGTGGAAAAAATCTCCAGGATTGAGTGAGTTTTAAGAAAGTAAGAAAAGAGAGTTATTGGCATCCATGAGCACAATTCTGGGGTTAATAATCTTCTTCTCCTTTAGACCTAAACACTTGGTTAGATTTCCCCTGTGGCAGCAGCCTCTTATGGTTTTCACACTACTATGTTATGACGATCGACCCAATCAGCAAAGTCCGGTCCGCAATCGTGTACCGTCGCAAACCCGCCGGGTAGCATCGTCACAATGCACCGTTCGACTAGATGCTCTGCCATCTCAGGTTCTTGCCCACAGCGGGTACATGTTAGACAGTCAGAGAGACCCCCACCGATGAAGCGCACTGGCCGTGAGGCAGCTCCTCGACCGAAGCCGATTCGCAGTCACCCAGTGTCTCCTCTTACTGGTATCAAAGCCTGGCAACTTCTCACCAAGCTTAGAGGAGGTTATGTCCCCACCCCCACGAGGGATTGAATTCGTCCAAACCGACTTCCATCTCGTATGTGCAGCTCTGTCGTAGTCAGGGATTCTGCGTACAAGGGTTGCCAGGACTTATTTCGGCTCGAAACGGGGCGCCATCCATTATGCGCTTCAGAGGGGTATCCCCATTCCCTCTCTCTTTGATCTTACTCGCAAAAGTTGACTCCTTGGAGGTGGCTCTTTACTCATATTCTCTCAAGATACTCGGGGTGTAAAATGAGTACCTGGCCAGTAACAGTATTGTATTTGTCCAAAAAAAAAAATCTTTTTAAAAGAGAAAAAATGGTGGCAGTGTTTTACAGGAGTCATGTCTCGTCCTATATATATTCAGTGTTGCAGTTGTCTTGAGAACTCATTGAAAAGCGTTTTGAAAACATAAAGTGGATCTTGCTTTATAAAGAAGCTCAAGTTTTTGTTTTCTTTCTATAGACCATGACTAAAGCTCCACCCATCCTGCCTATCTTGAGCAAGCCAATTTTTAACTTTAAAATTTAAAATTGAGCTTTTATATAGAGCAATATCCATTAAACATGCTCAAAGCGCTTTACAAGGGGTCCCTGGCTAACAGCAACATTTAACATGTAGGATGGGACATAACACCTGTTAGGCGATATTACAATTTTTTTTTTCGGACAGAGACAACACTGTAAACGGCCAGGTACTCATTTTACAACGGAGTACGGTGAGAGAATGTGAGTAAAAAGCTTTCTCCAAGGACTCTCAACTATGCGCCGAGCGAGGCTCGAACCCAGGACCTTCCGATCCGAAAAGATAGCGTCATACCACTAGACCACATAGCCGCACAAGTCAATCTTTTCTGGTTTTCACCAGGAATAAAAAAAAAAAGAGAAGATGCCTTTACTTATAAAATAAATACATTAAAAAAAAAAAAGTATTAATCCTCATGAAATTTAGGGTACAGCTTGCAAGCTCTAGAAAAGAAAGAGAATATCTGGGCATTCGTCGCAATGCAATGCTGCAAACTGTGCAATTCAATAGAAGATAGCGTTTAACTAAACACCCATAGCACGAGGGCTCCAATACGTCTTATTAAATGGATCACCCCTGAGTTTCCCATGCACACATTAGTCTCTTACTGCTGTGTCTTATCCTCTAACCCAACTCACAACTCAAGATCTGTTTGTTTTGTTTTGTTTGTTTTTTTCCATTTCCCATACTTTCGTTTTTACTATGCATTTATTTATCTACTTAAAAATTATTTTTTAAAAATTATGAATTACCATCAATTCTTTCTTTCTCCTTGCGTTCAGTGTGAGTTCTACCATGTTGATCATAAGTTGAAGAGGATGAAGAGGAAGAGGAAGAGGCTGATGATGATGAAGATGAAGAGGATGATGACATAGATCGACTTCTTCCTCTATGTCTTTTAGCAGGTCTGCTCTTTCTACCCCCTTGTGGGGAACTCGAGTCCGATGAACGATGCCTTTGTTTTCTAAGGAATTATAAAAATTACAAGTAATTATTTCTTTGTTTGGAATTTATTTTTATTAAATTGTTTTAGTTGGGTTTTTTTTTTGTTTTTTTTTTTCTCTTAATTTTTTCCCACTTCATTTTTGTAAACTTTGATTCAAGCAGGCTAATTTCAAACCATATTTATCCCAAAAGATACTTATCTCAGAAATTTTGTTTCTCTCAAAATAGGATAGATATTTTTCATTGATATCAGACTGATGCTTCAGTTAGTTTTTCTTCTCCACCCCCCTTTACCTACATCGTTTCCCTTTGCCTCAGTAAATACCTTTTCTTTGTGCCAGATCTGTTGGGTGAAGTGCGGTCATCTTTACTCCGCTTCTGTTTTTTCGTCTTTTTTCTGAAACAGAAAAGTGCATTGTTGTCAATCAATATTGATTCATTTTATAATGACTTCTATCAAATGAACCCTTTCACACTCCATCCACTAAATACACCTATTTCATTGTTAACCCTTGCACCACTAACCGTCCATTTAACTCTTCACCACAAATCAATCATCCATTGAGAATCGTGAAACGAAAAGACAATGGTGATATATAGAATGGAAGCCATCCCTTTCATTAGATACGCTCATTTTCAGCTAAAGATATCATTGTGGTAAAAGTTTTATATTTGTAACTTTATTTGTAACATGCATTGATCATCACACAGTGATGAAAATGCGCGACATAAATGCCATGTATTATTATTATTATTATTATTATTATTAATTATTTTATTATTATTATTATTATTATTATTATCATTGTTATTGTTATTGTTATTGTTATTATTATTATTATTATATTATTATTATTATTATTATTATTATTATTATTATTATTATTATTATTATTATTATTATTATCATTGTTATTATTATTATTATTATTTCTCTTTCTTCTACCATTAGCCCCTTCATTACATACTTCCATGCAACCTCTAAACAATGACAATGAGCAAACCAGTTGTCTACTGGTATTGATTAACCTTAGGATCCAGGCTGTGCCAAAGTGTCATTAGCAAGTCATATGTGAAGCATGAAGAAAGTTGTTTCACTATTGTAGTAGTTCAATAAATCAAGCTTATATATAGGGAGTTATATGAAAAGGTGAAAGGGTTATATATATATATTTTTTTTTTTTAAATTATGCCCTTCCACCACGACATCATAAGATATTGTCACCTAGGCATTCCATGAAGAAATAATATAGATAATTCATCAGACAAGATGTCAACAGGAATTACGCATGTTGTCCAAAGTGAGCAAATTGGGAATTAATAATCTTGCCCAAGGAAAAAAAACGAAAATGCCTGAAGTGGGGCTCGAACAGTGCAATGCCTTAACCACTCAGCCACGTCGCCCCCCTTATATATATATATATAAAATATAAATGCAGCCACTCACTTATTTATGGCCGAAACACATGTTTCTGTGGTCTCCATCGACGTCATCAGTCGGCATAATATTTTACATTAGCTCTAACCAACATTATCGAGCACTCTCGTACCTACAAGTACCCACCAACACTCATAAATATAATATATATATATATATATATATATATATATATATATATATATATATATATATATATATATATATATATATATATAAAATATATATAGCCTCTAAACAATGAAAATCAATTGAGCCTCTAAACTGTGACAATCATTTTTCAAATCCTTATCTACTGTCCTACCTCGCCAGTTTCTTCTGCTCTTGCTTGATGATTTCCAGCAATTTCTGAGTGCTCTCGTTGAGGACTTCGCTTGACGACAAAGATTTCTGTCTGTCTCGATGGCGTTTCTTGACCTTGACCTTGCCTCTGCTGCTGCTTTCACCATCATCTCCTCTGGGGTCAGTTGTTGTTGTTTCGGATTGAGATTGTATGGCCTGAAAGAAAGAAAATATTGGATAATTTATATTCACTCCATATTCACGGATAGTAATAATAATAATAACAATAATAATAATAATAATAATAATAATAATAATAATAATAATAATAATAATAATAACAACAACAACACTTCCAAACCAAAGTGTAATAATTAATAATGTGAAATTGAATGTAAGCTTCAATTTAATTACAAAAACAGATCAAATGAATGTTTCGGGTTACCCCTTTATCATCAAAACAGGATGAATGAAACACTACAGATGAATGAGATGATGTGGTAGTGGCGTAGATAACTACATTATCTCATTCATCTGTGGTGTTTCATTCATCCTGTTTTGATGATAAAGGGGTAACCCGAAACGTTCATTTGACCTGTTTTTGTAATTAAATTGAAGCTTACATTCAATTTCACATTATTATTTATTTCTTCAAGCTTCGAGCAGCAACATTTACATGACCAAACCACAGTGACACACCATTCAGCTCCAAACCACAGTGACACACCATTCAGCTCCAGACCTGATATTCAAGGTACTTACAGTTCAAAGTGAATACTAAACTGCTAGGAACTGTGGACTGTAAAGAATTATCAACATTAATAATAAATGGTAGTTAAAGTAAACAACAGAATGTTTAACATGTAACTTCTCAGGCTCAAAACCCTTTTGCCGCTAATGATAAAAAACAAAAACAATATAAAAACTAAAATTTTGTATCGAAAGATGATACAAGAGGTTTTATAATGTCCCATAAGGACAAACGTTATAGTGAATAAATGTCGTGTGCAAAAATCTTGGACATTTTTGTGAAATCATGAGTCTCAACACTGAGCTACAGTCCTGCAGATAGAACAAAGATGACATCACTGAGGCCTTTGTTATTGTTTTTTTGCCATCCTCGTTTCTGAGTAATTCTCACTAAACGGTATGAAACCAAACTATAAAAATTCATGGTTACACATAGTTTTGTGTGTTGGTCCGTTAAACTTCCGGATGGCAATGTTGTGAGCTTCTTAGCCAATCACATAATATCTATTGCAGAAACAAAGGGCATTAAAACAAAAACTTTTTTACACACCAGCAATTTCTGGCAGTCCTCCATCAGGTCTTTGGCCTCTTGGTTGGCAGGGTCCACTTCTAAGACTTGACCATACAGATCACAGGCCTCTTTCACATGTCGGCTGTCCTCAGCACTGGTAAGGAAAGTGTCATTTAATATATAATATATAGATACTCCTGGTAAGATGTTCAACCATATTTTCAAAGTCAATATCTTTATCCTTAATCTTCTTTTCCTTTCATACTAGTAAAGTAATTTTCTTACAATATTCATCCTAAAAATTTGTTTTCTTAAATTGAGCTTTTATATAATAGTGCAATATCCACTAAACATGCTCAAGGCGTTTTACAAAAGGTCCCTGGCCAACAGAAACAGTTAACACGTAGGTCAGGACACGACGCCTGTAAAGCGATATTCAATTATTTCGGACAGAGACAACGCTGTTAACGGCCAGGTACTCATTTTACACCTGAGTACGGTGAGAGAATGTGAGCAAAGAGCCTTTTCCAAGGATTCAACTATGCGCCTAGCGAGGCTCGAACCACCCAGGACCTTCCGATCCGAAAGCGAGTGTCATACACAAGACCACAGGGCTGCAATTTCACCATAATGGCTTATGAGAGCCAATGAGCTGCTTTAAAAAATATCCATCCCCATCACCACATTGGTTCTCAGGAAAAATAAGAACTCAATCGGTAGAGTACTTAACTAATGTAAAGAAACAAATAATAAAAAAGCCCTTGCGGCTATGTGGCATTGCGGTATGACACTCGCTTTCGGATCGGAAGGTCCTGGGTTCGAGCCTCGCTAGGCGCATAGTTGAGTCCTTTGAAAAGGCTCTTTACTCACATTCTCTCACCGTACTCAGGTGTAAAATGATTACCTGGCCGTTAACAGCCTTGTCTCTGTCCCAAAAATTTGCAATATCGCCTGACAGGCGTCATGTCTCGTCCTACATGTTATGTGTTGCTGTTGGCCAGGGACCCCTTGTAAAGCACTTTGAGCACGTTTAGTGGATATTGTGCTATATAAAAGCTCAAGTTTTTTTTTTTATCTCACCTTTTCCCCATGGCGAGAAGTGTTTCCACCAAGTAGTTCCTGGCATTGCTGTGGGTCGGATTGTGCTCCAGAGCTTGACGAAAATCCACTACAGCTTTTTCAAAGACCTCTTTATTGGCAAGCCTGAAATTACAGCCAAGGAATGATGGAAAGTTTGAAAAAAAAACCTGTAAAATAAAGTCAATTTCTCTCCTTTTTAAAAATTAATTAATCAATATTTTTAAGACATGATCCTATATCATGGTTCAATGATTATGATAGGCAGAACATATGAAATTAATATTCAGTGTTCAGTATGAAGAAAGAAAAAAAGAGCCTCACAGAATGAGAAGAAAGAAAAGTATAAAGCCCTATATGGTAGTTGTAGAAGAAGTAGTATTAATACCTTTGGTGGCGGTTAGAGATACATTTACATCACCGATCAAAGACTGTTGGATATTATGGGATGGAAGAATCTGCATCTACTGCAAGGCATCATGGGAAGACTCCAATTCTACAAAGCATCATGGGAAATTTTGGCATTGCAGGAGGTAATAAGACATCACATGTAGTTTTGGGATCATGAGTTGTCACAGACAAGACTGAAAGGCATCCTGGGATGGATGAATGATTCCAAGCCGAGTACAGGAAGTTGTGAGTGGTTTTGGCATTGTGGGTCAAATGGAAGAATACCAGGGATCCTGGGTTGGTTGACTCCCAATTCTATAAGACATCAATCATGGACGGTTCTGGCATAGTCAGAGGTCACATACAAACAGTAGCAAGGCATTGTGGTATTTTTGTTTTTGGAAACAACAGATATCTCCACACAAAGTACAAGATATCAAAATATGTTTTTGAAATCCAAAACAGAAAGGTATCATGGGATGTCAACAACATTATCCAAAATGTTTTCAGCACAAGGTCCAAAATGTCATCTGAGGTTTTCATTAGAAATTTGAAGACATAATTATATATATTTTCATCTTTCATTGCAGTGGACAATGTTTCGATGTTTCATCGCATTGAGAGAAATCTCTAGTCTTAAAACTCATAGACAGAACACCAGCCATTATTTATAAAAGGAAATGAAACTACGGGAGTCGAGTCGTACTTTTTGTTTGTTTATAGCTTGTGAGCCTTTGGATTTGCCACTTATACTGCTCTCACAAGACGGTGTATGAAATTCTTCCCGCATTGACAATCATTTGCTGTTTTTTTTGGTTTTTTTTCCCTTTCTAGTTTGATCAATTTTGAGTGTCGTGTAGTAATCTCCTGAGATTTTGGATAATAAGCTGGACAAAGTGGTTATTGATCATCCTCTGAACTCCTCTCTTCACTTTAAAAAAAATATGCTTATAAAGTTTTCATGGGAGGGATTTCAAGATCCCTTCTTTGGGACACGTCGCTGTCTAAAGAAATGGTGAGTAGACTGATAAATATCAAACCATTTCAGTTTTCGTCTTCTTCAGTGACTGAACAGTCACGATGCGACCATTTCAACGTTTCATACAATCAAACGGTTCTCTCTTATACGAATATTTTAGCCAAGCTTTTCCATGTTGTCATGTTTGAGAATTTTTTTTCATGACTGTTGGTGAAAATCAACAGGTTGCTTTAATTTATTGCCTCAATATCAGACCTGAATAACAAAGAAAAAATAAATATAAATAGGTTAATAATCAAGCAATCCATAAAGAGATAAATGGGCAAACAAATTAATATTTTAGAAAATTAACAAGATAATATTTAAGAAAATTAACAAGAAATTTAAAGGAATTTTCCTACTTTTCTTAATTCTTTATAAACTTATAGTCTTTCACACTGCCTCAAGAATTTTCAATAATTTCGAAAATATTAATGAATCACATTATTGTAATTAAACTTTTTAAGAAAAATAATTCTGCACAGTACTTTTCTTGAAAAAAATAAATTATAACTAAATAGAAATTACCTTTCAGTTTTGCCTTTTGACTTCATTGGGAACCCAATGACAATGGTTATTCATTCCAAAGAAAACAAACGAAAAGATAAAAATCCTCTTTTTTCAATCGCACAGAAACGCAAAATTAAGCAAGAATAACTTTGCAAATATCTTTTCTACAGAGTTCACTGCAGAGAGAATGCCTCACAAAAATAGCCATCCACGGAATACTCATTCCCGCTAACATTGGTCTCATGGGTGGAATTTCAGGACAGCACCATGGGATATGTCACTGTCGAAAGAAATGACGAGTAGTTTGACAAATATCAAAAAGTTTCAGTTTCCATCTTCTTCGGTGACGGCATAGTCTTTTTTTTTTTTTTTTAAGGGTTTTACGGCGCTTGCAACACAGCGGCATAGTCGCGATGACCATTAAAACATTTCATACAATCAAACGGTTCTCTCTTAAACCATTCTTTTAGTCAAGCCTTTCCAACTCGTCATATTTGAGAAATTTCTTTATGACTGCTGGTGAGAGCCATTGAGTTGCTTTAATCCTATTGCGTCAACATCACACCTGAATAACAAAGAAAAAATACATTAACAATCAAACAAACACTCTACAAAGAGGTAAAAAAGCAATTATCAAAAAGAAATTAAAAGGTTTTCACCATACTGTTCTCAATTCTTAAGTTAACTTTATGTTTAAGCATTTGATACTGCTGAAAGAATGGAGAGTGCCAGTAATCATAAAAATATTTATGAATTAATGCAGACGTAAAAATTTTTAAAACATACATTTTAACACAATGCTTTTCATTAAAAAAAAGTTTTAAATTACAATAAAATTTACCTTTCAGTTTCGGTCTTTCTTGTCATAGGAACCAAATAACAACAGTTTTGTTGTAAATAGATTAACAAAACAAACGCAGACTTGATAAAGCAAAACATAAAAATTGTTGCTTTGATCGGACAGAAATGCATTAATAAGCAAGAAAAAGGTTCAATAATATTATATAGCCTTCTGAATATCAGTGCAGTGAGACTGTTGTCACAATAAATATTTACATCTTCCTCTAAATGATAATGAATCTCAACGTTTTCTTTCAGTCTAGCACACAATCCTCCACATCACTCGCTGAATATAAATTTAAAAAATAAATTTGAAAACTCACACCTCAGTTTGGTGGTGGTGGGGGGAGGGGGGGGGGGAGAGAGAGAGCCTTACCCAGGAAAATAATGCCAAAGCAAGAGATTTGTGATCATTGTCTTCCTAAAGTCATTAATCTTGCTCAACACTGCTTGACTTTATTACAAGATACCATTATGTCAAGCCAAAGGGAAAAAAATAGTTAGCTGGGATTTACTGTAAGATTTAAGGATGGGTAACCCTTTCCTGCCAATGCAGGAACTGCTGGAGCAAGCCAGCATGAAGGATTACAAGATATCATTATGTCAAGCCAAAGACAAAATAATATGGTGGAATTTACTGTTACAATTTTTTTAAATAAAAAAAAAATTGAGCATTTATATAGCGCAATATCCACTTAACATGTTAAAAGTGCTATACAAGGGGTCTCTGGCCAACAGCAACATTTAACATTTAGGATGGGACATCACGCCTGTTAGGCGATATTACAATTATTTTTCGGACAGAGACAACGCTGTTAACGGCCAGGTTTTCATTTTACACCTGAGTACGGTGAGAGAATGTGAGTAAAGAGCCTTTTCCATGGACTCAACTATGTGCCAAGCGAGGCTTGAACCCAGAACCTTCCGATCCGAAAGCAAGTGTCATATCACTAGACCACACAGCCGCACTTAAATTTTAAAATTTCAGGATGGGTAATCCTTTCCTGCCAATGCAGGAAGTGCTGGAGCAAGCCAGCATGAAGGATTGTGGGCTTATTTTCTTCATACCCCCGATCCCCTCCCTTCCCCACCAAAGATGACTACTAATATAGATAGACCGAAGTTGACGTTACTCAGGTCTTTAATATTGTTTTTTTACCATCCGCATTTATGAGTAATTCTCACTAAACTGTATTAACCAGACTATAAACGTTTAAGGCTACTCATAGTTCTGTGTGTTGGTCCATTATACTTCCGGATGGCAATGTTGTGAGCTTCTTAGCCAAGCGCATACTATCTATAGGATAGACCGGTAGATAACCATGCCTCTCGGACAATCATCATAATGTAAACAATGGCAGTGATTGGTAGACACAGCAAACTACACAGGTTTTACTATCGATGGTATGTGTTAAAGTAAAATATCCACTGTTCAACCGCTTGATCAGTTGAACTAACACAGAAAACTATGTATAAATTCAAACGTTTATAATCTGATCATGAAAATCATGTGATAACTAACTAGTCACTCATTTGGTGGTATAAAGACAATAACAATGGTCAGTGAGTGATTGGTCGATTTCATTCACGTTACTGTTTATAAACAAGCAACTATGTTTGTCCAAGCACATCTACTGGTTAATTGATTGAGTGAGTGAGAGTTGACTCTACACATGCTAGACTCGACGATCAGAAATCATCCTTTGTCCTGATGCAACGTCACGAAGGATGATTGTGTGTCAGGTGTTTGAATTATTTGTATTGTTTTTGTTTTTTTTGTTTTTAAGGGTTTTACGGCGCTTGCAACACATTTAGGTTATATCAGCGCCAGTAAAAAAGGAAGAAAATGGGATAGTAAAAAGTTCTAGAATTACAATTAAAGCACCCAAGAGAAAGTAAGACAAAGGGGAATGGGAACAAATAGGGATCAGATGTAGATTCCAAGAGCATACCACCAATGTACTTAGTTTGAGATCATCTATGTCTCAACCAGACACAAGCACAAAATCCAACAAAGTGGAATACACTCAAATGCTTACATTATACATTAAAAATAACAAATATAATAATACATAAAAGAGAGATGATTTACAAGGAAAAAAAATCATCTCCCAAAACAATAACAATGCATTTGACTGTTTCCCTCTCAGCCAGGACTCCGACGAGGGCTCGGAAAAAACCAAGTAATCTCATTCCAAGACAAAGACAGAAATCTTGTTGGATAAGATATAAGGGGATAGAAGACACAGTATGTACCTCCCTGCCCGCTATGGGAGGTCAGGATCCCCACCCCGAATTATTTGTATTGAATTACGAACAGCAAACAAAGATCAAAATTGTTGTCAGATAAAACAACAAATCTATTTGTTTGAGTTTTAAAAGCATGTCAAAGGTAATTAGATGATATAAACACCTGTTTCACACTGTCATCTGTCATGCAAGTAAAAGATTTCTCGTTTCTTTGCTTAGAAATAATTGAAAGCATCTAATCGGCTATGGCCAAGGCATCTCATTTCTCATGGTTAAAATGTGTAAATGTTGCTGCTCGAAGCTCGAAGAAATAAATAATAACGTGAAGTTGAATATAAGCTTCAATTTAATTACAAAAACAGATCAAATGAACGTTTCAGGTTTCCCCTTTATCAACAAAACAGGATGATTGAAACACCACAGATGAATGAGATGATGTGGTAGTGGCGTAGTTAAGATGAATAAACAAAACATTGTTCAATATTTTGTTTATTCATATATATTTAGTGACTATACTCGTATTATTTTCCCCATGAAATACAAAGTTTTTAACCTACGAGAAGGAATGTCTATTTTTGGTTACTACCATGTGACCGGTAAGATCCTGGATTCTAGCCATGATTCAGACACTTTCATTTTTTTTCTTCTCAGGGCTAGCTTATTAACTCACTCAACCCTAACACCTACTATATCCGTAGTTTACCCGGGGTTACTTTTTACCCCATGCTTATTCATTACATTTTTCTGAGACAAATTATAGGCGTAGTATCAGAGCTAATGTTTTTAGTTTTTACATGTTAATGGTAGTTTAATAAAACTATCTATACACATGTTCATTTTTGATACATTTTTTCCAATTTTGAAAAGTAGCAAAAGACTCTAGGATTGAGTGAGGTAATCCCCAAATTTGCTCACTGCGGACAACACGGTTGGTTGATTCCTGCTTACATCAGATATTTGTTTGATAAATTATCTATATTTCTCCTTGGAATGCCAAGGTGATGGCATCTAATGATGTCATGTTGAAAAACATAATCTTTATTAAAAAATAATGTCAATTGTTTTGTTTCTTTCACCTTAATCTTTTATCTTACTCAATTTGAAAAAAAATGCCCTTTAGTAATTCACGCCAAGGACTGTGGTGC
>NC_088369.1:43316572-43329072 GCF_034508935.2 Berghia stephanieae
CGCACAGTGCGGCCAATGGTGCTGAAAGAGTTAAGCCACAGATGAGAAACTTGGGACTAATTTCTATTCTTTATTGTAAACAATTCAATTACTCACATTGCCAAAGACCCAATGTTTGTATTTCTTATCATTCTTATTCAAAACAGACTATCCAGGGTCTGATTGTTTGTTTTTAAAGGGTTTTACGGCGCTTGCAACACATTAAGGTTATATCAGCGCCAGTAAAAAGGAAGAAAATGGATTAGTAAAAAGTTCTAGAATTACAATCAAAGCACACAAGAAAAGGTAAGACAAAGGGAAATTGGTTCAAATAGGAAACAGATGTAGATTCCAAGAGCACACTATCAAAGTACTCAGTTTGAGATCACTTAAAAGTCTTACCCAGACACCAGCACAAGACCCAACTAAGAGGAATACACTCAAATGTTTACAAATCATATATTAAAAATTAAAAAATAACAATACATAACAGAGAGATGATTTACAAGGAATAAAAAAAATCATCTCCCAAAACTATAATTATACATTCGACTGTTTCCCTCCCAGTCAGGTATCCGTCCAGGGCCAGGACAAAACTAAGTTATCTCATTCCAAGACAAAGACAGAAAGCATGTTGGAAAACAGATATAAGGGGATAGAAGACACAGTATGTACCTCCATGCCCACTATGGGAGGTCAGGAACCCCACCCTGACTATCCAGGGTCTGATACATCCCGACATAGTGCCTTTTTGAGAAGGTGCTGGAGCACATATAGATAGAATGAATTTGACGTCACTCTGGTCTTTGTTATTGTTTTTTACCACCCATGTTTATGAGTAATTCTCACTTAACTGTATTATCCAGACTATAAACGGTCATGGTTTACACACAGTTTTGTGTGTTGGTCCGTTATACTTCCGGATGGCAATGTTTTGAGCTTCTTAGCCAAGAGCATACTAGCTATAGGTTATAATTACCTGTACTGAATGGGAAATTCCTCCTCTGTTATCAGTCCCTGATGATATAAAAATAAATCATTAATTTCTTTGCCTTTTTAAAAAAAAAATTTGGTCCCTGACACTGAAAGGAATTAAAGTTAAGATAATGAAAAGAAAACAAAAAATAAAATCATTGTATATATATATATATATTTTTTAAAATTTTAATTTAAAAGTAAATAAAGACAAAGAGCAGCCATTTTGACTGGCTGTAATGAAAATAAAAGTGATGCAGACAAAATAGTGTGTCATTTGCTGTAGTTGTTGTTGTTCATAATAATGACGACGATGACAATAAGCCTTGATAGACAGATTTAGTCAGGCAAACAAACAAGACCAAAAATAAAGATGGACAGACTTTTAAGTAAACAGACATAAAAAAGACTAGAACAAATTACCAAATGAGCACCCAGAGACATGCAGACAGATGTGGAAATAAGTAGAGTTTGAAAATTAAAAAGAACATAACTGACTCATACAATGACAAAAAAAATAAAATAAATAAACCAGTTTGGCTCTTTGCCTTGTAAAAAAAAATAAAAAACCAAAAAACCCAACCCGTTCTTTAGCGTGTTTTGTCTGCTTCCTAAAGAAGGTTAAGGACCAAATTATCATTTGTTTTGGGTTATTTTAAGGCATTAAATTAAAATTGAGCTTTATATAGCGCAATATCCACTAAATGTGCAAAAAGCGCTTTACAAGGGGTCCCTGGTCAACAGCAACAGTTAACATGTAGGACGGGACATAACGCCTGTTAGGAGATATTACAATTTTTCGGACAAAGACAACGCTATTAACGGCCAAGTACTCATTTTACACCTGAGTACAGTGAGAGAAAGTGAGTAAAGAGCCTTTTCCAAGGCCTCAACTATATGCCAAGCGCGAGGCTCGAACCCACGACCTTCCGATCCGAAAGCGAGTGTCATACCACTAGACCACATAGCCGCATTACTTGTTTTGTATTGTTTCAAAATATGTCCATCACTTTTGGTCTCACTTTTACATCTAGACTGGACGCAAAGACATCCTTAGTTTTCCGAGAGAGACTTACAATTCTAGGGTACGACTTGACATCTGGTATTGATCTCTCGTGTAATGACATGATAATTCTCTCAGAGTCGACACTTAACACCACTCCTGAAATAGACACAATTGAGCCTTATTATCAAATTAAAAGATTTATGGCGATTAAAATACAATAGTAAATTGTTTATAAATAATATATCTCTCAGTTTAGCAACGCAGCAACAGTATAAATGGATAAGAAAAAGAGAATTAAACGTGTACATCCCTGACATAATCAGTCGCATGGTGACAATTTTTGTTTTGCATTGTTTGAAAGCCCTTTGTCTCCTGGGCATTTTAATCTTTATTTGAAGCAAATCGGGTGGTTTTTCTTGAAGTTATGGTCATATGCATGGGCTAGGGTGTGAAACCCTAATTTTGAGAAAATCGCTTCCAAAGTTGACAAGAGTTGATATTTAGTATAATAATTACCTTCATAAAAAAAAAATTAAAATAAGATATTTAGGAGTAGATTTCAATTAAAATATTTCATCAATATGTAGAAAAAGGTTTGATTTAATGATTTTTGATGAGAAATTTTCCATAAAAATTGACTTCTTTTCTAAAATTGTCAATATCTCTGTTCAAAGCTTTTCACAATGCGACTGATTATCTCAAGGACGCCCACAAATACAAATTAGAATTCATTAACCCTTTCAGTGCTGAGGCTATATTCGCATTTCCATCACAAAATGGCTGACACCTGATTGAGGCAGCATGAGAATGACAAGCTAAGACAAAGCGACATTTGAATTTGGCGCAAAATCTCAATTAAAATACCCCTCAAGGGCCAATTGAATGTTCTGATGAAAGAAATGATACCATTGGTTCAATTTATAGTACTTTTGTAGAAAGAAGGATTGGATTGCATGATTGTTTTTTGCCTTTCAAGACCGGCTGCACTGTGTGGCCATTGGCCAGTAGAACAGATTCTGCTCTGGCCGCACAGTGCGGCCAATGGCGCTGAAAGAGTTAATGCACCACTCTTAGTTTACTGACACCTGAGAAAATGTGTTCTGAAATATTTTTCCCTTATGGACCAAATTACCTGCTAGTCTTCAAGTAATCTCATTTCAAGACAACGACAGAAAGCAAGTTGGAAAACATATAGGGGGATAGAAGACACGGTAAGTGCCTCCCTGCCCACAATGGGAGGTCCAGAAAAGCACAGGTCCCCACTAAGAGGAATACATTCAAATGTTTACAAATCATATATAACATGCAAACAAAACATAATACAGTGCATAACAGGGAGATGATTTACAAGACAAAAAATATCATATCTCAAAACTCTAACTATACATTTGACTGTTTCCCTCCAAGCTGGGTTTCCAGCCAGGGCCAGGAGAAAACCAAGTGATCTCATTCCAAGACAAAGACGGAAAGCATGGTGGAAAACATATAGGGGGATAGAAGACACAGTAAGAGCCTCCCTGCCCACAATGGGAGAAAAAGAAGAAAAAAAAAAAGAAGAAGAAGAAGAAGAAGAAGAAGAAGAAGAAGAAGAAGAAGAAGAAGAAGAAGAAGAAGAAGAAGAAGAAGAAGAAGAAGAAGAAGAAGAAGAAGAAGAAGAAGAAGAAGAAGAAGAAGATCTTGTGGGAGAACACTTACCTTGGACCACTGGGTCCCTCGTTGAAGTACCACTCTGGGCACCACAAAGTTCAGCCCTTGGAAACAGTTCTTTATTCACATTCTCTAACTGCACTCAGATGTAAAATGAGTACCTCATCGGTGGCAGTGTTGTCTGCCAAAGGAAAATATAATAACACCGCCTGATAGGCATCTCGTTTCATCCCACATGATAGGGTGTTGCTGTTGGCTCGGGACTCCTTGTAAAAATCTTTGAGCACATTACGATATATAAAAGCTCATAAAAACCTACAACATCCTTACCTCGTACAATGTCTTTCTCTTGGAAGGCAACTATAGCGCTCTCTTTGACTTGGGACTCCATGTAAAACACTTTGAGCACATTTAGTGAATATTATGATATATAAAAAGCTCATAAAAAAACCTACAATATCCTTACCTCGTACAATGTCTTCCTCTTGGAAGGCATATATAGTGCTCTCTTTGACTTGGGACTCCATGTAAAACACTTTGAGCACATTTAGTGAATATTATGATATATAAAAAGCTCATAAAAAAACCTACAATATCCTTACCTCGTACAATGTCTTCCTCTTGGAAGGCATATATAGTGCTCTCTTTATTGAGCTTTTATATAGCGCAATATCCACTAAACGTGCTCAAAGCGCTTTACAACTGGTCCCTGGACAACAGCAACATTTAACATGTAGGACGGGACATGACGCCTGTTAGGCGATATTACAAATTTTTGGGACAGAGACAACGCTGTTAACGGCCAGGTACTCGTTATACACCTGAGTACAGTGAGAGAATGTGAGTAAAGAGCCTTTTCCAAGGACTCAACTATGTGCCGAGCACAAGGCTCGAACCCATGACCTTCCGATCCGAAAGCGAGTGTCATACCACTAGACCACATAGCCGCACGGCTTGGGATTCCATGTAAAACGCTTTGAACACATTTAGTGAATATTACGACATATAAAAAGTTCATTAAAAAACCTACAATATCCTTACCTCGTACTATATCTTTCTCTTGGAAGGCATCTATAGCGCTCTCTTTGGCGTAAAGTTTGGGTAACTCTTTGGCAGGACAATAGGCCTGAGGAATGGAACATTCAAAGCAGGATCAATCGGTCAGTTTTAACTCACTCAACCAATGAAACAGTAACACACCACTTGCTTGAATGTCAACCTCTTGAAGACCTGAGATGCACATTCCTCCCACCAAATCCAAGCATCAGTAACACACTTTATAGTCACCTGGAACAACTACAAAAGACGTCTAACATTTACGTCATGGCACAAGACCGAAGGGCTTAAGCTCAGGTGGTCGCTGGTTTGGATAAGTAAGTAAGTAAGTAACTCACTCAACCCTAACACCGACTATATCCGTAGTATACCCAGGGGTTGCTTTTACCCATGCCTATTTATTACATTTTTCTGAGACAAATTATAGGAGTATTATCAAAGCTAATGCTCTTAATCTTTACATGTTAATAATAGTTGAATAAAACTATCTATGTATATGGTCATTTTTAATACTTTTTTTCTCATTTTGAAAAGCAGCAAAAATCTCTAGGATTGAGTGAGTTAAGGCTTTCCCGAATCATAAAGATGGATTGTTTTGTTTGTTTGTTAAGTGTTTTACGGCGCTTAGCTTGCAACAGATTAAGGTCATATCAGCGCCAGTAAAAAGGAAGAAAATGGGATAGTAAACAGTTCTAGAATTAAAGCACAAAAAAAAAGGTAAGACAAAGGGGAACTGGGAACAAATAGGAAACAGATGTAGATTCCAAAAGCACACCGTCAAAGTACTTAGTTTGAGATCACCTAAAAGTCTCATCCAGACATAAGCACAGGTCCCAACTAAGAGGAATACACTCAAATGTTTACAAATCATATAATATAATATGTAAACTAAACATAATACAATGCATAAAAGAGAGATGTTTACAAGGAAAAAAATATAATCTCCCAAAGCTATAACTATACATTCGACTGTTTCCCTCCTAGCCAAGGAACTCCAGCCAGGGTCAGGACAAAACTAAGTAATCTCATTCCAAGACAACGACAAAAAACAATTGGAAAACAGGTATGGGGGGATAGAAGACACAGCAAGTACCTCCCTGCCCACTATGGGAGGTCAGGATCCCCATCCAGATAAAAAATTGATTGACAAGGTACTTGGACGCCAGTTTTTAATGTATTAGTATTAGCATTAGACTTCTTTTTGATCATAGATCATTCAGTTTTTAATATCTATCAAACAGAAGTTTAACATGAAACACTGTGCATTTTGAGTTGAACGAAATTCGGATTTTCAGATTATTTTTTTTTTATTAATGAAGGAGGCTCTTACACCAAAAGTGAAATGCTGACCAGAATTGGTCTATTCACACCTGTTATTGTAACAGCCAACAAACAAGTCTATACATTTATTAAATTATAAAAACCAATTTTAAAGGGGGAAAAAAAATCAATATGGATCCAAAAATACACGATTTCTGCTCACATCTATATTATTATGAATCAGAACTTCCAAAATACTCTTGGAGTGATGTAGGGTGGCTCAATTGGGTCTTCTTTTTTTTTTTCTTACAAAATCACCAATGATCTTAATCATTTTCCTATAAAATCGTGGATTAAAATTCAAATATTACGAATATACCGAATAACCCTCTCCTTACCACCTACAGCAAAATCGTCACATTTGTTATGACACAATATACATTTTTTCTGATTCAGATATATTTTGTACATCACAGACTTTGAAGAATGATCTTCGTTTAATTAATATAAGAACATAAAGTTGGTTTGTAGAGAGATTGTTTGAGTTTTTTTTTAAATCATTTTATTCAGCTTGGTAAGTCTGTCATTTTAGGAAAATGCTGAAAATGATTGGTAAGGAAAGAGTTAAATATGCATGGGTGCAAGCAACTGGACCTCAAAAGCCTGCAAGTCTACTTATGACCAGACATATAATCTGAAAAAGCCTGCAAGATTCACGGACTTTCCTCGTCATTTGAAGTCTTGTTTTCAGCATCTAGTCTTCATAATAGTAGTCCACAATTGTTGTATGTTTAATCCAAAGGTTGTAATGTAGTAATTTAAGTTTCTTGTCACAACTTGCACAATTTTAAAATATACAAAAATAAACTAAAAAATTTAAAAAGTGTCCTATCACAGTCCTATTCAAATCGCAAAAAGCCGGCGACGTTTTTTTTGGTAATCCAATCGGCCGGCTGCAGCCGGCACTCTTTCACCCATGAATATGTATAGGTGGCAGGTGTGTCTATCTATCGACTTACCATTATATCTAAATCTTCCACATGTCGAATTGGGCCAATATCCACGCATAGCAGACTTATGAGCAAACCAGAGTCCAGTATGGTCTTCACCACTCCCGTCACGCAGTCGCCACGACTCAAACTCTGCTCAAGAAATGGATGCTGATTGTTAGTCGAGAGAATTTCTTTGCCAATTGCATGTTAGTATCGTCATCATTATTTTAAATCTTCATCACTATGAAGATTATCTTAACTTTGATAATAAAAATAGTATTAATGATAATAATAATAGTAATAATAATAGTAATAATAGTAATAATAATAATAATAATAATAATAATAATAATAATAATAATAATAATAATAATAATATAATAATAATAATAATAATGATAATTTTAAAAAATTATTTTTAAACAAATAGGGTTGAAGATCAACATTGTTCCGAAACAACCAATGTAAAATTTATGCCATAGAGCGCAGAATTACTTGGAAACCTAAAAATCATTAACTATGTTTTACAGACTGATATGCGAGTAACTTGCAAACCTTTGACCGTATATTTTTCAGGCTAATCCTTTCATCCGTTGACTCATGCCTTTTTGCGAATATAATTTATTGGACGCAATTCTAGCACATCAACAACATTGCCTTTTTGCGAATATAATTTATTGTACGCAATTCTAGCACATCAACAACATTGCCTTTTTGCGAATATAATTTATTGTACGCAATTCTAGCACATCAACAACAAAAGTTATACAATGATATCTGTACGTCTTTGTTAATTAAAAAAATATTTAATTAAAAAACAAGGGCTGATGACTGAAATTAAAAACTACAAAATGATATTAAAAAATGTCAGCTACAGCCAGGATTTTGGATACCTAGTTAGTTGTCATCCAACGGAACTAATGAAACCCCCCATAAAATAACAGTTACTTCTACTTCTACTAGTTTTCCTCCAAAATTTTGGGTTAAAAGGAGGGAGAAAATATCAGAATGTGGCTAAATTGGGCCAAAAAAAAACAAAAACAAAAACAAAAACAAAACAACTCTGCACCTTAAATTGGATCTGTTTAAGTGGAAGGACTAAATGGGGCATAATAATATTCTAACTGTAAATCTTAAATATAGAAGTAAAAATTAAACAAGTAAGAAGATTCCCTATCTATGATCGAGTGTACTAAGGTTATTAAGTCATATTAAATCAAGGTTTTTAAAGAAATCGATTTATTTATTTATATTTTTATCTTTTTAAAAAATTTATTTATTTCTTTATTAATGTTTTTTTTTTTTAATTTAGTTAGTGTACTTTTTTTTTTAAAGGTCAATATCCCTATGCCTATGTTTATTGTTGTATGTATAAGATGAAGATAAAACTAAACTGGCAAAGTGACGACAAACATTAGATGTCTCTCATTCCTGAGGTTAAATTTTTTAAAAACAAAAAAAAACCCCCAAAAACTGTAAATCTTAACACTCAAATGACTCACATCGTGGAAATGGCTCCGTCTGTCATAGGACGGAATATCACAGAAGGCATCCAGGGGTGGCATAATGGCGTACACATCTGAAAATGACATAGGGAATGAGATTAGCGGAAGAGTAGCGTCCCTTGATTGGACGTCACCTTACAGAGAGAACGTCTATTTGATTTTGAAGTGTCTCAAGCCGCTTTCACTGGAAGCGAGGACGAGAGACGCATGCGCACAACCAGCATGACGTTCTCTCTCTAATAACTTTTCCACCGATGACGTCACAGACAATGGGTGACGTCCAATCAAGGGACGCTACTCTTCCGCTAATCTCATTCCTTATATGTTTGTTGTACTTGTGTTTGTTTTTAAGGGTTTTATGACTCTTGCAACACATTAAGGTCATATCAGCGCCAGTAAAAAGGAAGAAAACTGGATAGTGAAAAGGTTCTAGATGTACAATTAAAAGGACTTGAGAGAAAAAGTAAGACAAAGGGGAATTGGTTCAAATAGGGAACAGATGTAGATTCCAAGAGCACACCATCAATGTACTTAGTTTGAGATCACCTAAATGTCTCACCCATACACCAACACAAGATCCCACTAAGAGGAATACACTCATATGCTTACATTATACATTCAAAATAATACATAACAGAGATATGATTTACAAGGGAAAAAAATATCATCTCCTAAAACAATAACATGCATTTGACTAGTTCCCTCTCAGCCAAGCACTATGGCCAGGGCCAGGGCAAAACCGAGTAAACTCAATCCAAGACAAAGACAGAAAGCAAATTGAAAAACAGATAAAGGGGGATAGAAGACACAATAAGTGCCATACTGCCCACTATGGGAGGCCAGGAACCCCACCCAGGAAAATGAAATACAGCGACAACAAGTTAAAACTGAAGGCCTCAAATTTCCCCTTCTTCTTCGGTTTGTGGAAGCCCCCAAGTGATGGGGCTATGTGTTCTAGTGGTATAAAACCCATTCTGAGTGGTGCACAGTTGGGTTCACTATGTGATTTTTGATTAGTCAAAAATCAATTATCATCTTTTTTTTTTAAACATTTAGTAATCGAAAATTATCCTTACAACAGCTGAATTTTGTTACCTCCTAAAACTAAGCAATAAATAACAATGTGAAATTGAATGTAATCTTCAATTTCGAAAACAGATAAAATAGGATGAATGAAAAACCACATTCATCCTGTTTTGTTGATAAAGGGGAAACCCGAAACGTCCATTTTATCTGTTTTCGTAACTAAATTGAAGCTTATTCAAGTTCACATTGTTATTTATTTCTTTGAGCTTCGAGCAGCAATATTTACATTACCTAAAATTAAGCGGACTCTTAAGTGACAAATAAAACTCATGATTTTCACTCCCATTTCTATATGGAATGTTAATTTAAAATTCTTTAAGATTGATGGAATACCATTATATATCCATTTCCCTGCGAAACAGCAAATTGTTCAACTATCTTCCTCTGAACAAAAATCTGACCCCGGGAGGTGAAAAAATGTCAAATTGACCAAATTTGGCTCCAAAAAAAAATAAAAAATTGGAGAAAACAATTATATCTGTATAAACACCGTGTTAGATTATTTATCTGATAGTAACGGCACACCAAAAATCTTTTTTTCAAAAAGAGAGCTGTTACAGTAGTAATGTGATTCGACATTGAATGAAGATGATCCTGCTTGCTCTCTTGGGGGAAAAAAGGAAAAGATCTTAAGGTTAGGATAGAGTAAAATAAAGTTCCAACTGTAAAAGTAATGAGCAAAATGGTTTGGTTTTCATTTTATTATGAAGACAACAGTTCCATCAAGGAAGTGCCAAGTGCAGTAAAATTAAAAATTGTTTAGTTTATATTTTTTAAAAAATAAAATTGAGATTTATATAGCGCTTTACAAGGGATCCCTGGTCAACAGCAACATTAAACATGTAGGACGGGACATGACGCCTGTTAGACGATATTACAATTTTTCGGACAAAGACAACGCTGTTAACGGCCAGGTACTCATTTTACACCCGAGTACGGTGAGAGAACGTGAGTAAAGAGCCTTTTCCAAGGACTGAACTATGCGCCGAGCGCGAGGCTCGAACTCAGCCCAACCCCCCATACCTTTGTGACAAGCAGAGATTAACTATAATCCCATTACTAGGCATAGTTATGCAATCTAAATACATACGACATGTGCTGTTGCAGAAGCCACCCTGTTTTGTTTGTCTGTTTTTCTTAATTCTCAAAACCACCTCTCACACTTGCACAGTTAAAGTCGAACAACCACAATATTTGTCAAATATTTTGTCTGTTTACCTCTCAGAGATAAAACTTGTTAATGAGGAGAAAAAATAATGTTTTTGTTTTTATTTTTAAGGGTTTTACGGCGCTTACAACACATTTAGGTTATATCAGCGCCAGTAAAAAGGAAGAAAATGGGATAGTAAAAAGTTCTAGAATTACAATTAAAGCACCCAAGAAAAAGTAAGACAAAGGGGAACTGGGAACAAATAGGGATCAGATGTAGATTCCAAGAGCATACCACCAATGTACTTAGTCTGATATCACCTATAAGTCTCATCCGGACACACACGCAAAATCCAACAAAGAGGAACACACTCAAATGCTTACATTATACATTCAAAATAACAAATATAGAATAAGTAATTACTTTGTATCAGTGCTGATGGTGACAAAAAGTGAAAAAAGGAGGAACATTTGGAACAATTGCCTATAAGCTCCATTTTTACTGCACTAACCCCCATCTTTAGAACAGTTGAGATGATACATTATCATTGATACCATAGCTAACTTCTGAAGAGTGAGAAACTGCACTTGTATCTTCCACTAATCATCAACTCTCTCACTGCCAACACATTAATTTATTTTTTTTTGGGGGGGGGGGGGGGGGGGGGTGAATGTAACAAAGGTGGAAATTTCTCCTTTGACTCAAAAACTGCGGATCCAAGGGAAAAAAATCAGCATTAATATATCCCATAAATGCAAAACTTCCTATTGTTGATAATTTAATTTGAGATACAATTTTTTTTAAGCTTGGAGGGGGGAGGGAGGGGGGGGGGGGCGGCATCCACTTCACTCCAACATAATAAACTACCAGTTTGACATGGAGGGACAAATCAAATACATACCACTGGCATCTGTTTCTTCTCTCTTTATTTCCACAGGAGAGCTTGGCCTGAATAGCAGATCAGACTTCCTTGCGATGAATGAACGAACGGTAGAAAGAAACCACTCATCTCTGCACAAAGAAGGTTTTTTTAAAGCGTTATATTTATTGGATAAAAAAAAAAAGAATGAAAAAAAAATAGAAAAAGAAAGAAAAAGGGAGAAAAAAAATTTGTAAATAAAAATCTCTATATTATTGTTAAAAAATCCAAAGTTCAAGAAAATAAAAATTCTGTATCCACTCAAATTGCAGAATTTCTAACCCAGTTTCAATGAATCTTCACTCTAAAATGCTTTAAAATTAATTCAGATTGATCGCCTGATCATCCATTTCTTACAAAAATAACATTTTCAAATGTTTTCCTATATAATTAATCATTGTGGAAAAAAAATTTAAAAATCCGAATATGGTGGGCAATTTGATTTTGGCTTTTTTAAAAATGTGTATATTATATTTACTGCTTAAAACTCCTATGTTGCAGCTCTATGCTGTCCAAACAGACAAGAAAACAGGCATAACTTTCAACCACAGACCAATCATTCAGTTGGAAATAATCCATATATATCTCAAATTTTGTTTAAAAATTAAAAGTTAAACCTGATGGGGGGGGGGGGGGGGGGGGGGGGAGAGAGAGAGCTGAATTTGATAATACCTATTACCTATTCCTATTACCAAATTTTACTTTACCACATTATATTTACGTATATTATGTTTATGTATGTATCATTGTCGGCATTTTATACATCTGTACAAAAATTTCCTTTTGGGTGAATAAAGTACATTATTAAATAACTATTTTTTTTAAAAACTATGCTGGTTACATCTGTATAAGGCAGCAGGTTTTAATCCTGTCTTTGAAGCTGTAATTTAAGTCATATTGTGTTATAGTAGGGACTCCATCCACA
>NC_088369.1:43334072-43339072 GCF_034508935.2 Berghia stephanieae
CAAAACAAA
The DNA here is from genome assembly GCF_034508935.2 of Berghia stephanieae. Classification (NCBI taxonomy): domain Eukaryota; kingdom Metazoa; phylum Mollusca; class Gastropoda; order Nudibranchia; family Aeolidiidae; genus Berghia; species Berghia stephanieae. The sequence goes on from NC_088369.1 coordinate 43,334,082, forward strand.
CCAGACGTCTTGGAGTTCGAAAGAGCTTTCCATAAAATATTTGGTATTTGCAAGACCCCTAGAAACCAATTCCCTATACAGCTCTTGTGCACGGTTACTTATGACCTTGATTTCTTTCGTACCCACCCCAAAATCCCACTTATTGTGTGTTATAGGCAGAACATAATAAATAGCTGGGCTGCCACATGCGTGACTAAATTGGCCAAAGAGAGAATCTATACTTTGGCATTAGACACCCATTACCTGATGTCTTGGTTTTTAATCCTAGCCTAGTGAGAGAGAGAGAAAACAAAACAATCATACATGTATCTGCAAACAGCAGAACGTTTTCATTTTACATTGAGATGGGAAGGGGAAGGGATAACACTATGACAAGAGAGAGAGAGAGAGAGAGAGAGAGAGAGAGAGAGAGAGAGAGAGAGAGAGGGGAGGAGGAGAGAGAGGAGAGGTGGGCGGGGGGATGGGGGGATAGTAAGGGGAATGGGAAAGGATGAAAGAAACAATGGGTTGCCTGATGACGTAGATCAAAGGATTGTTACAGCGGTGTTCACGGTGCGTACTTCGTGAAATTTTAACCCTTTACAGTTACACTGATTTTTTTTTCTCCAGATTGCTTATGCAGAATAAATCGTTTCCACCAAGAGAGCAGTAGTAAGTAGTGCGGGGCGGTCCTTGGCAAGCTTAAGGACCACGGTCCTACGGTCCTTGGGAAATGAAGACCGCAAGGACCGGTCCTAGGACCGGTCCGTTCATTCTTGAACCGTTAAAGACCGCTACACGATGAAAACCGTGGCCTACAGGAGTAAAACACACGGAGTAGTCACACTCATTTCAAATTGTAACCTAATTAGAGAAGAGGGGTGATGCCTTCTTTATTTGCTCACAGTACTTCATTGTTACTTCGATAATTTAATAAAATTTGAAATTTATCCCCATTAACGGAGATAATGGCATCGCCCAAGGCGTTGATCGAGTTGTTCGTGGCGTTGATACACACACGCAACTCCTACCCCCCCCCCCCCCACACACCCACACACACATTAGAGGGCAGCGAGCATTGAAGAGTAAGAGAGAGACGTGAAGTTATAATAAGAGGGGGTGGATGAGGTGATAAGAGGGGTCGATGGTGACTTTTCGCCAGATCTAACAAACTCAGCTACCCATTCATTGCTGAGTAGACAGGGATTCAGAAAAAAATCGACTGCACCCGGGATCGATCTCTGGCCCTTTGCGTATAAAGAGAGTGCTCTATCAACTGAGCTATCGGGGTCCCCAAATATTCTATTGGACTTTTTTAAAATTCAGACGTTATAACTGGGTTTTTTGGAAGGAAGAAACTAATGAAACTCATATTATTTGATTAGTAAAAACACCAAACGAAATTTTAATATTATTGTATTATTTTAAATGACAACACTGCGATAGAAAGGAGTGGTGACAAGAGATGGACAAAAGAAAACAAAAAATCGGATTTGCTACTTGCTAGGTTCGACACACACACACACAAACACACACACACACAAACACACACATCTTTTGTAGTCACATACATTTCAAACAATAACCCATTAGAGAAGAGGGGTCATGCCTTCACCATAGATCATTGTCATTGCGATCATTATGGTGTAGTAAATTTTGAAATTTACCCCGTATAATGGAATCGTCCAAGGCGTGCGCCTCCTGTTCCCCCCATCTCACACACGAAAGGGCGGTTTGGGAAGTGGAGGTTGGTGGTCGTCTGCCTGTATGGTCGTCTGTGTCGTTTAGTGTATGGCAAAGGGGGGTGGGTGCGATTAATTAAGTGGGATGGGTGGTGATTGGTGGAAGATAGGCAACCGAAGCAACGAATCGCTGGGGAAGTAGTAGGCTATGGCGCGAGACCGTAGGACCGTGGTCCTTGCAAGGACCGCCCCGCACTAGTTGAAAGGTGATAAGAAGTGAGGACCGCCGCCGATCTTCCCCTCTGGGACCGATCTTCGGTTCACAGCTAAAAGACCGTCGGACCGCGGTCCGGACCGGTCTTCAGCGCGGCACTAGTAGTAAGAGTATATTTCGACTCGGGCTTCAATTTAACTATAAATCGCAAAGCTTGTCTTTTAATGATAACATTAAGACTAAGATCAGGAGTTTGGGGAGCGTAAGATGGAATCTCGCCATTGATGGTTAAAATTGTTTTGATAAAAAAAAAAAACTCACACACACACACACACCAGCCCGCGCGATCACGACAGCGAGGACCATCACTGACAGAATGTTGCAACGGTAAACCGGTTTACGTGTATAGATCCTGAGGCTAGATGCCCCGTTACCGTGTACGTAGGCCTCCCAAAAAAAAAAAAGAAAGAAAGAGAGACACACACACACATACTCACACACACACACACCACACACACACACACAGTCTCGCATCCTCTACGAACTAATTTTGCGCACCAATTTTTACTGCACTTATGCACCAAATTGCATACCTATCTAGGGACACTTTTTTCCGTATCTTTTTCTCAATTAACTTTTTTAAAAACCTTTGTTTTGCGCGGCAGGCGGCAGGCACTAGCAGGCACCAACCATTGGACAGGCGGAAAACACATACGATTTAGCGAGGAATGAATCATGAAAATATTTAGGATATAATTTCAAACACAACTTTTGACATTCATCAAGGATTGTCTAGTACCGAATGTTTTTTGATAGAAAACAAATGCATCTTCAAATCTAAACTGCTTTTGACGGTAAGCGGTAAGTTTTTTATTTATTTTTCTGTCCAAACGAATGATTTGTCCTGGTATAGAAGCTAAGTATTGGTAACACCGGCTCACCTCTCTAGGTTTAAAAAAAAAATCTTTATATTTTACGTGAATGCATGCTCAAGGCGAATTGGACGTTCAGCGGAGGTTGGTAGGCCAAAGGCCCACCTCTCTAGACGTCTTTAGATTTTTGAAGTCAGTAGTCAGTAGACTGATTGAGATTGATGATTCTAATCTTCCTTCATCACTTCATCTACAAAGCAGATTGCTGATATCAGTATCAGATGCTTTTGTTATGTTTGTCAATGTATACCCACCCATCTAAAACATAATCGTCATGATAAATTCATGAAACGATAATTTGTCTTGTCAGTCGCGCTTGCTGTCTCAGATTCACAGGATTTGTTAGTGATTTCTGTCTGTGTCTGGCTGGCTGGTGCTGGCTGGCTGGGATGTCAGCTGTAGTTACTACTTACTACAGTTACTGCCCTTGGTACCTAATTCGGAAATTTTTATATTCGTTTTTAAATAAGATAATTTGGGGGTCCCGATAGCTCAGTTGGTAGAGCACTCCTTTCACACGCAAAGGGACCAAGATTAGTGCCGCGCTGAAGACCGGTCCGGACCGCGGTCCGACGGTCTTTTAGCTGTGAACCGAAGATCGGTCCCAGAGGGGAAGATCGGCGGCGGTCCTCACTTCTTATCACCTTTCAACTAGTGCGGGGCGGTCCTTGCAAGGACCACGGTCCTACGGTCTCGCGCCATAGCCTACTACTTCCCCAGCGATTCGTTGCTTCGGTTGCCTATCTTCCACCAATCACCACCCATCCCACTTAATTAATCGCACCCACCCCCCTTTGCCATACACTAAACGACACAGACGACCATACAGGCAGACGACCACCAACCTCCACTTCCCAAACCGCCCTTTCGTGTGTGAGATGGGGGGAACAGGAGGCGCACGCCTTGGACGATTCCATTATACGGGGTAAATTTCAAAATTTACTACACCATAATGATCGCAATGACAATGATCTATGGTGAAGGCATGACCCCTCTTCTCTAATGGGTTATTGTTTGAAATGTATGTGACTACAAAAGATGTGTGTGTTTGTGTGTGTGTGTGTTTGTGTGTGTGTGTGTGTCGAACCTAGCAAGTAGCAAATCCGATTTTTTGTTTTCTTTTGTCCATCTCTTGTCACCACTCCTTTCTATCGCAGTGTTGTCATTTAAAATAATACAATAATATTAAAATTTCGTTTGGTGTTTTTACTAATCAAATAATATGAGTTTCATTAGTTTCTTCCTTCCAAAAACCCAGTTATAACGTCTGAATTTTAAAAAAGTCCAATAGAATATTTGGGGACCCCGATAGCTCAGTTGATAGAGCACTCTCTTTATACGCAAAGGGCCAGAGATCGATCCCGGGTGCAGTCGATTTTTTTCTGAATCCCTGTCTACTCAGCAATGAATGGGTAGCTGAGTTTGTTAGATCTGGCGAAAAGTCACCATCGACCCCTCTTATCACCTCATCCACCCCCTCTTATTATAACTTCACGTCTCTCTCTTACTCTTCAATGCTCGCTGCCCTCTAATGTGTGTGTGTGTGTGGGGGGGGGGGGGGGGTAGGAGTTGCGTGTGTGTATCAACGCCACGAACAACTCGATCAACGCCTTGGGCGATGCCATTATCTCCGTTAATGGGGATAAATTTCAAATTTTATTAAATTATCGAAGTAACAATGAAGTACTGTGAGCAAATAAAGAAGGCATCACCCCTCTTCTCTAATTAGGTTACAATTTGAAATGAGTGTGACTACTCCGTGTGTTTTACTCCTGTAGGCCACGGTTTTCATCGTGTAGCGGTCTTTAACGGTTCAAGAATGAACGGACCGGTCCTTGCGGTCTTCATTTCCCAAGGACCGTAGGACCGTGGTCCTTAAGCTTGCCAAGGACCGCCCCGCACTAACCAAGATCGTCCCCGGGTGCGGTCGAGATTTTTTTCTGAACCTCCTGTCCATCCAGCAGTGAATGGGTAGCTGAGTCTGTTAGATTTAGAAAGTACTTTGTGATAGGGGTAGCTATAGAAATCGGGAAAAACTTCGGCTCTATGGGACGAATGGCTCTGAAGGACTTTTTAAATGCATAATTGTGACCCTTAGCCTCAAAACGGTATTAAGTCGGGATGTTCAATGTGTTGAAAATTGAATTTTTAGCCAGAAATATCAGACTTGTGTTGAGTTTGTAT
>NC_088369.1:43346572-43356572 GCF_034508935.2 Berghia stephanieae
ATAGCGCAAGTTCCACTAAACATGTTCAAAGCGATTTACAAGGAGCCCCTAGCCAACAGCAAGACTTTATATGCACGACAAGACATGACGCCTGTTAGCGATATTACAATTTTTTTTTCAGACAAAGACAACGGCCAGGTGCTGTGAAAGAAACGAATAAAGAACCTTTTCCAAGGACTCAGTTATGCGCCACTCGGAAATTTTAACCCAGAACCTTCCGATCCGAAGGCGTGTGTCCTACAACTAGACCAGATAACCTCTATAGATAGTTCGAAGATGACGTCACTCAGGTCTTTGTTATTGTTTTTTTACCATCCGCGTTTATGAGTAATGCTCACTGAACTGTATTAACCTGACTATAAACGTTCATGGATACACACAGTTTTGTGTGTTGGTCCGTTATACTTCCGGATGGCAATGTTGTGAGCTTCTTAGCCAAGCGCATACTATCTATACAACAGACATGATTTAGAAGTTTGTTATTGTTGTATTTAAGGGTTTGAAGGCGCTTGCAACACATTTAGGTTATATCAGCGCCAGTAAAAAGGAAGAAAATGGGATAGTAAAGAGTTCTAGAATTACAATTAAGCACCCAAGAAAAGGGAAGACAAAGGGGAATTGGTTCAAATAGGGAACATGTAGATTCCAAGAGGACACTATCAAAGTACTAAGTTTGAGATCACCTTAAAGTCTCATCCAGACACAAAGACAGGTCGCCACTAGGAGGAATACACTCAAATGTTTACAAATAATATATTGTATGTAAAACAAAACAATACAGTGCATAACAGAGAGATGATTTACAAGGAAAAAAATATCTCCCAAAACTCTAACTATACCTTTGACTGTTTCCCTCCCAGCTAGGGTATCCGGCCATGGCCTGGACAAAACCCAGTAATCTCATTCCAAGACAAAGACAGAAAAGAAAGCATGTTGGAAAACAGATATAGGGGGGTAGAAGACACAGTAAGTGCCTCCCTGCCCCCTATGGGAGGTCAGGAACCCCACCCAGTTTGTTGTTTGAGATCACCTAAAAGTCTCATCCAGACACAAGCGCAGGATCCCACCAAGAGGAATACACCCAAACGCTTTGAATCATAATAAAAAACAAACAAATATAATAGCACATAAAAGAGAGATGATTTATAAGGGGAAAAAAATATTATCTCCCAATTGGATTCAATAGTCTGATGTCACGTCGCCCAGCAACGGCGGTCATCGTGGTTCTAAACATAGAAAATCTGTACTTTTTATTCTTAATGCTAGCTAGAACTTTTCATATGTCTTGTGATCAGAATGTGAAAAAAGTCAAAACATGATCAGATTTATAATGTTCTTTTTTTCCCTCTGGATACGCTCCTCAGAGAAATATTTCATAAGGGCGTCCACCATTGTTCCGATAGTTTAGAGCCAGTTACTAAGTTATCATGCGTCATTTTACGAGGGAAGTGACCTGAGGACTGTTGAAGCGTATTATAACAGTGAACATTGACTGTCCTTCCTCATCCAGAGTATTCCCATTCCGAGACAATGACAGAAAGCAACTCAGAAATATAATTGAGCTTTTATATAGCGCAATATCCATTAAATGTGCTCAAAGCGCTTTACAAGGGGTCGCTGGTCAACAGCAACATTTAACATGTAGGACTGGACATGCCGCCTGTTAGGCGATATTACAATTTTTTCGGACGACACCGCTGTTAACGGCCAGGTACTCATTTTACACCTGAGTACGATGAGAGACTGTGAGTAAAGAGCCTTTTCCAAGGACTCAACTATGCGCCGAGCATGAGGCTCGAACTCAGGACCTTCCGATCCGAAAGCGAGTGTGATACCACTAGACCACATAGCCGCACTCAGAAAACAAGATATAGGGGGATAGAAGACACAGCAAGCGATCTCCTGCCCACCTTGGGAGGTCAAAATGACCCCAACTAGAAACATTGTTTGTTTTTAAGGGTTTTACGGCGCTTGCAACACATTAAGTCATATCAGCGCCAAAAAAAAAAAAAAGGAAGAAAATGGGATAGTAAAAAGTTCTGGAATTATATTTAAAGGATCCAAGAATAAGGCAGACAGAGGAGAATTGGTTCAAATAGGGAACAGATGTAGATTCCAAGAGCACACTCAGTGTACTGAGTTCGAGATCACTATATGTCTTATCCAGACACAAGCAAAGGTCCCCGCCAAGAAGAACACACTCAATTGTTATGTAAAAGAAAAAATAATACTTACATAACAAGAGATGATTTACATGGAAAAAAATATCATCTCCCAAAGCTAACTATTCATTTAACTGTTTCCCTCCCAGCCAGGACCAGGACAAAACCAAGTCATCTCATTCCAAGACAAAGACAGAAAGCATGTTGGAAAACAGATATATAGGGGGATAGAAAACACAGCAATTGACCTCCTGCCCATATTGGGAGGTCAAAAGACCCCCAACTAGAAACATTCTTATCCGATAGCGACAATGAGTCAACAATACAGAAACGCCAAAATAATATCTTCTGATTTTTTTTTTTACTCCCTCAAAGATAATGAGTGAAAATTCAGTAGAGAAAGATAATATTAAAATTGGTTATAAAAAAAATTTAAAAAACACCGTTTTCTATTTTAAAATGATGATATGAATTTTATAAACATTTTTTGGGGGGAAAAATATTTTAATATATACCTTTAAAAAAAATCCCAACAACTGACACATAAAAAAAAGGAAATAAGTTTAAAAAAGCAAAAAAAAAAAAAACAAAAAAAAAAAAAAAAAACCAAACAAAAAGAGTAAAATCAATGAAATGGTAAAAGAAAAATAAATAAATAAAAAGCCAAACAAACTCCCCCCCACACACACACACACTCCACGTCCTAAAATATATGCAATTTTCATGATGATATAAAACGTACATAATGCTCGATGTTATGATCATTTCATTTACAAAATGTGAGTATAAAAACAATATGATACAAGTGTGATTATAGGGCTCTTCTTTACAAATCTTACGGTACCCCAAAATTATATTGTTATATATTAATTATATACAAAACAAACTTAGAAAAAAAAAAAAAACAACAAAAAAAACTTTAATAAAAATTATTTACACAATTCTGATATCAATAAATAATATACAAAATAAGGCTCTGAATAAACGGAAATGAATATCAAATGTACAAAACTGTCATTTAAATATATGTATAAATATTATTGGGGATTCGTTAACTTGTGAATCTGCGGCAGTATCACTAGACAAAATGTGACTTTAAAGACATTCGAACCGTAATAGGGAATGAGATTAGCGGAAGAGTAGCGTCCCATGATTGGACGTCACCCATTGTCTGTGACGTCAAATCAAGGGACGCTACTCTTCCGCTAATCTCATTCCCTATATCAACATCTCTAAAGGTGAACACAGTCCTCCTATGGCTTCTAAGACTCCCACAACAGATACATGGACCTCCTACGGCTTCTAAGACTCCCACAACAGATACATGGACCTCCTATGGCTTCTAAGACTCCCACAACAGATACATGGACCTCCTACGGCTTCTTAGACTCCCACAACAGATACATAGACCTCCTATGACTTCTAAGACTCCCACAACAGATACATGGACCTCCTATGGCTTCTAAGACTCCCACAACAAATACATAGACCTCCTATGGCTTCTAAGACTCCCACAACAGATACATGGACCTCCTATGGCTTCTAAGACTCCCACAACAGATACATGGACCTCCTATGGCTTCTAAGACTCCCACAACAGATACATGGACCTCCGACGGCTTCTAAGACTCCCACAACAGATACATGGACCTCCTACGGCTTCTAAGACTCCCACAACAAATACATAGACCTCATATGGCTTCTAAGACTCCCACAACAAATACATGGACCTCCTATGGCTTCTAAGACTCCCACAACAGGTACATGGACCTCCTATGGCTTCTAAGACTTCCCACAACAGATACATGGACCTCCTGTGGCTTCTAAGACTCCCACAACAGGTACATGGACCTCCTATGGCTTCTAAGACTCCCACAACAGATACAAAGACCTCCTATGGCTTCTAAGACTCCCACAACAGGTACATCAGAGACGCCAAGTTTCAATTTGATTCACAGGAATTTCAGACACCACTCGGAGGAATTTCAATGCCGAAAGAGGAATTTTCGCACACACAAAAAAAAAGGGAATTGGGATGGTATTTGATATTGTTTCAATATTGTATAGATCTTAATAGATAACTGATTAGAACTATATTATGATATATAAACACATTGCCAAATACAACCCCAAAGTTTCCTTATTTCAAATGAAGTAAAGTTCCAAAACCTAATGGTAGTGTTTGTAGTAATGGTGGTAGTGAGGATGATGTTGTGTTGGTGGTTGTAGTAGTAGTAGTACTAGTAGTAGTAGTAGTGATGATGACGATATGATAATGGCTGTTGTAGTAGTAGTAGTAGTGGTGGTAGTGATGATGTGGTGGTGGTGGTGGTTGTAGTCGTAGTAGTGGCAGTAGTTGTAGTAGTAGTGTTGGTGGTTGCAGTATTAATGATGATGTGGAGGTGGTGGTTGTATTAGTAGTGGTTGTGATGATGTGGTGGTGGTGGTTGTAGTAGTGGTGGTAATGATAATGATGTGGCGGTGGTGGTTGAAGTAGTAGTGGTAGTGAGGATGTGGTGGTGGTGGTGGTTGTAGTAGTAGTGGTCGTGATAAAGATGTGGTGGTGGTGGTGGTGGTGGTTGTAGTGAGAGTGAGAGAGAGAGAGAGAGAGAGAGAGAGAGAGAGAGAGAGAGAGAGAGAGAGAGAGAGAGAGAGGAGAGAGAGCAACTGAAATTGAAAAACTACGAGGCTAAGTTTGAGGTCAAAGTATTGTGATTAGCTATTATGCAAGTAAGGAATGTGAACAAGGAAATTAATCAGTGACCGCAGATGAATATGGTTTGGTGTGTGTATTGTGTGTGGTGATGTTGTGAGAAGAGAGAAGATGAGCAGAGGAGGTGAAGGAATGGAGAAGAGGAGGAATATTGTTTAAGGGTTTTACGCGCTTGAAACTGTTGCGGTTTTGGTGGTGGTGCGTTGTAGTGGTGTGTTGTGTGTGTGTGTGATGAAGAGAGAGAGAGAAGAGAGAGGAGAGAGAGAGAGAGAGAGAGAGAGGAGAGGAGGAGAGAGAGGGGAGAGAGAGGAGAGAGGGAGGAGAGAGGAGAGTTTGAGTAAATTTGTTTGAAGGGTTTTACGGCGCTTGCAACACTGGTTGCAGGAGTATTGGTGGTGGTAGGGGTGGCGTTGTAGTGGTTGTCATTGTAGTTGCAGGGATGGAGATGTGATGGTGGTAGTAGAGATGATTGTAATGGTGGTTAGTTGTGGTGGATGGATGGTGTGATGTGGAATTGTTGTAATGGGTGGTGGTATGTGGTGGTGATGTGATGGTGGTATTGTTGTGGTGGTAGGGATGGTGATGTGGTGTTGTGTTGTTGTAGCAGTTTTGGTAGGGACGGTGATGTGGTAGTTGTTGTAGTACTGGTGGTAGGGATGGTGATGTTGTGGTTGTAGTAGTGGTGGTAGAGATGGTGGTGTGGTTGTAGTAGTAGTGGTAGTGATGGTTGTAGTAGTAGTGATGATGATGTGGTGGTGGTTGTAGGAGTGGTAGTGATAATGGTGTGGTGGTGGTGGTGGTGGTGGTGGTTGTAGTAGTAATGGTTGTGATGATAGTGTGGTGGTGGTGGTTGTAGAAGTTGTGGTAGTGATGATGATGTGGTGGTGACAGTTGTTGCTGTAGTGGTACTGATGATGTGTTGGTGGTGGTTATAGTGGTAGTGATGACGATGTGGTGGTGGTTGTAGTAGAGTGGTAGTGATGGTTGTAGTAATAGTGATGATGATGTGGTGGTGATGGTGGTTTTGGTTGTAGTAGTAGCAGTGGTGATGATGATGATGTGGTGGTGGTTGTAGTAGTAGTTGTAATGAAGATGATGTGGTGGTGGTGGTTGTATTAGAAGTGACTGGAAAAAAAAAAAGGGGGGGTATCCTTGGAACAATTTAACCTCATCAGAATTTGACGGAAGTTGTCCGTAACCCGGAATTTTTTGCTCCAGACCGTATTTTTTTCCGGTGAAACCGGAGTTTTGGCATCACTGGACCGTACATGGACCTCCTATGGCTTCTAAGACTCCCACAACAGATACATGGACCTCCTATGGCTTCTAAGACTCCCACAACAAATACATAGACCTCCTATGGCTTCTAAGACTCCCACAACAGATACATGGACCTCCTATGGCTTCAAAGACTCCCACAAGAGATACAAAGACCTCCTATGGTTGCTAAGACTCCCACAACAGATACATGGACCTCCTACGGCTTCTAAGACTCCCACAACAGGTACATGGACCTCCTATGGCTTCTAAGACTCCCACAAGAGATACAAAGACCTCCTATGGTTGCTAAGACTCCCACAACAGATACATGGACATCCTACGACTTCTAAGACTCCCACAACAGGTACATGGACCTCCTATGGCTTCTAAGACTTCCCACAACAAATACATGGACCTCCTATGGCTTCTATGACTCCCACAACAGATACATGGACCTCCTACGGCTTCTAAGACCCCCACAACAGGTACATGGACCTCCTATGGCTTCTAAGACTCCCCAATAGATACATGGACCAATATTAAGAAGTTTTTAACACACACAAACTACATTATCTAAGGCCGGGTCTCATTGTAGTATAGAATAAACAACCAACCAAGCCTAGCCAAGTAACTCAATTGCAATCTTTCAACAAAATCGAGTAGCAATGAGAAAGAATAAATAGACCGTATAAAGGTAGTAAACTCTGACCCCAGCGTTGTGTCCTTGGGGTAGACACTTCATACGAGTTATATGTGACCCACGGTCTCTAAACGGTATTATGTCGGAATGACTCGGGTGCAAAAATTGAATTTATCGACACAAATATGAAACCTGGGGTTTGTTTCGATTTGTTATGTAAGAGAATGAAGACACTTTCTCACAATGCAAAAGCTCTAAAATTGGTATTTACTATAAGCTTAATTCTAAAGTCACTTTTCAGGGTCCAATTCATCCTGACATAATACCGTTTCGAGACTATGCCCCTTGACTGAATAGTAAATGCATAGCTGGCTAATACTACTACTATACAGTGACTTGTTATAATATTGTAAACCCCCCCCCCCCCCCAAAAAAAAACAAAAAAACAAAACAAAAAAAAAAAACCAAGTACATACATTGATGGTAGGGCATCATGAGCATCATGGACTGAATAGAAATTTATGTTATGTCGATATGGCCGCCAAGAGGATAAATGATAAATGTATAAATGTTTGTTTTGTTTTTAAGGGTTTTACGGCGCTTGCAACGCATTAAGGTCATATCAGCGCCAGTAAAAAGGAAGAAAATGGGATAGTAAAAAGTTCTAGAATTACAATTAAAGCACCCAAGAAAAGGTAAAGACAAAGGGAGAATTGGTTCAAATAGGGAATTGGTGTAGATTCCAAGAACATGCCATTAATGTACTTAGTTTGAGATCACCTAAAAGTCTCATCCAGACACAAGCACAGGCCCCTACTAAGAGGAATACACTCAAATGTTTACAAATCATATATAATATGTAAACAAAATATAATAAATACAGTCATACCCGAGAGATGATTTACAAGGAAAAAAATATCATCTTCCAAAACGAACTATACATTTGACTGTTTCCCTCTCGGCAAAGGCATCCGACCAGGGCCTGGACAAAACTAAATAATCTCATTCCAATACAAAGACAGAAAGCAAGTTGGAAAACAGATATAGGGGGGGGGGGATAGAAGACACAGTAAGAACCCCCCTGCCCACTATGGGAGGTCAGGAACCCCACCCAGATAAATGTATAAATGAATATTTTTGAAGCTCATGAAGCATATAAAACACGATTGTTATAACGTTTTTATTAGCATTTCTTTTTGATTTATAAAACTAGCACAACTCTTTGAATGAGAAATAATAAATTTCAAGTCAGATTTTCTTGCCTCCTACAAAGTGGTTGTAATTGTTGAGGCTTTAGGCCTGATGTTAAAAAAAAAACTCCAAAAAACACACGAGTATTTGAAACAGTCTTCTGTCACGTAAAGTTCACAACCACATCATAACTGAGATTTAAAAAAAATAATAAATAAAAACAAAACAACAACAATATCATTCATGATATGTAAATATTCTTCTTCATTCAACGACTGAAGAAGAAGAAGAAGAAGAAGAAGAAGAAGAAGAAGAAGAAGAAGAAGAAGAAGAAGAAGAAGAAGAAGAAGGAGGAGGAGGAGGAAGAGGAGGAGGAGGAGGAGGAGGAGGAGGAGGAGGAGGAGGAGGAGGAGAGAAGAGAAGAAGAAGAAGAAGAAGAAGAAGAAGAAGAAGAAGAAGAAGAAAAAAGAAGAAGAAGAAGAGAAGAAGAAGAAAGAAAGAAGTAGGAGGAGGAAGAGGAGGAGGAGGAGGAGGAGGAGGAGGAGGAGGAGGAGGAGGAGGAGGAGGAGGAGGAGGAGGAGGAGGATAAATAAACTTTTCTTCCCTATAGATTGTCTAACACAAAAACTTATTAAGACATTTATTGCCTCGACTAGATAAAAAGGTGAATTAAAAAAGTTTCACTTTGGAGATTCTATTTATGGTACTAAGGGGGTTGTGAGTCAGAAATTGATACATTTGTCAAAAATGGCCTGTAACTTCTGACGCTTGTATGCGGTTCACAGTGACAAGAAATAGTCAATTTCAATGGTAATTATCATCCGATATCATAAATAAATAGGAGCAGAGGGTAAGCCAACTCCCATTTCAATGTTCGGCAATGTCAGATAGCTTAATAGCTTAACTCTCTCCTTACCAGCCAGCCATTTTCAGGCCCCCCCCCCCCCCAAAAAAAAAATCGTTTTTTGTTTTTTTTTGTTTTTTTTGTTTATTGTCGTATTTAAAAGACGGAGATAATTCTAAATTGGCAAAGCCACGACAAACATTGGGTGTCTCCCATTCCTGAGGTAAAAAAAAAAAAAAAAAGGGTTCAAACCATCGAATCACTTCCACACACCACTGCCATTGGTCTTCACCGATCTGGTGGATTGGGAAGGTCCCCCCCCTTTACCACCACCACCACCCCCCTGATGACCTCTCCTTCCCCCAGCCGTTGACGAAGATGATGATGAAAAGGCCCCAGGCTTGGAGGAGACCGTCCCATGACCGGAGGAGACATGGTGGTGTCCCATGCTGTCCGTGCTGGTGTTCATGCCCGTGTGTTCTGAATTCTGTGGATGGGATGGGATAATAAATGTGGTCTAAATTTTTAAAAAAATAAAAAAATAAATAAAATTCCCTTTATTCAACCCCGTGGGGGAAATTTGTCTTTAGGTTCTATTTCTATTCCAAGGGAAGACTGGAATAACCCAAGCATCAGCCACAGTGCAGCGTCGCAAAGTGAGCTAGGGTGATGTTACTTGCTCACTCAAGGACATACATTAACAACAATGGCTATAAAATAGTGTTAGCGTGGAATATTGTCATACGAATGGGAACGGGTAGGGGGAAATTTGAGTCTAAACCAATTTATCAAGAATTTTACAAGAATTGAAGGGGATGGGGGGGGGGGGGGGGTTGGAAAAATGAGTCTAACCCAAACAATGTTGTTGATATTGAAAAATAATTGTGACGAGTGCCTTTCAGGCGAAATGTTAAATGTTGCTGTTGGCTTGAGACACCTTGTAAAGTGCTTTGAACACATTTAGTCAATATTGCTCTATAGATATAAAAGCTCACAAATTTTGGGGCTTGTTTTTTTTTTTTTTTTTTTTAATTTGACTTCAAACTTGATGTTTTTAACTCTCTCTTAACAAGCCATTTTCCGGATTTTCCCCACAACTTCACACCCAACCTATACACAAATAAATTTCACTCAAACACAAAATCTGTTAGTTCTTGCTATACATATTTTTTTCTGCTAAACGAACTTTC
>NC_088369.1:43359072-43374072 GCF_034508935.2 Berghia stephanieae
TTACGGAAAACAGATCAAATGGACGTTTCGGGTTTCCCCTTTATCAACAAAACAGGATGAATGAGATAATGTGGAAGTGGCGTTGTTAACATTAATAAAATTCAAAGACTCAAATTATGTGCTGAGCAAGGCTCGAACCCAGGGCCTTCCGATCTGAAAGCGAGTGTCATACCACAAAACCTCATAGCCGCACAATGGAATCCTGTCACAATGGAATGAGCTTCACAAGTAATAATTTTTTTTTTTAAATTAAAAATATCCACTAAATGTCCTCAAGCACTTTGCAAGGCATCCCTAGCAAACAGCAACACTTATCTCACTCAACCCGAACACCGACTATATCCGTAGTTTACTCGGGTTACTTTTACCCCATGCCTATAATTTATTACATTTTTCATAGACAAATTATAGGCATAGTATCAAAGTTAATATTATTTTTTGGTTTTTATATGTTAATGATAGTTGAATAAAACTATCCATGTACATGCCAATTTTTAAGACATTTTTTCCAATTTTGAAAAGTAGCAAAAATCTCTAGGATTGAGTGAGTTAACATGTAGGACAAGACATGACGCCTGTTAGGCGATATTACAACTTTTTTTTTTTGGACAGAGGCCACGCTATTAAAAAAAAAAAATGAGCTTTTATATAGCGCAATATCCATTAAACATGCTCAAAGCGATTTACAAGGGGTCCCTGGTCAACAGCAACACTTGACATGTAGGACGAGACATGACACGATATTACACCTTTTTTTTTTTTTTTTGGACAGAGACCATGTACCCATTTTAACACCTGAGTAGGGTGAGAGTAAAGAGCCTTTTCCAAGAACTCAACTACCTGCCGCTCAGGACTCGAACTCAGGACCTTCCAATCCGAAGACAAGTGTCATACCACAATCATGATTCATTTTATAATTCTCTAGAATTCATATCAATGGAAAATCAAATAATTTTTTTAAAATTTTCAACTATGGTGAACTTGATTGAGATTCACCCCGACATAATTCTATTCTGAAACCCCAGGTCATATATTATATAATGGTGATGACTATCACAATTGATAGCCTTTTCAAAACAAAAGAAAACAGCACTTGTTTTTTTTAAAGGGTTTTACGGCGCTTGCAACACATTAAGGTCATATCAGCGCCAGTAAAAAGGAAGAAAATGGATAATAAAAAGTTCTAGAATTACAATTAAAGCACAAAAGAAAAAGTGAGACAAAGGGGAATTGGTTCAAATAGGGATCAGATGTAGATTCCAAGAGCACACTATCAAAGTATTTAGTTTGAGATCATCACCTAAAAGTCTCATCCAGACACAAGCACAGGTCCCAACTAAGAGGAATACACTCAAATGTTTACAAATCATATATAATACATAAATAAAACATAATAGAGTGCATAACAGAGAGATGATTTACAAGGAAAAAAAATATCATCTCCCAAAACAATAACTATGCATTTGACTGTTTCCCTCCCAGGCAGGACTCCGACCACGGCCAGGAAAAAAAACAAAGTAATCTCATTCCAAGACAAAGACAGAAAGCATGTTGG
Organism: Berghia stephanieae; assembly: GCF_034508935.2. NCBI lineage: Eukaryota > Metazoa > Mollusca > Gastropoda > Nudibranchia > Aeolidiidae > Berghia > Berghia stephanieae. Next base: position 43,360,628 of record NC_088369.1, read on the forward strand.
AAAACAGATATAAGGGGATAGAAGACACAGTGTGTACCTCCCTGCTCGCTATGGGAGGTCAGGATCCCCACCCAGATAACAGCACTCATACCAGGTCTCTTACTTGAAAATCCAAGTAACAATGCAGGTATTGGTCTCTTGATGAAAATAGTTGGGCCATCAGGGCCCACTCTTATGTAGACTGACTAAGCAACTGGACAATGACTATATAGTATTTTACTGTATTACGAAATTCAGTTCTGATGAAGACTTACGAAATTTTAGTCCCAGACTAAATTTCTTATTTGATTTGACCTTAAATCTTAGTCTGTCCAAACTTCCTGTTCTGAGTCACGAGTTAGTGCCTCATCTCAACTCGTTTTTTTTTTTTTTTCCAAGCACCATCCGAATACGGAATTCTCTACCCGAAAATATCTAAAAAATAAAAATTGGCCAAATTGAATTTGACAGAAAAATTGAAAAAAATCAAAATAAATGCCTAGGCACGTCCATGTGTTCTCACCATACACACAGTCACGATTATCTTCAAAGCACGAAGAAGTTGCGACTTAACCCTCTCCATACCAACTGTAGGCAAATCGTCACATTCACTACGATACAACCAACATTTTTTCTTATTCAATGTCTCTTGTACATCCTACAGTTTAAAGAAAATTAACAGTGTGTTGTAAAGCATGTTTTGTTAAAGAATTTATTTATCTCAAGAACTTAATGCTATTGTGTTTGAGTGAAAAATAATCTATTTTTGTGTTAGTTGGGTGTGAGGTTTTTGGGAAATTCCTGAAAATGGCTGGTAAGGAGAGGGTTAATTAACGACAAGAAAGGTTTAGAATGCTTGAAAATAGATCCTTATGTCTTAAAGACGTGACTGAAGTGTACTGACCTGTTGTCTCTCTCTGAGTTCATGGAGACGGGTCATCTGTCTGGTGACCTCAAGGGCTTGACTTGTCTCTGTCAGGTCAAGGTCAACTGTGAAAGCAAAGGGATAAACTATAATGATGCGATGATGATGATGAAGTTGTTGTTGATGATGATGATGATGATGAATGATGATAATGACTGTAATGTAGTAGAAAAGTATATATACCATATTAGAATATTCCCTTTACTTTTCTGTATTGAATCACTTCTTCTTCCTGTTATTATAGTTATCTACTTCCTGGCGCCAGAATGCCTACTTCCGGTTCTCACTTCTACTCTAGTTTTTAGTCAGTCCAGTACAGGAGCTCAATGAAGTAATATGTCTATCTCAGTTCATTACAATGATCTTAAAAACAACATCTTGAGAATGTATCCAATATCTAATGGTGTCACATAATGTTTCGTCTCAACAAAAATCTGTATCTGTATGGTTGGCGCTGAAGAAACCAATGGTCTGGTTGTATTTCAACGGCGTCCTCATTGGGCGCGGGCCCATGTCAGTCGGGCCTTGAAATCGTTTTGGTGTGGTGCCGTTGTGACCAGTTCATCCAGCCCATTCCACTCCGAGATAGTTCCAATGAAGAAAGAATTTCTGTAGTTTTGTGTTCTTGTCTGTGGGATTTTGAAGCAGTTCGAATTGTTTGTGGCGTATCTGTCAATGGGGTTTTCGGTTATGTGGTTGGCGAAAGGGAGTGCTCGGATTTTTCTTTTGTTTGGTCGTGGTGTGAAAAAGGAGTCTGCCTTTATTGATGGTATTTGATCTGTTATTATCTTGAACATGAATGACAGACGGGTTTCTTTTCTTCTTTGTTGGAGGCTAATGAGGTTTCTTTCTTCTAACATTTTTGTCATGCATCCTGGGGTTCTGCTCTTATAGTTCCCAGTTATGAACCGGGCGCCTTGTCTCTGGACTCTCTCAAGCCGCACTGATAATGATAACTCCAGTCTCGGTGTGTAAAAATAGCAAATCTTAAATTTTAAAAAAACAAAAAAAAAAAAAAAATATTATGATGATAAATGTAACAAATGTTGAAAACTAAAATTATTTTTAATCAATTAAACAATGGCTCATAAACCATCATCTCATTAAAACTATATCTTCAAATGTAAATTTTCACGTGTTTTACATTGGCAGTAAGAAAATTGCTTTTCCAATCAATAAATGTTTAGTTTTGTTTTTTGTTTTTTTTTCGTCATGGCAACGTGTTATTTATATCAAAAAGCTAAATATGTGCTGGGCAAAAACGACAATAGACTTCATTAGCATAGAAACAATACACACGCATTTGAATAAAAAATATCTTAAAAATTTCTGATATCAATTTTATTGATAAAATGAACGAAAATTCCCAAATTTCGATTCTAGATGGTTCAATAAGAGTGAATTAATAATTCTGTTAAGCTCTTCCAAGTGAAGTTCGATCTTTCCATTACTTTTACACCAAGAATACTTAACTCTTTCAGGGCCATTGGCCACACTATGCAGCCAGAGCAGAATCTGTTCTACTGGCCAATGATCGCACAGTGTGGCCGGTCTTGAAAGGCAAAAACAATAATGTAGTCCAATCCTGCTTTCTACAAAAGTACTATAAATTGAACCAATAGTATCATTTCTTTCATCAGAACATTCAACTCAAATTGTTTGAAAAATTGTTTAATAAATACAAATCATTATCTTCCGGCATTTCTCTATTCCCTTCTTTTTTTAATCATTATAAAAACAAGTGATTTTTTCACGCTTTTTTTTCTAAACTTGGTTAGGACTTGAACTACAGACAATTTGTTGTCCATCAAATCAGAAAATCTGGGTCTATCCCTAGTTAAGGATTTTTTAAAGACAGTTTTTTAAAAGTTTTTTTTTCTTCTTCAAGTTTGTTTAGTTATATGTTCCATTTTTTCTCTCAGTTGTCTAGCGCTTTAAATTTATACATTTTATCTTGCACAACAGTGATTGCTGTCCAATTTTTAGCTACAGGTTCACAGATTGTATTTTAACTCACTCAATCCTAGAGATTTTTGCTAATTGTCAATATTGGAAAAAAATGTATTAAAAATGAGGATGTAGCATAGATAGTTTTATTCAACTATCATTAACATGTAAAAACTAAAAAACATTAACTTTGATACCACGCCTATAATTTGCCTCAGAAAAATGTAATAAATAGGCATGGGGTAAAAGTAACCCTGGGTAAACTTCGGATATAGTCGGTGTGAGGGTTGAGTGAGTTAAAAGGCTGTAACAAATACTTTTCCAGAGATGAACTTATATCAGTTCTGATTGTTTAGTTGTAAAAGATCAAACAGATGTCTAGAAGCTTCAATCATAATAAATAATATGAACATTGCTATTCCATCATCATCATCATCATCATCATCATCATCATCATCATCATCATCATCATCATCATTGTCATCATCATCATCATCATCATCATTCTCATCATTATAATCATTATCATTATCATCATCATTATCATCATCATCATCATCATCATCACCATCATCATCATCATCATCATCATCACCATCCATCATCATCATCATCATCATCATCATCATCATCATCATCATCATCATCATCATCATCATCGACAGTATCAATCATCAGGTCTACAGCACAACTAGGTTAGTTATTTAAATGTAAAGACAATAATTTAAATAATAAAAAAAAAAAAATAAAACAAATATAAAACATAGCTGTAGTGTTGCCACTATTGATGTTATTATAATAATTATCATTGTTGCTGTTGTTGTTGTCATAGTCGTTGATATTGTTAGCACACTTACTAGAGTTTTTTAAAAATGGGTTAAAGTTAAAGAATACTACATTTCAATTTCTAGTTTTGATACAAACAAAACACAAAACACACACACACACACAGACACACAAACACACACTACAGCAAATGCAAACACGCGCAAGTGAGTCAACGCATAACACGCTACCTTCTCCTTCATTATCCAAGTCTAAAGAGAAAGGGGGGGGGGGGCGGTGTAAGAAGAAAAGTAACAAATACAAAACAAGACAAAATTTTTTAAAAAGTAATAAAAACCAAACAAAGAAAACAAATGAGGCAGGCCCCTGTCTTGTTAAGACTTTTCTTTTTCTTCTTCTTCTTCATGGTCGTTGTAGTATAGATAGTATGCGCTTGGCTAAGAAACTCACAGCATTGCCATCCGGAAGTATAACGGACCAACACACAGAACTATGTGTAAACATGAACGTTTATAGTCTGGTTAATACAGTTTAGTGAGAAGTACTCATAAACGTGGATGGCAAAAACTAATAACAAAGACATGAGTGACATCATCTTCGTTCTATCTATAGGATTCAGACCACAATTCACATTTATGAAGATCACCATACACACACACACACACACACACACACACACACACACACTCACATATTCATAATACAAGCTGTGATTATTTCATTTTTGATAATTTTTTCCCCAAGACCCTTTCAAATTCTGTATTGTTTTTATTTTAGTTTCTATCGACTCTTGAGGGAGTTTATTACTTAACTATAAATGCGATGTGCTTATCAGTCCAACAGCTTCTTTGTCATTTCTTAGACAGAGATGAGTTCAAATTTCTTAATGTTACACAGTACGATAGTGTGTTGGTTACACCATACAAAGTGCAATTGTTTTGCCTGCTGGAACGGGTGACTATTTGACATTATGTGCAATTAACTCTCACATTAATACAAAAAATACACAATAAGGCCTAATGAATTGGTTGAACATTCACTTGTATCAAAGTCGGGTGCTATAAGATATATTCAGAGACGCCAATTTTCAATTTGACTCACGGGAATTTCAGACACCACTCGGAGGAATTTCAATGCCGAAAAAAGGAATTTTCGCACACACAAAAAAAGGGAATTGGGGTGGTATTTGATATTGTTTAAATATTGTATAGATCTAAATAGATAACTGATTAGAACTATATTATGATATATAAACACATTGCCAAATACAGCCCCAAAGTTTCCTTATTTCAAATGAAGTAAAGCTCCAACACCTAATGGTAGTGATTGTAGTAATGGTGGTAGTGAGGATGATGTGGTGTTGGTGGTGGTGGTAGTAGTAGTAGTAGTAGTAGTAGTAGTGATGATGACGATGTGATAATGGCTGTTGTAGTAGTAGTAGTAGTGGTGGTAGTGATGATGTGGTGGTGGTGGTGGTTGTAGTCGTAGTAGTAGTAGTAGTAGTAGTAGTAGTAGTAGTAGTAGTAGTAGTAGTAGTAGTAGTAGTAGTAGTAGTAGTAGTAGTAGTAGTAGTAGTAGTAGTAGTGATGATGACGATGTGATAATGGCTGTTGTAGTAGTGGTAGTAATGTTGATGTGATGGTGGTGGTGGTTGTAATTGTAATGATGATGTGGTCTGGGTGATTGTAGTAGTAGTAGTGATGATGTAGTGATGGTGGTTGTAGTACACATGATGATGTGGTGGTGGTGGTTCGAGTAGTAGAGTGATGATGATGATGTAGTGGTGGTTGTAGTAGTAATGGCAATGATAATGATGTGGTGGTGGTGGTTGAAGTAGTAGTGGTAGTGATGATGATGTGGTAGTGGTGGTGGTTGTAGTAGTTGTGGTCGTGATGATGGCGATGTGGTGGTGGAGGTTGTAGTAACAGTGGTAGTGATGATGTGGTGGTGGTGGTGCTATTGTAGTGGTAGTATTGGCAGTGATGTTGATGAGGTGGTGGGTGGTGTTGTATTAGTAGTGGTAGTGATAATGATGATGTGGTGGTGGTTGTAGTAGTATTGGTAATGATGATGATGTGGTGGTGATGATTGTAGTAGTAGTGGTAGTTAAGATGATGTGGTGGTGTGTTAGTATGTGTGATGATGATGGTGGTGTGAGTTGTAGTGAGATTGTAGTGGTGGTGGTGGTTGTAGTAGCAGTGGTAGTGATGATGATGTGGTGGTGGTTGTAGTAATAGTAGTGGTAGTGATGATAATGTGGTCGTGGTGGTTGTAGTAGTAGTGGTAGTGATGATGTGGTGGTGGTAGTTGTAGCTGTAGTGGTAATGATGATGATGATGATGTGGTAGTGGTTGTTGTTGTAATAGTAGTGGTAGTGATGATGATGATGTGGTGGTGGTGGTTGTTGTAGTAGTATTGGTAGTGATTATGATGTGATAGTGGCTGTTGTTGTAGTAGTAGTAGTGATGATGATGTGGTGGTGGTGGTTGTTGTAGTAGTATTGGTAGTGATGATGATGTGATAGTGGCTGTTGTTGTAGTAGTAGTGATGATGATGTGGTGGTGTGGTGGTTGTAGTAGTAGTGGTAGTTATGATGATGTGGTGGTGATGGTGGTTGTAGTAGTTGTGGTCGTGATGATGATGTGGTATTGGGTGTATTGTAGTGGTCGTGATGATGATATGGTGGTGGTGGCTGTAGTAGCAGTGATAGTGATGATGATGTGGAGGTGGTGGTTGTTGTAGTAGTAGTAGTAGTAGTAGTAGTAGTAGTAGTAGTAGTAGTAATAGTAGTAGTAGTAGTAGTAGTTGTAGTAGTAGTAGTAATAGTAGTAGTAGTGATGATGATGAGGTTGTGGTTGTCGTAGTAGTGGTAGTGATGATAATGTGGTGGTGGTGGTTGTAGTGGTAGTGATGATGTGATAGTGGTTGTTGTTGAAGTAGTAATGGTAGTGATGATGATGTGATGGTGGTGGTAGTTGTAGTAGTAATGGTAGTGATGATGATGTGGTGGTGGTGGTTGTAGTAGTAGTAGTGGTAGTGATGATGGTGGTGGTTGCAGTAGTTGTGGTAGTGATGATGATTGTATTAGTAGTGGCAGTGATGATGTGGTTGGAGGAGGTGGGGGGGGGGGGGGGTTATAATTGGAACAAATTGACCTCACCGGAATTTAACGGAAGTTGCCCGGAACTCGGAATTTTTCACTCCAGACCAGAGTTTTTATTTTTGGAGAGAGAGAGAGAGAGAGAGAGAGAGAGAGAGAGAGAGAGAGAGAGAGAGAGAGAGAGAGAGAGAGAGAGAGAGAGAGAGAGAGAGAGAGAGAGTGCTCAAAGTGAATGTAGTGATATGTAGAGAAACATGAACTTGAAAAACTAACGAGGCTAAAGTTGAGGTCAAAGTATTTGTGATGAGCTATTATTGGCAAGTATACAGGAAGGTGAACAGGACAATTAATGCAGTAACCGAATTTATTCATTTGTTTGTGGGCGTGTGTATATGTGTGTGTTTGTGGAGAGAGAGCGAGAGAGAGAGAGAGATATATATATATATATATATATATATATATATAGAAGAGGAGAGAGAGAGAGAGAGAGAGAGAGAGAGAGAGAGAGTTATGATAGTGTGGTGGTGTTGGTTGTAGAAGTAGTGGTAGTGATGGTGGTGGTTGTAGTAGTTGTGGTAATGATGATGATGTGGTGGTGACGGTTGTTGCTGTAGTGGTAATGATGATGACGTGGTGGTGGTTGTAGCGTAGATTTAGTGATGGTAGTAGTATAGTGAAGATAATGTGGTGGTGGTGGTTGTATTAGCAGTGACTGGAGGAGGGGGGGGGGTATCCTTGGAACAATTTAACCTCACCGGAATTTGACCATTGACAGAAGTTGCCCGTAACCCGGAATTTTTTGCTCCAGACTGGATTTTTTTCCGGTGAAACCGGAGTTTTAGCATCACTGTACATTTCTAAATTTTAGGCCAAAATAAAATTTTAATCTGACGGTAAAAAATCCAAATTTGGCAAAATTTAATCTCAACCAAAATGTACAAAATCAATAAACGTGTGGCTATTTTTAATTTCATCATGTGATCAAGCACTTTGGCCGACAGTAGTTTTGTTCACACTTGTGGACAGAAGAGCTCTGAAATAAATTTTTTCAAAAATAATTAAGTTGTATTATCCGAAAGTGGAAATAGGATCAACTTATTTCTTTACCTTTTTGTTGTTGTTGTTGTTGTTGTTTGTCTGACACTTTGTGTGTGTTTTTTTTTTTGTTTTTAAGGGTTTTACGGCGCTTGCAACACATTAAGGTCACATCAGTGCCAGTAAAAAGGAAGAAAATGGGATAGTAAAAAGTTAAAGAATTACAATCAAAGCATCCAAGAATAAGGCAGACAAAGGGGAATTGGTTCAAATAGGGAACAGACATAGATTCCAAGAGCACACTATGGGTGTACTTAAGTTTGAGATCACCTAAAAGTCTCATCCAGACACAAGTGCACAGGTTCCCACTAAGAGGAATACACTCAAATGTTTACAAATCATGTCTGACACTTTAACCACTGAGCTATCGGCATGTAACTTACCAGTCAGATCCCTTGAAGATTCCAGAAAGTCAAAGGAGTCGTTGTCTCCCTTGTCTCCCTCCCATTCAACAGTTCCAGGAGCCTTCTGAAGAAGCTGGTAATTTAAAAAAATAAAAAAATAAATAAAACAAAACAAAACAAATTGTTTGTTTTTAAGGGTTTGACGGCGCTTGCAACACATTTAGGTTATATCAGCGCCAGTAAAAAGGAAGAAAATGGGAAAGTAAAAAGTTCTGGAATTAAAATTAAAGCACCCAAGAGAAAGTAAGACAAAGGGGAACTGGGAACAAATGGGGATCAGATGTAGATTCCAAGAGCACACCACCAATGTACTTAGTTTGAGATCACCTATAAGTCTCATCCGGACACAAGCGCTAAATCCAACAAAATGGAAAACACTTAAATGCTTACATTATACATCCAAAATAACAAATATAATAATACATAACAGAGAGATGATTCACACAGAAAAAAAAATCATCTCCCAAAACAATAACTATGCATTTGACTGTTTCCCTCCCAGCCAGGACTCCGGCCAGAGCCAGTACAAAACCAAGTAATCTCATTCCAAGACAAAGGCAGAAAGCAAGCTGAAAAACAGATATAGGGGGATAGATGAATAGATGAATAATTATTAATAATAATAATAATAATAATAATAATAATAATAATAATAATAATAATAATAATATAATAATAATAATAATAATAATAATAATAATAAAAATAATAATAATAACAATAATAATAATAATAATAATAACAATAATAATAATAATAATAATAATAATAATAATAATAATAATAATAATAATAATAATAATAATAATAATAATAATAATAATAATAATAATAATAATAATAATAATAATAATAATAACAACAATAACAACAACAAAAATACAAAATATTTACATAGTGCCCGTCCCATACAATAATATCTAGCTAATACAAACATCACATCCATTTATGAGAATGGATACGACCCACATATCCAGAGAACCTACCATCTGTATATAATGCTGTAATTCCTCCTGACGATTCATGTGGGCGTCGACTTGATCTGTCAAATGACTGTAGTCAGCCTGGAGTCTAATAAGTGTGTGTGTATGGATGGGGGGTCGGTAGGAGGAGGGGATGGGCAGGGAGGGAAGAAAAGAGACATGACATAGTCAATTGTTGAATTAGTGTCATCATCATCATCATCATTGCCTTTTTCAACCTGGGTCAGGGTATAGGCCACAGACGAACAATTTCCATCCTTCTCTATCCTGAGCTAACTTTTTTATCTCGTTTTATCATTTCTTATCACTTCTCTGTATATCAGCTTCTTTAATTCTTCTCCATGTTCCTTGCCTGTTGTCCTTCATAAATTCTGTCATTGCAGAAACTCTTTGGTCACCCCGAGCTAAAAAAAGGATTTGATTTGTCCGTCTGCGTTTCTGTAACAATTTGAATTTTACAGAAGGGGTGTTAACCCTTTGCCAACCCCCAACCTGGAGGACCAGGTGACTCAAAAAGGGGGAATCACACACCATTAGTATTAGTCGCCTTTTACGACCCGCTGGCTTGGCGTTGGGCTATTCTTGCACTCTCTCAGTTGAGGAACCCCAGTTCTAATTCCATTTGTCAGCAAATAATATGAAGTTTGTGATAATATAACAAGTATTCTAAATACAATTATTCTGAGCGTATTGACTTTTAACTCTATTTTCTTCATCTACCTCACACCGACACAAACAAATAAGCAAAATATGTATATATTTGTATACTGTGCTTCACAATGTTTCATTGTTGTTGTTTGTTTGTTTTTAGGTGTTTAACGGCGCTTTCGACACTATTTAGGTAATTTAAGCGCCCGTTTCTGTCTTTTATCAATTTTTATCGGCCTTGAGGGGCCATAGCTGTTCAATGGTGTACTGTTGTAATAAATTTTTTATAAAATCATAATAGTTACATGTTTCTTATTTAAAAATATTTATTTACAATTTCTGCAGGAGTTCACATTCCTGCAGATCCTATAAAATTTTTTCCCCTACCAGTGACCATGCAGTTGTATACATAGAGGGAGTGGGGACAATCATGCAAATGAAGCCGTTGAAGATCCGAGAGAAGAACTGCCCTATGGAACTGAGCTCCCCAGGAATAATGAATGGGTAACACTGAACACAGCACGGGCAAAAATTGGGAGAACAGCTTGGAAGGAAGCATGAAAAAGTGGGGGCTGGTTGAGACTAGTTTGTGTACATAATGTGTTCTTATGATTTGACACTTGTCTTCTGACGTGTAGGTCCCAGGTTTGAGTCCCAAGTCTCATTGTGGTCGGTGCAAAGGTTCAATCCTTGGAAAAATGACTCTTTACTCATATTCCCTCACCACACTCATGTGTAAAATGAGTACCAAGCTGGTTACACCATTGTTTCAGTCAAAAAAAAAAACAAACAAAAAAAACCCCCCCAAAAAAAACCATCATTGTATCATGTCTCGCCTTACATTTTAAGTGTTTTGCAGTTGGCTTGGGACCCTTGCAAAGCACTTAAAGCAATTTACAGACCTGCCAACCCTTCACATTCCAAAAGTGGAATCAGAAGGCCTGAAAATAAGAATTTGAGACAAAAAAAAATTGAAATTTCACCTTTTTAACCTACCCCCCCCCCCCCCTCTATTCGCTCTTTTTTATTCTTCTTACCATCATCATCATTTTTGATAATCGGAATTTTCGAGACAATGACGGAATAGTACAAAATGGAAGAGTGAAAATAGGAATGATTCCGCCAAAAACGGAAGAGTTGGCAGGTATGAATTTAGTGGATTACCGCCGCTACATTATAGCTCAAGTTACAATTTTCACAAACCAATCCACTAAGCAACCAACCTACCCACCTGACAGGATCAGTCACCACACTACTCCCCTGGCTGGTCACACTGTCCTCCAGATCTTCTCGACGCAGGGCTGGCTGTCTGACAGGGGGGGATAGGTCACCGCCTGAGAAATGGACATTTCATTAGAATTAGATACTGTCGCCTAGGCATTCCATGAAGGAATATATAGAGAGAGATGTACATTCCTCCCATCAAACCCAAGCATCGGTAACACACTCTGGAACAACTATAAAAAACGTCTAACTTCGACGTCATGGCACAAGACCGAAGGTGCTCACTGGTTCGGATAAGTAAGTAAGTAAGTAAGTAAGTAAGTAAGTAAGTAAGTAAGTAAGTAAGTAAGTAAGTAAGTAAGGAAGGAAGTAGTAAGTAAGTAAGTAAGTAAGTAAGTAAGTAAGGAAGGAAGGAAGTAGTAAGTAAGTAAGTAAGTAAGTAAGTAAGTAAGTAAGTAAGTAAGTAAGTAAGTAAGTAAGTAAGTAAGAAAGTAAGTAAGAAAGTAAGTAAGTAAGTAAGTAAGTAAGTAAGTAAGTAAGTAAGTAAGTAAGTAAGTAAGTAAGTAAGTAAGTAAGTAAGTAAGTAAGAAGGAATATGGACAGTCCATCAAACAAGATGTCTGATGCCAACAGGAATCACCCATGTTGTCCAAAGTGAAATATAACATGGATAGGAAAAACAAAAGGGAAAATTAAGTAAGTTGCTGGTTTCTGTGAATTGTAAAAAAGTGCAATATTATCCCTATTGAGCTCATCACCCCCCACCCCCTGCTCTAGCCTTTCGATTCTATTACCATCTTTCTTTCTTCTTCTGAAAATTTAAAGAAAACCCCCACTCCCTCAACTAGCCCATACAGACAGACATCCAATGATCTGTTGAAACCGTCTTCTTCAGAGCCATTAGGCCCTTGGAGCCAGAGTTGATCCTGGTTTCTCTAGCATGAAATGGACAAAAGCAATTGAGACATTTTGGGCTCAAATCCCTTCTTCAGGAAACAACATAAACGATAAAAGCTGTAAAAATTCTGGTAAAATCCGGATGGACGGAAGGAAAAGTCTTGGCAGATGAAACTTTACTTTTTTCAATCGTTTATCTCAGGTGGATGTGGTGCACCCTTCAATCCATTCACCAACTCATCCAACCATATATCCATCTTTCCATCCATGCATCCATCCCGTTTATCCCAAGTGGATGTGCACCCTTCAATCCATTCACCAACTCATCCATCTTTCCATCCATGTATTCATCCCATACATCCATGCATCCATCCTTCCATCCAAACAGCCATGCTTCCATCCATCCATCCAGACATCCATCCTTCCATCCATTCATCCCATCCATCCATGCATCCATTCATCCATCCTTCCATTCATCCATTCATCCCATCTCCATCCATCAATCCATCCATCCACTCGTCTCATCCATCTATCTATCAATCCATATATAAACATACCATTCATTGCATGATCTCTCTGCAAGGAATTTCCATGGTAAAAGGATGGGGGCCAAACTTGTTCGGACGTCGATGCCTCTGTCAGTTAAATAAAAAAGAAAATACTATAATTACATTCAACAAAAATTTGTAGTTTCATTTCAAGGAGCATAATGCAAGTCTTCTTCTTCTCCTTCTTCTCTTCTTCTTCTCCTTCTTCTTCTCCTCCTTCTTCTTCTTCTTCTTCTCCTTCTCCTCCTCCTCCTTCTTCTTCTTCTTCTCCTCCTCCTCCTCCTTTTCTTCTTCTTCTTCTTCTTCTTCTTCTTCTTCTCTTCTTCTTCTTCTTCTTCTTCCCTCCTCTCCTCTCTTCTTATTCTTCTTAAATCTTCTTCTTCTCTCTTCTTCTTCTCTTGCTTCTCTTCTTTTCTCTCCTCTTCTTCTTCGTTGTGTAAATGCCACCTTTACGAGGATCACTCTCATTTGACATCCGGATAAATGCAAGAAATAAAAGACAATCACTTCATTTTCACTGACGTCACTAATTTCACCAAAGGGAAACAACTCTCTTTATTCATATTGGAAGCATTCCTGCTTCTGCAGAACTGGTGGCAAGTTGGGTTCTAAGTCTTATGCATGGATTAGGGGGGGGGGGGGGGGGGGTTACTCATTGACCAAAGAAGGTAGAGGGGTGGGGGTCAATTTGATACCAATCCTAGATTATAGGAAGGGGGGTGGGTGTTACTCATCTGACCAAAGAAGGTAGTGGGTGGGGTGGGTGCAATTTGACCAATCCATAGATAGAGGAAGGGGGCGGGGGGGGGGGGGTGACATATATGTACATTGCTATTTCATTTCGATACCACTTCTAGGGTTTAGGGAGGCTTTTTGTTGGCTTGTTTTGTTTTCTCCTCTTTAAGAAAT
>NC_088369.1:43379072-43389072 GCF_034508935.2 Berghia stephanieae
TTTTCCACCAGGGAGGAGGGTGGACCTAACATTCTGTTACAAATTATTTGATGATAGCGTATCGTTTTGTGACAAGTGTTGGCAACTACATTAATCCAGTAAATACTCTTTTCGTTGTCTTTTGCAAAATTTAGCCTCTAAAAATTTTTTTGGGGTAAGGGAGATTTGTGGGGAAAAAAGGGAGGGGATTGAACATTTTGGAGAGACTTATTTCAGCGATTTAAAGATCTGAACAAGTCTGTAGGAATGAAAGGGGCCAGACACACCAAGAAAGTTAAATACAAGAAAAAAAAAATCCATTAAATGCTATATAAATGATGTTGACGACGTAGACCTTTTATAAGAGAAATTTTGTATTAGTAAAATAACTAAAATATTAAATGACCAGAATCATCCACTAAGACCATCATTTATTACGTCAGGAAGGAGTGGTCGCCCTTTCTCTATTTCAACAAAAACAGAGAGACAACGAAAATCTTTTCTGCTGTTCAGCATTAGGCTTTATAACAACAAGCAATAATCATTTTCTATAATTATTTCGCTTTTTTACTTTCAAATAATGTAAATATTAATTTATTGATTTATTTGTTTTGCAATCTTTTCAATTTTCAATTTCTAGTGACAGTTTTAACTATTTTACAATGTAGAAATTATTCATATAAAGCGCGGCTCTGATTGTGGAGCTGCTCCTTTTTTATATATACATCATATTTCCATTATATTTTTATCTTATTGTGTAAATTATAACACACCTGTACAAAAAATTTCCTTTTTGGGATGCAATAAAGTATTATTATTAGTATTATTATTATTATTATTATTATTATTATTATTATTATTATTATTATAAAAAACATCCCAAAAAAAGGTCGACCTTAACTGGTACCTCAGTCGAGGTAGACTGATTTTTTGGGATGTTTTTTTTTTTTTTTCGTATTTTTCTTTCTTGCTTTCTGTTTTGTTTTTTGTTTGTGTTTGTTCTTAAAGGGTTTTATGACGATTGCAACACATTTAGGTCATATCCAGCGCCAGTAAAAAGGAAGAAATTGGATAGTAAAAATATTCTAGATGTACAACTAAAAGGACTTGAGGAAAAGTAAGAAAAAGGGTCATGGTTCAAATAGGGAACAGATGTAGACAATTCTCTTCCTAATTGCTCCAATGAACCTTTCCTGATAAGAGCATTGTAAATTATAACATTTAAACAAAAAATTTTTGGAATGTTGATCAAAATAAACATTTATATATAAAGCCCATTAAAATAATCCTACTATAAGAATAATAGTCTGAATTAAATCAGTCAATAATACTGCCGTTGTTTTTAAAAACACAGTATATGCAATGTTAACCAAATAGCACATACTGTGTTCTTTAATAAAAAGGCAGAATATATATCTTTTTTTATGATTGACTTAATCTCTAGCAAGTGAGATATGAGAAAGTCCATGCACAAAAAAATACTGTACCGTTTGACCACCAACATCAAATCAAAAGTGTAATAAAAGATGAATTATTAGTCAAATGTTTCTTTTCATAGTTTACTTCAAATTTAAAACAGTAGATGCCCGTTTTCAACACACATCAGCTTTGATCTCAAAACGTAATGAAAAAAACAAAACTCCAAACAGTTCTTGATCCTCCCTGACCCAAATCCTCCAATCAAAACACAAGTCCAAAGGGCAACTACCCAATTAATAATAAACATCAAAATCAAACAGAGTCAAACCTTAGTTGTCTCCCCTATCACAGAGTAGTTTTTAACAAAAAGACAAAAGTTGACAAGTTGGGAAATCTGAATGACTTTACCTGAACATGTATTCCTCCACTCTGTCCATCTTTGCCATCTCCTCTCCCTTTCCTCCTCCTCCTCCTCCTTGATTCTCTCTATCCTTGGCACTATAAATACTATTACTGATTTGGTTGGGCCCAGAGGAGTTATGACTAGCAGACAAGACACTGTTATTATTACTACTGCCACCGCTTACATAGCCATCATAACCAAAACCACCACCACCACCACCACCACCACTTTCCACACCATCAATACAGAATGGCGACGCATTCTTTTCAGACATCTTCATTTGGCCGGTGGTTTCACCATAGCCAGTTTTCTGCTTTCCTTGAGGAGGAGTGGACACTGTAGTTGCAGTGGTTGTTGACGATGTCATTGTAGCAGTGGTGGGAGCAGTCACAACAACCGTTGATTGCTGGAATAATGACGTGGACGAAGACGATGAAGGAGGTGGTGGTGGTGGGGGGGCAGTGGATGTTGACATGATGAGAGAAGCTAGATTGAGGCTGGCAGTGAGGGAAGAGTCGTTGTTGCCAGAACTGCCACTGTTGTTGATGGTGCTGGCGGCACTGCTGTTATCAATCGTTGGTTGTTGAGAGGATTGTGAATTTGCCAGGAAACCGGATAGCGACATTGACTGGTTTGACATAAAGGAACTGCTCAGGCCCTGCAATGAGATATTCAATGACAATCTCAAATATACTAATGATAACACTTCAAATAAATATGGGTAATTGTGTGATGAACTGGAAAAAAATTCTTGCTTTTTTCTTTTTTTTTTTAAATCTTAAGTTACTATCTTATTGGGTCTCTCAGTCAGGGAGGGTATGAAAAGCAAGGGAAAAAAAAAAAACTGCAGTTTTAAAAATAATCTTAGTAAAATTTCCAAAAAGGATTTAGCAAATTTAAAGCTAAGCAATAAAAAGGATCCAGTTAAAGAAAAACTCTGATTTTTCAAAAAAACCTTTTAAAAAAACCTTCTCAAGTTATTGCAGACAGTGTGAGCAACGTTTTTACAAAGCTCGTCATAAATTTATAATGAACATCTGCCACTTAAACCGTGTTACTTCATTCACCTATTTTAATCTCTCCTTGTAGAGAATAGGGCCGTGAACAAATCTTCTTCAGGCTATCTATAGCTATGTGCGGCTATGTGGTCTTGTGGTATGACACTCGCTTTCGGATCGGAAGGTCCTGGACTCGAGCCTCGCGCTCGGCGCATAGTTGAGTCCTTGGAAAAGACTCTTTACTCACATTCTCTCACCGTACTCAGGTGTAAAATGAGTACCTGGTCGTTAACAGCGTTGTCTTTGTCCAAAAAATTGTAATATCGCCTAAGAGGCATCGTGTCCCGTCGTACATGTTAAATGTTGCTGTTGACCAGGGACCCCTTGTAAAGCACTTTGAGCACGTTTAGTGGATATTGCGCAATATAAAGCTCAATTCTATTTATTATTATCCTGTCAGCTGCAGCAGTATATGCCTCCCACCCTCTAGGGTACAAATCTTATTTTGCTTCTTTCTTTATCAACTAAATCATATCTCATATCTAAACCAAGTTAAATAAAATTCAAAACGTAGATACTTACTTGTGTTCATATCATTTAGCACATTCTTATTCCGATCTTGTGCGGCTATGTGGTCTTGTGGTATGACACCGCTTTCGGATCGGAAGGTCCTGGGTTCGAGCCTCGCTCAGTGCATAGTTCAGTCTTTGGAAAAGGTTCTTAACTCATTTTCTCTCACCGTACTCAGGTGTAAAATGAGTACCTGGCTGTTAACAGCGTTGTCTCTGTCCGAAAAAAAATTGTAATATCCCCTAACAGGCGTCATGTCCCATCCTAAATGTTAAGTGTTGCTGTTGGCCAGGGACCCCTTGTAATTGTAAAGCGCTTTGAGTTTGAGTACTTTTAATGGATATTGCGCTATATAAAAGCTGAATTTTAATTTACAGACTTTAACTAGGGCAAATATTCTACCGCCTCCCCCAATCCCAAATCAGAAACAACCAGCTAAAAAGTGATTCCTTGACCAGCTGGCAGGGTGGTGGGGAGTCCTTACCTTTTTCTGCGGGGTGCTGACCAGCAAAGACACAGCCTCATTCCACTGGGATTGCATCATAAATTGGAGCTTGCTGAGGATTTCCATCCTGAGATGAGAAAACAATAACAATAATAATAATAATAATAATAATAATAATAATAATAATAATAATAATAATAATAACAGAGACGCCAACTTTAAATTTGGCTCACAGGAGTTTCAGACACCACTCGTAGGAATTTCAATGCCGAAAGAGGAATTTCCGCACACAAGAAAAAGGAATTGGAATGGTATTTGGCATTGTGTTTACATATTGTATAGTTCTAAATAGATAACAGATTAGAATTATATTATGATACATAAACACATTGCAAAATACAATCCCAAAGTTTCCTTATTTCAAATGAAGTAAAGCGCCAAAACCTAATGGTAGAGATTGTAGTACTGGTGGGAGTTAGAATGATGTGGTGCTGGTGGTTATTGTAGTAGTGGTAGTAATGATGATGATGTGATAGTGGTTGTTGTTGTAGTGATGATGATGTGGTTGTGGTATAGTGGTTGTAGTAGTTGTGGTCGTGATGATAATGAGGTGGTTGTAGTAGTGGTGGTAGTGATGTTGATGTCGTGGTGATGGTGGTTGTAGTACAAATGGTAGTGATGATAATGTGGTAGTGGTGGTTGTAGTAGTTGTGGTAGTGATGATGATGTGGTGGTGGTGGCTGTAGTAGTAGTAGCAGTAGTGATGATGTGGTGGTGGATGTAGTAGTAGTGGTAATGATGTTGTGGTGGTGGTGGTGGTGTGATTGTAATAGTAGTGATGATGATGTGCTGGTGGTTGTAGTAGTAGTGGTAGTGATGATGATGTTGTAGTGGTAGTTGTAGTAGTAGTAGTGGTAGTGATGATAATGTGGTAGTGGTGGTTGTAGTAGTAGTGGTAGTGATGCTGATGTGGTGGTGGTGGTTGTAGTAGTAGTAGCAGTAGTGATGATGTGGTGGTGGTTGTAGTAGTAGTGGTAATGATGTTGTGGTGGTGGTAGTGATTGTAATAGTAGTGGTCGTGATGATGATGTGGTGCTGGTAGTTGTAGTAGTAGTGGTAGTGATGATGATGATGTTGTAGTGGTAGTTGTAGTAGTAGTAGTGGTAGTGATGATAATGTGGTAGTGGTGGTTGTAGTAGTAGTGGTAGTGATGATGATGTGGTGATGGTGGTTGTAGTAGTAGTAGTAGTGGTAGTGATGATAATGTGGTAGTGGTGGTTGTAGTCGTAGTGGTAGTGATGATGATGTGGTGGTGGTGGTTGTAGTAGTAGTAGTAGTAGTAGTGTAGTAGTAGTAGTAGTAGTAGTAGTAGTGATGATGTGGTGGTGGTGGTTGTAGTAGTAGTGGTCGTGATGATGAGGTGGTGCTGGTGGTTGTAGTAGTAGTGGTAGTGATGATGATGATGTTGTAGTGGTGGTTGTAGTAGTAGTAGTGGTAGTGATGATGATGTGGTGGTAGTGGTTGTAGTAGTAGTGGTAGTGATGATGATGTGGTGCTGGTTGTAGTAGTAGTGGTAGTGATGATAATGATGTTGTAGTGGTGGTTGAAGTAGTAGTAGTAGTGGTAGTGATGATGATGTGGTGGTGGTGGTTGTAGTAGCAGTGGTAGTGATGACGATGTGGCGGTGGTGGTGGTAGTTGTAGTAGTAGCAGTGGTGGTAGTGATGAAGATGAGGTGGTGGTGGTGCTTGCAGTAGTAGTGGTAGTGATAATGATGTGGTGGTGGTTGTAGTAGTGGTGGTGGTAGTGATGATTATGTGGTGGTGATGATGGTTGTAGTACAAATGGTAGTGATGATGAACTGGTAGTGGTGGTTGTAGTAGTAGTAGTGGTAATCATGATGTGGTGGTGGTGGTTGTAGTAGTAGTAGCAGTAGTGATGATGTGGTGGTGGTTGTAGTAGTAGTGGTAATGATGATGTGGTGGTGGTGGTTGTAGTAGTAGTGGTGGTGATGATGTGGTGGTGGTGGTTGTAGTAGCAGTGGTAATGATGATGCAGTGGTGGTGGTGGTGGTTGTAGTAGTGGTAGTGATGATGTGGTGGTGGTGGTTATAGTAGTAGTAGTGATGATGGTGGTGGTTATAGTAGTAGTGGTAGTGATGATATGGTGGTGGTGGTGGTTGTAGTAGTAGTGGTAGTGATGATGATGTGAGAGTGGTGGTTGTAGTAGTAGTGGTAGTTGCAGTGATGATGATGATGTGGTGGTGGTTGTAGTAGTAGTGGTAATGATGATGTGGTGGTGGTGGTGGTTGTTGTAGCAGTGATAGTTGTAGTGATGATGTGGTGATGGTGGTTGTAGTAGTAGTAGTGGTAGTGATGATGTGGTGGTGGTGGTAGTAGTAGTAGTGGTAATGACGATGTAATGGTGGTTGTAGTAGTAGTGGTAGTGATGATATGGTTGTGGTTGTAGTAGTAGCTGTAAAGATGATGAGATGCTGGTAGCTGTTGTAGTAGTAGTGGTAATGATGATGATGTGGTAGTGGTGGTTGTAGTAGTTGCAGTGATGATGATGTGGTGGTGGTGGTTGCAGTAGTAGTGGTAGTGATGACGATGTGATTGTGGTGGCTGTAGTAGTTGTGGTAGTTGCAGTGATGATGATGTGGTGGTGGTGGTTGCAGTAGTAGTGGTAGTGATGATGATGTGGTGGCGGTGGTTGCAGTAGTAGTGGTAGTGATGATGATGTGGTGGTGGTGGTTGCAGTAGTAGTGGTAGTGATGATGATGTGGTGGTGGTGGTTGTAATAGTGATGGTAGTTGTGGTAGTGATGATGATGTGGTGGTGATTGTAGTAGTAGTTGTGGTACTGATGATGTGGTGGTGGTGATTGCAGTAGTAGTGGTAGTGATGATGGTTGTAATACTAGTGGCAGTGATGATGATGTGGTGGTTGGAAGGGGGGGGGGGGTATCCTTGGAACAAATTGACCTCACCGGAATTTGACGGAAGGTGCCCGGAGCCGGAATTTTTGGCTCCAGACCGGAGTTTTTTCGGTGAAACGGAGTTTTGGCATCACTGATTAATATAATAATAATAATAATAATAATAATAATAATAATAATAATAATAATAATAATAATAATATATTAATATAATAATAATAATAATATAATAATATAATATAATAATTATTATTATTATTATTTTATTATTATATGATCATCACAATGATAATAATAATTACTATCATCATCATCATTATCATCATCATCCTCAGTCATCATTTTCATGTGATATCAACAACACCAGAAAAAAAAACAAAAACATGTAGAAACAACCATTAGCAGCACACCATATCGTTGGAAAATAATTTACACAAGAGCATGAACACATACAACACAATACGGTACACATACAATGATGAAGACACTTACATCAAACACTCGTTAATCAACAACAGATCATCAAATTCCATCTGGCCTTTATCAAAAAATGTCATCACTGCATTATTTATATAATTGTTTTACAAACTTTGTGTGGAGAAAAAAAAATTACTTTCATATTGACAGAAGAATGGAGGATCAATAACATGTACAGATGTCTTAATCTTCTTATTAAAAGTCTGTGTATTATGGTCACTAATATCAATTATTGTACCGCAAAAGAAAATTGAGTTATTGCATTTCTTCCATACAAATTTAAATAGTTGGATTTTTAAAAAAATTTTTTTTCTATTTTCTTAGCATCATTCTGGTCAAAATCTTCTTCCAAATTTTTCTTTTTTTTTTTAAATTTCATTTTTGACCATTTGTGAGATTATTTGAGTACTAGCCGATTCTAAATACACAAATAGATTGTACGATTATTACCGTTGAGATTCCAGTTTTAACTTTGCCTGCTTTAAGTTCGAAATCTCATTGCGACTCTCAGACAGCCTGGAAAATAAAAATAAATATATTTATTCCCTCATCAGCACTCTCATAAAAAGTAATTTTAGAGCGCTTATTCCATTTATCAAAGTCCAGTTGCAGTTTTTAATGTGCTATTCTTGACTTAAATCATTCTTAATAAATAAATGCACATTTATAGTACATCGAATTACACTTTATGTGTAAGAAAGACGCTTTGAGCTTTACCATAAACATGAATAACAGACCGAACCCAAATTGTATAAGTTCTTGCAGTTTGCGTGTCTAATCATTGTATGATTGATAATGAATGAGGGTTTTACTTTAAGAACAGTTTATGTTTTTCAGAAGGAAACATAGTTCAAAGTGATAATAAGCTGCTACAACTACAAGCTTTGGACTGTAAAAAGTAAAAAAAAAACAAAAAAACCCAACAAATATGAATATAACAGCTTCAAAAAAGAACAAAATACCAAACACGAAACGTTTTGGGCTCTAAACCCTTGTTCAGCCTTCTTCTATGGCTGGAGAAGGGTTTTGAGCCCGAAACATGCCATGTTTTTGATATTTTGTTGTTTTTGAAGCTGTTATATTCATTTTTGTTAATTCCTTTTTAGAACGAAACATCCCGTTTGTCTCTACTTGAACAGCAGTGTAAACATCCCGTTTGTCTCTACTTGAACAGCAGTGTAAACATCCCGTTTGTCTCTACTTGAACAGCAGTGTAAACATCCCGTTTGTCTCTACTTGAACAGCAGTGTAAACATCCCGTTTGTCTCTACTTGAACAGCAGTGTAAACATCCCGTTTGTCTCTACTTGAACAGCAGTGTAAACATCCCGTTTGTCTCTACTTGAACAGCAGTGTAAACATCCCGTTTGTCTCTACTTGAACAGCAGTGTAAACATCCCGTTTGTCTCTACTTGAACAGCAGTGTAAACATCCCGTTTGTCTCTACTTGAACAGCAGTGTAAACATCCCGTTTGTCTCTACTTGAACAGCAGTGTAAACATCCCGTTTGTCTCTACTTGAACAGCAGTGTAAACATCCCGTTTGTCTCTACTTGAACAGCAGTGTAAACATCCCGTTTGTCTCTACTTGAACAGCAGTGTAAACATCCCGTTTGTCTCTACTTGAACAGCAGTGTAAACATCCGTTTGTCTCTACTTGAACAGCAGTGTAAACATCCCGTTTGTCTCTACTTGAACAGCAGTGTAAACATCCCGTTTGTCTCTACTTGAACAGCAGTGTAAACATCCCGTTTGTCTCTACTTGAACAGCAGTGTAAACATCCCGTTTGTCTCTACTTGAACAGCAGTGTAAACATCCCGTTTGTCTCTACTTGAACAGCAGTGTAAACATCCCGTTTGTCTCTACTTGAACAGCAGTGTAAACATCCGTTTGTCTCTACTTAAACAGCAGTGTAAACATCCCGTTTGTCTCTACTTGAACAGCAGTGTAAACATCCCGTTTGTCTCTACTTGAACAGCAGTGTAAACATCCCGTTTGTCTCTACTTGAACAGCAGTGTTTGGGTAACTGGATTTAACATTAAATATGGTTGACTTTCTTGTTTTTTTTGTCCTAAGGGGTTTTATAGCAATTGTGACACACTTTAAGCACTAGAAAATATGGCTGAAAGTACCCTGCAATGAGATAATTTCCAATTCAGTGAGAAACAAACAATTGATACCGTCATTTTCAAGATGCAGAAAGAGAAGAAAAAAAATAATAAATCATGACCTCGATGCTTTCTATAATTTAAAAAACATTTAATTTTAATTAATCATCAAAACCTTCGACAATACTGCCATTTTATTGAAGAACACAGTATGTGCTATTTGGATAACATTGCATCTACAGTGTTTTTTTAAAACAACGGCAGAATACACTCAGCCCCAAACTTACATTTCCTCCATGTCGACTAATTTATTCTTAAAGTCCTTATCCTTTTTATCCATCTCATCGTTCGCCACGGCCATCTGTCGCTCCAGATCGCGCTGGTGTCGGGTGTGCAGGTCGGCCACTTGCTTCCTGTGCTTCTCCGACATGTCTTCCATGGCTGTCTCCAACTTGCTGTGGTAATCCTTGGCCTGCTCAGCAATCTAAATGAAAATCAAAACAAAAGTTTCATTCCTTTGTTTGTTTTTGTTTTTAAGGGTTTTACGGCGCTTGCAACACATTTAAGTCATATCAGCGCCAAGCCAGTAAAAAGGGAGAATATGGGATAGTAAAAAGTTCTAGAATTACAAGTAAAGAACCCAAGAAAAGGTAAGACAAAGGGGAA
>NC_088369.1:43394072-43416572 GCF_034508935.2 Berghia stephanieae
CACTTTTCGAATCGAATATATCTCTATCTTATCCGTTTATTTGCAAATTTTCTGCACTTTATAAATAAGACCATAACGCTTATGTCTGGACTGGTTGTTCGCAAATTCTGCCTTTGTGTTCCACTGTTCGATTAGAATTAATCTCTATTTTTTCCGTTTATTTGCAAAGTTTCTGCACTTTATAAATAAGACCATAGCGCTTATGTCTGGACCGGGCATTCGCAAATTCTGCTTTTGTGTTCCACTTTTCGAATCGAATTAATATCTAGTCTATCCGTTTATTTGCAAAGTTTCTGCATTTTATTAATAAGACCATAACGCTTATGTCTGGACCGGGCATTCGCAAATTCTGCTTTTGTGTTCCACTTTTCGAATCGAATTAATCTCTATTTTATCCGTTTATTTGCAAAGTTTCTAGATTTTATAAATAAGACCATAACGCTTATGTCTGGACCGGTTGTTCGCAGATTCTGCCTTTGTGTTCCACTGTTCGATTAGAATTAATCTGTTTTTTTTTTCCGTTTATTTGCAAAGTTTCTGCACTTTATAAATAAGACCATAGCGCTTATGTCTGGACCGGGCATTCGCAAATTCTGCTTTTGTGTTCCACTTTTCGAATCGAATTAATCTCTATTTTATCCGTCTATTTGCAAAGATTCTGTACTTTATAAATAGGACTATGACGCTTATGTCTGGACTGGGTATTCGCAAATTTTCCTTTTGTGTTCCACTTTTCGAATCGAAATAACATCTAGTCTATCCGTTTATTTGCAAAGTTTCTGCACTTTATAAATAAGACCATAACGCTTATGTCTGGACCGGGCATTCGCAGATTCTGCTTTTGTGTTCCACTTTTCGAATCGAATGAATCTCTATCTTATCCGTTTATTTGCAAAGTTTCTGCACTTTATAAATAAGACCATAGTGCTTATGTCTGGACCGGGCATTCGCAAATTCTGCTTTTGTGTTCCACTTTTCGAATCGAATTAATCTCTATTTTATCCGTCTATTTGCAAAGATTCTGTACTTTATAAATAGGACTATGACGCTTATGTCTGGACTGGGTATTCGCAAATTTTCCTTTTGTGTTCCACTTTTCGAATCGAAATAACATCTAGTCTATCCGTTTATTTGCAAAGTTTCTGCACTTTATAAATAAGACCATAACGCTTATGTCTGGACCGGGCATTCGCAGATTCTGCTTTTGTGTTCCACTTTTCGAATCGAATGAATCTCTATCTTATCCGTTTATTTGCAAAGTTTCTGCACTTTATAAATAAGACCATAGCGCTTATGTCTGGACCGGGCATTCGCAAATTCTGCTTTTGTGTTCCACTTTTCGAATCGAATGAATCTCTATCTTATCCGTTTATTTGCAAAGTTTCTGCACTTTATAAATAAGACCATAGCGCTTATGTCTGGACCGGGCATTCGCAAATTCTGCTTTTGTGTTCCACTTTTCGAATCGAATGAATCTCTATCTTATCCGTTTATTTGCAAAGTTTTTGCATTTTATAAATAAGACCATAACGCTTATGTCTGGACCGGGCATTCGCAGATTCTGCTTTTGTGTTCCACTTTTCGAATCGAATGAATCTCTATCTTATCCGTTTATTTGCAAAGTTTCTGCACTTTATAAATAAGACCATAGCGCTTATGTCTGGACCGGGCATTCGCAAATTCTGCTTTTGTGTTCCACTTTTCGAATCGAATGAATCTCTATCTTATCCGTTTATTTGCAAAGTTTCTGCACTTTATAAATAAGACCATAGCGCTTATGTCTGGACCGGGCATTTGCAAATTCTGCTTTTGTGTTCCACTTTTCGAATCGAATGAATCTCTATCTTATCCGTTTATTTGCAAAGTTTTTGCATTTTATAAATAAGACCATAACGCTTATGTCTGGACCGGGCATTCGCAAATTCTGCTTTTGTGTTCCACTTTTCGAATCGAATGAATCTCTATCTTGTCCGTTTATTTTCAAAGTTTCTAGATTTTATAAATAAGACCATAACACTTATGTCTGGACCGGGCATTCGCAAATTCTGCTTTTGTGTTCCACTTTTCGAATCGAATTAATCTCTATTTTATCCGTTTATTTGCAAAGATTCTGCACTTTATAAATAAGACCATGACGCTTATGTCTGGACCGGGTATTCGCAAATTCTCCTTTTGTGTTTCACTTTTCGAATCGAATTAATATCTAGTCTATCGGTTTATTTGCAAAGTTTCTGCATTTTATAAATAATAATAATTGTTCAAAATTTTACCTTACACCCGATATTACAAGTACAAGTGAGCCAGGTGAAGAAGATTGTCAAACAGTGTGACAGATGAAATAGGAAGAGAGAGAGAGAGGGAGAGAGAGAGAGAGAGAGAGAGAGAGAGAGAGAGTGAGAGAGAGAGAGAGAGAGAGGGCAAGAGAGAGAGAGAGAGGGTAAGAGAGAGAGAGAGATATTCGTTTTTTGTTCAAAATCTCTCTCTCTCTCTCTATCTCTCATTGCACAAGGTTGTGCTATTTACTACTATTTATCAAGAACAGCCAAGCTGGCAACCCAGTCTCTGTATAAACTAAGCAAGATGGCAACAGGGACCTCGCTCCTTATCCAATGCCGAAGCTTTAGTTTGAGTCAAACGGTTTTGTTAAAAAAACCCACCCAAAATAAGTTCGTGTCGTAAGTGATGGAAGTTGAAGTCGGCTTATTATAAAATCGTTTTTATGGTCTGTTTGGATTACCCTTTTTAAATAGAAAAAGTGAATATATCATAAACTTGAAGAATAGGCAAGCTAAATGAAATTTAAATTGACTGATTAAATGAGTACGCGAGGCTGAGTTGCGAACGACTACTGTGTTCCGACATTCCGATCCCAGTGTCATTCATGTTCACCGTACCGTGTTACTGTCTACACACTACACTGCATTGTTAGTGACTGGTCATGTCTTTTTTGTTTGTATGTTTTACGCAAGCTTAATAAAAATTAAATTGACTGATTAAATGAATACGTGAGGCAGAGTTGCGAACGACTCATGGGTTCCGACATTCCGATCCCAGTGTCAGTCATGTTCACCGTACTGTGTTACTGTCTACACACTACACGGCATTGTTAGTGACTGGTCATGCCTGTTTTGTTTGTATGTTTCTTTTAATATGGGTCAATTTACAAAGAATAATAATAGAAATGTTCAAAACAAAAACTAGATTCACTATTACGTGCCTGTAATGAAGTGCTTTCCACAAACCGTGAGCGAGAATGATGGTGGAGGTAATGGCAACCATGTGGGTTTGTTATTGTTTCCTACCTCCGTCAACCCGCGCATCCGGTTGCGCACCCACGCTGATTCTGACCAATAATAATAATAATAACAATAATAATAATAATAATAATAATAATCACAATAATAATAATAATAATAATAAACATTATTTATTCATTTACATCCATTGTGTTATTTCCTTATGTTAATTAGTTGTATCATTTATCTGTTTATCATCCGTACCTTCTCCATGTTGATGACTTTCTGGTTGGCTTCCTTCACCTGGCCTATTTTATTAATGAGGTCAGACTCCTTCAGCTTCCATTTATTCTCTTCCTGTCAGTTAAACATAAAAATATATAAATAAATAAATAAAGAAAGAAAAAAATAAAGAAAGAAAAATAAATAAATAAATAAATAAATAAATAAATAAATAAATAAATAAAATAAATAAATCAATCAATCAATAAATACATAAATAAATAGATTTTTAAAAATGTATTGACTTATTCAACAAAACCTCTTGTTTTGCACTTCGAAAACTTTGAAAATTTCTAGTTTCCATAGGGAAGCAAGAATGGTGACTATATTTTACTGAACAATTAGCCTTAGGAAGCATTAAATTACTTATCAAAGTCACTAATAGTAAAAAGCTCTAGCAACAACCTGTTATTCTAAACAAACCAGTGATATTGAATCAAGGATACTTATTATAACGTCCTGCAGTTGAGCCAAAAAAAAAATTCACGGTTTTACTAAATTTTCCACAATGGTGGCCAGGTCTGTATAATAGCAAGTTACTTGTATGACAAGCTTAACTCACAGCACATATTATTTGGCTTACTTATATTTCATCCTTATAGAAAAATTGCCACCCCCCCCCCCCCTCCAAAAAAAAAATAATATAAATAGGATTCAATAGTCTGATGTCACGTCCGGCCAGCAACCAGCAACTTGGTTCTAAACAAAGAAAATCTGTTTGTACTTTTTCTTCTTCATGCTGGCCAGAACTTTTTCACATGTCATGAGATCAGAATGTATAAAAGTCAAAACACGATCAGATTTATAAATGTTTTTCTCCTCTGGATACAATTTTATGCTCATCGGAGAAGTATTTCATAAGGGCATCCACAAATTGTTCTGATAGTTTAGAACCAGTTACTAAGTTACTATGCGTCATGACGAGGGAAGTGATACCACGACTGTTGAAGCCTATTGTGAAATAATACCAACATTCATTTAATATAAAATAATGTAAAAGATGTGAGAGGAGATTTGTTGTGGTCATTGATGATAGGAGAAGATGGAATGTTGAATGGAATCAAAATCAGTGAAGCTATGAGGGAATGACCCGTAAACTCACTCAACCCTAACACAGACTATATCCGTAGTTTACCAGAGTTACTTATACCCCATGTCTATTTATTACATTATTATGAGACAAATTATAGGCGTAGTATGAAAGCTAATGTTTTTAATTTTTACATGTTAATGGTAGTTGAATAAAAATATCTATGTGCATGCTCAATTTAAATAATTTTTTTCCAATTTTGAAAAGTAGCAAAAATCTCTAGGATTGAGTGAGTTAATAGATCTTACAGTAACCTGGCATGAACTTTTTGAAGCCCCAGGTTTAATTGTGGGATTTATCACATCTTAGAAAATTGTGGGGAAAAAAAGATCCGATTTCATTTCTTACTCCTTCACCCCCCCCCCCCCCACCTCCATCCCGCTGACTACACTCCTCCACCCCCTACCCCCCTTCCTTTCATCCCGTTGATTACATTTCCTACTCCTCCACCACCACCCTCCCTTCCCCTCAATCCCACTGACTACATTTCTTACTCCTTCACACCCCCCCCCCCCCCCACCTCCATCCCGCTGACTACACTCCTCCACCCCCTACCCCCCTTCCTTTCATCCCGTTGATTACATTTCCTACTCCTCCACCACCACCCTCCCTTCCCCTCAATCCCACTGATTACATTTCTTACTCCTCCATCCCCCCCCATCCCCACCATCACCACCACCCATCATTCATTGATTGATCTGCCCCCATTTCCTCACCTCCACCAGTGAGTCCTGTGACTTTTGTGCTAACGTCTCAGCATTCACTTTTGCCTTGGTCAGCGTGTCCCATTCAGCAGCCATCTTGTTACATTTGTCAGCAGCAGACGCCAAATCCTCCTCCATCTCCTCCCTCATTTGTCTGGATTCTGTCAGCTGAAAAAAATAATACATGTCACTTTAATTTTTATAAACATACACACAAATATACATAAATATATATATATATATATATATATATATATATATATATATATATATATATATATATATATATATATATATATATATATATATATATATGTACACTTTGCTAACACATGCATAAGTTGAAAATAGAAATTGATGGAAATGGTTACTTCTTTTGTGCGGCTATGTGAGTCTTGTGGTATGACACTCGCTTTCGGATTGGAAGGTCCTGGGTTCGAGCCTCGCTCGGCGCATAGTTGAGTCCTTGGAAAAATTTAATACATCGAAGCCAAATTTCACATGAATTTTTCACAAGCATTGAAATATTTTTTAAAATTTTGTGTTGAAGTCCAACTGGAATATTTATAGAAATTACAAAAATAGACACATTTATAAAACAAATAAAACCAGGGTTGCCTATTTAAGGAGAAGAGATGAAGTAAGTAGGAAAGTGCCAGAAGACAATAGAGAATAAAAATTTCGTGGCGGTGATGGGGATTTGAACCCACGACCTTACTGGTACGACAATTCCGCCTGGCCAGGGAGAGCATGACTCTACCGTATGAGCTATCCACGATCCCAAAAAAGATCGTCTCTAACTCTTAGTCATCCCAAAAAAGATCGTCTCTAACTCTTAGTCATTATTAGAGCCCTCACTTCCCGACTACTTGAGATCGTGGGTCCATTCAAGAAGCAAACATTGACTGAACTTTTACAAATACGCATTGAATGACCTCTTTCTGAGTGCAGAACTCCATTACTTTACTTACTTACTTATCCGAACCAGCGACCACCTGAGCTCTTGCCCTTCGGTCTTGTGCCATGACGTAGAAGTTAGACGTCTTTTGTAGTTGTTCCAGGTGACTATAAAGCGTGTTACTGATGCTTGGATTTGGTGGGAGGAATCTGAACTCCATTAAAAAGACGTTATGTATACTGACTTTTTTTTTCCTTTTTAGCAAGTTATTGGAAAAAAATATGGAGGGTTTAAAATATAGATAGTGTGCGCTTGGCTAAGAAGCTCACAACATTGCCATCCTGAAGTATAACGGACCAACACACAAAACTATGTGTAACCTTGAACGTTTATAGTCCGGTTAATACAGTTTAGTGAGAATTACTCAACGCGGATGACAAAAAACCAATAACAAAGACCTGAGTGACGTCAACTTCATTCTATCTATACTGAATTCCGTAAATATAGGGTAAATTGGCAGCCTTGTAAAACACACTTCCACCACAATATATCATCCTGCTCACAATACCCACCGAAATAATTTGTTTATTTCTCTAGCATGCAATATAGAACCTAACATCTCTTTCAAGAAGAACAAAACGCCTGTTACTGTAATAATTATTAATAATTAATAGAGCTTTATATAGCGCAATATCCACTAAATGTGCTCAAAGCGCTTTACAAGGTGTCCCTGGTCAACAGCAACATTTAACATGTAGGACGGGACATGACGCCTGTTAGGCGACATTACAATTTTTTGGACAAAGACAATGCTGTTAACGGCCAGGTACTCATTTTACACCTGAGTACAGTGAGAGAATGTGAGTAAAGAGCCTTTTCCAAGGACTCAACTATGCGTCGAGCGCGAGGCTCGAACCCAGGACCTTCCGATCCGAAAGCGAGTGTCATACCACTAGACCATATAGCCGCACTATAATAATCCTTTTCATACTGACACTCTTGCAATATCTGCCACAACTTTTAACTAGCTACTCATCCCCACTTGAGATGAGTGAGGTACTACAGTTGAGTAAAGCGCAATACTCAATTACAACATTGTACCAGAAATTATGCTGCAATCACCGCTACCCATATTGTTACCATCAACAAAAATGTTTGCTTGACTTTGTTGCAGGATGAAACAGTTTACCACTAATCATGGACTCAAAAATAAAGACTTACTTCAGATCTAAGATTTCCTATTGTCTCTGATGATTTCTCTTTCTCCTCTTTCAGCTCGGCCACAGTGAGGGCCAAGTCACGCTCAAAGTTGGAGATCATCTGAGAGTTAATAATAAATAATATATAATCATAATCATTATCATGACCATCATCATCACCACCTAAAAGAAAAAAAAAAGCAATAATTATGTTAGTAGGAGTAGAAGAAGAGGAAGAAGAAGAAGAAGAAGAAGAAGAAGAAGAAGAAGAAGAAGAAGAAGAAGAAGAAGAAGAAGAAGAAGAAGAAGAAGAAGAAGAAGAAGAAGAAGAAAGGAAAATGAGCCAAAGGACAAGGACGAGGAGAAGGAGGAGGAGAGGAGAGGGAAAAAAGAGTAGAAAATAGTGACGAAAAATCCCATTAAAAACCCAAAAATGTACTAAAAATAAAACAAAATGACTGGCCTTTTGATCACATAAAAAAAAAAACAGAACAGCAAAAAAAGAAAAAAGAAAGAAAAGATGAAAAGAAATACCAGCCAAGGAGTCCCCCCCCCCCCCACTTTAAAAAAAAATTATACCGAGAAAGACCAAATATACCAATCAAAGTAAATTGCAAATTATAATAAATAAATAAATAAATAAACAACGACTATAACAATAAAGAAAACTGACCGTCTGATGCCTAAGCAATGACTCCTCAACCTGTTCCTTCTCTTCTGTC
Source organism: Berghia stephanieae (assembly GCF_034508935.2). NCBI lineage: Eukaryota > Metazoa > Mollusca > Gastropoda > Nudibranchia > Aeolidiidae > Berghia > Berghia stephanieae. Next base: position 43,402,204 of record NC_088369.1, read on the forward strand.
AAGGAGGTCAATAAGTTGTCTTTGTCCGCCTCCCTTTTCTTCCAACCTTCCACAACCCTGGCAAGTTGCTGAGGACAACAAACAAATCATCCAATCTGTCAATTCTGGATCAGCCCAAGTTGGGAATTTCTAAAACTCAGTCGTGTTGAGTCATTAGTTGCCATCCCAAGAAAAATAGTCTTAAAAAAAAATTAGCTTTTATATAGCGCAATATCCACTATATGTGCTCAAAGCGTTTTAAAAGGGGTCCTTGGCCAACGGCCACACTTAACACGTAGGACGAGACATGACGCCTGTTAGGCGATATTACAATTTTTCGGACAGAGACAGCGCTGTTATCCGCTAGGTACTCACTTTACACCTGAGTACGGTAAGAGAATGTGAGTAAAGAGTCTTTTCCAAGGACTAAACTGTGCGCCGAGCTAGGCTCGAATCCAGCACCTTCCGATCCGAAAGCGAGTGTCATACCACTAGACCACATAGCCGCACAAAAGAAGTAACCAGTTCCATCAATTTCTATTTTCAACTTATGCATGTGTTAGCAAAGTGTACACATATATATTTATGTGTATTTGTGTGTTTGTTTAGATGCATCTCTAAGAGAACAGGATATAACAATAAATTTTCATCAACCTTTCTGTAGAATTTTGATAAAAGGTTGAGAAAAAAAAAAGGGGGAACCTTCCCCCCCTCCCCCCCCCCCCCCCCCCCCCATAAAAAAAAATACGTTATCAATTTTTTTTTTGTAATTAAAAACTAAACAATTAATTAAATAATCAAAAATAAAGTGAAGAAGCCAAACAAACGGCTGTTTCATCTTGATACCTTGTCCAGTTGTTCAATCATGAGGTCCTTCCTCTTGTCTGTAGAAACAGCCACCGCCAACTGTTGCTGCGTCTCCAACAACTGAAAGAGTTAAATGGTTTTCAAGTTTTAGTTTGTTTAAAAAAAAAAATATTAAGGCAGAGCCTCATTTGTTAAGTCCATCTGCAATAGAATTATAAGAGCCATCAGGGTTATTAAAATCTAAGAATGTCACAAGATAAAATTCAGTAAACATTCTGCCAGGATAGCTGCCAACCCACCAAGCTTATATTAAGAGGGAGTTTTGGTCAGAAAATCAGGGAGATTCAGAAAAAATCAGGGAGATACATCAATGTATAAATCTACATTTCAAAAGACTGACAGCCTATCAGGTTGTCTCTTGGGCAAGGTGTAGTTGAATGAATCCACTCTTAAGCGAAATTACAAAGTAGCCTGCACATTCACTTAGAACACAAACAATCTCCATCCCTGAATGTCTCTGGCGACTACTAATAAACTAAACATACTTGATATCAAGGTACACTATGACATGAAACAGTTTTAGAATGACCAACAATTGAGTTTAAACGTTTTTTTGGTGGGAGATCGGTGTGACGGGCGGGAGCGCTGGAGACGAACTAAAAATGCAGGAGTCTCCCGCAATTTCCGGTAGGATTGACAGCTATGTGCCAGGTCTAACAGACCTAGCTACCCAATCACTGCTGGGTGGGCAGGGGGTCAGAAGAAAACCTGGCTTCACCCGTGATCAACTGTTCCATTTGCTTATATAAATAGAACAAAGATGAGGTCACTCAAGTCTTTGTTATTGTTTTTTGCCATCCGCGTTAAAGAGTAATTCTCACTTAACTGTATTATCCAGACTATAAAAGTTCATGGTTATACAGAGTTTTGTGTGGCGGTCTGTTATACTTCCCGATGGCAATGTTGTGAGCTTTTTAGCCAAGCGCATACTATAGTGAGTACTATCTATAGTGAGTGCTCTACTAAATGAGCTATGGGGACCTGTTACCAGTAAATAAAATGACATGTAAGATGACACGTTAGACTTTTACCATGTATCAAAACAATGACCAAAGTCATCCCAATTGAACTCCAGATGCTTGCCATGGTAGCTTCTATAGAAAATAAAGCATTTTTCTTCCTGACCAACTGTACCAATCTGGTATCATGCCTCAGTGACCCAGACAGAAATAAACATTTTTCTTTATGTAATTAAAGGAATATTTGTATTATAGATTGAATAAGAAGAACGAACAAAAGCGGGGATAAAATAAGACAACTGAAACATCCCCCCCCCCCCCCCCCCCCAAAAAAAACAACATAATGACAAATAGGTTAACTTCTCTATCCAGAGGTAGAAATAAATTTGTACTAAAGCCAGAAAACTATACTCTAACATTCCAAACGTGTCAATAATCAACAATCAAACGACACTAATCTGAATTAAGTAGTCACTCACCTTTGCATTCAACCTTTGAATTTGTTGTTCGCAGTGCTGAAAAAAAAAAAATATGTAAAAACATCAGGTATGAACAAACATATAAATACAAAAGATTTAACACAAAAATAAGAAGGCAAAAACTATGCTTCTTCTCATAGCAGGGATGTCACTTGAGCTAGTGAAAAATTTCTCGACCTTTTTGTCAGGACTTCATTAACTCACTAAGTCCTAGAGATTTTTGTTTGTTTTCAAAATTTGAAAGAAAAAAAAAATGTATTAAAAATGAGCATGTGCATAGATATTTTTATTCATCTAACATCAACATGTAAAACTATAAAACATTAGCTTTGATACTACGCCTATAATTTGTCTCAGAAAAATGTAATAAATAGGCATGGGGTAAAAGTAACCCTGGGTAAACTACGGATATAGTCGGTGTTAGGGTTGAGTGAGTTAATAGAAAATGATAAAATGAACATCGTATAAATGATATTGTTTGTTGTTTCATTTCACTTTTTTATGCTTCTGTAAATTTTCTTAATATTTGAGAATATTTAAATAAATTTCAGATAAAAATCAACATTCTGATTCTGGTTGGTAAGCGAAACTCGAACCCTATAGCTAGCTTTTGGCATTGCTAGGGTTACTACCATTTTATTCAACACAATAACGAAACAACAAACATATTCTGACTTGATCCAGGTGTAATAAGTTTCTTGTAAGGGCGGTAATGACAAGCACTTAGAATACATTTTCATCTCACATAATAAAGATAATAATAATAATAATAATAATAATAATAATAATAATAATAATAATAATAATAATAATAATAATAATAATAATAATAATAATAATAATAATAATAATAACAATAATAATAATCACAAAGCGTTTTACAATATACTTGTCAAACTATAAACACACTCGTACCGAGCCAAACAGACACACACAACAGTCGCACTCACTAACTATGCAAGTTTTACAAAATGAAATTGACATTCAACAAAATGGAATAAAATAATAAAACATATAATTTACTCATCAATAAGAAAATGCCTAGGATAAAAATTTCTGTTAAAGATGAGTCTTTAGATTTTTCTTCAAATTTTCTAAACTGCTCGAAGGCCTTACTGACAAAGGAACGAGTTCCAAATGGTAGGTCCTGCTTTATAAAAAGATATATCGCCGAAATTAGTAAGCATAATCAACATATTTCACATTCACTAGTCCCTCATCGCTATTACCTTCCTACGGTATCGTTCCTTTTCATCTCACACAATCAACATTTTTCACATTCATTAGTCCCTCATCGCTATTACCTTCCTACGGTATCGTTCCTTTTCATCTCACATAATCAACATATTTCATTCATTCGTCCTTCATCGCTATTACCTTCCTACGGTATCGTTCCTTTTCATCTCACACAATCAACATTTTTCACATTCATTAGTCCCTCATCGCTATTACCTTCCTACTGTATCGTTCCTTTTCATCTCACATAATCAACATTTTTCATATTCAGTAGGTCCTCATCACTATTACTATTACCTTCCTACGGTATCGTTCCTTTTCATTTCACATAATCAACATTTTTCATGTTCAGTAGTCCCTCATCACAGGCGTTTATTGCTTTCAGTTTAGTTCGCCAGGTAAATCTAGCCAGTCTAGTGATGATGAGTCATAGCTTTACACTGAGAGAGGGAGACAATTTTTTCGCCGTTTTGATCGATTTTTTTCTGAATTTCAAACTAATGTAGTATTGCCGTTATTAAGCGTAGCAAAAATATTTTTATACTACCAAACAGTTTATTAACAGAGTTTTCATTGATTATTTAATCATTATTATGATGTTGTTAAAAAGCAAGAGGGATAGCCCATGAAATTGATACATAAATTTAAGTGAATTAAAATTTTTAAGAGAATATTTTAACACGTTCAACACTTAAGATTTTTAAACAAAAGTAATGGAAATGATGTTGAATATCTGTAGAATGTAGACATATAAATTTTATACCAGTAGATTGAGGCGTTTTTGAGATATCAGTTCACCTGTACGTAAAAGTAAGGATTTTGAGTAAGGTAGAACTGAAATCCAATCACAGCATTGTCTTAATAGACATTTTTTAATAAACCAGAAACATAGTCAAATGTGATTCACTTATATTTATCCCAGAATCAAAGAATTATAAGAATTCCATTAAAAATGGTTATATAAGGACATTCATTTAAAGACAATCAATACCACTAAGAAAATCTTAAAGAGTTGTTATAATTTCCATAAACTTATTTTTGAGATATCCATGCCCATTACTTTTTTTTATGTACTTGACTTGCACCTCTTTTAATTTGTGTGCCATATAGACTGCATATAGCACATCACTGGTGAAAGATTAGGATCATATTCACCTCATTAAGTATTGTTTCTTGTGCAGAGTTTTCTTATTGAACCAAAGGTATCAATACCTGCATCGCATTTCTTTAAATTATGTACCAGTGAGATGCCTTTCTCCCAAATTGAAATATTTAAATATGTCAGAATTTCTCATTTATATTTATAGTCAATTGTTGATAACGTCTAGAGTCTTTTAATCCTCTCAGCACGGCTCTGTACTCTTTCACAACAAATTCGACATATTTCATTTGTACTGGTGTGATGACCGTCTTCAGTGTGTCTCTCCATGACCTGAACAGAACTTAAATAAGTGAATTTAAGAAATATCTAAAATTTCCGCTTAAATTCAATGAAATCAAATTAAATAAATGTCTCTTATCATCACTATCTAGTTTTATTATTGGGTTTCTAAAATATAATTAAATATTCTCCTCTTTGTTGGTAACAAAAATAATTATTGAGATTCCTTTCCACACCCTCTATTCTTAAATCCCTGAATCTACATAATAAAGTATATATCATATGAAAGATAATTTTATCTACTTTTCTCTGATCCCTCGCACTTGATGGTAAAAAGTGTTGGTGTGATATTTTGAATTTTTAAATATTTCTTAAACTTATAATTTTAATATTTATTTCATAAAAAACTCTGATTATTCAAAAGAGCAAAACACAAACTTATCATTTAATGATGTAAACAAAAATAATTGCGTCTTGTAGAGGAAAAGCTGGTCTTTGTATCCATATATGTTTGAAAATTATGAAAAAGATGCTGCGTCCACAACAGGCTGAGAAAATTGAGTATTTTGATGAAATTTCTACTACTCTCTGCCTGAGAGAAATTCAAAGCGATGAGATTTACCTGCAGACATAATTTATTGCCAATGCACCCTGTCTTGACAGGTGTTATCACTGTGGCTGACAGTGGATTGTTTACATTACTTGACGGTAGCCAGTGAGGGAAGAAGTAACTAAACTGAAAGTTTGGGCCCTATTTAAACGGCTGTGTCATCGGTTTTACCTTCCTACGGTATCGTTCCTTTTCCAGGGATTCTCTCAGATACTGATTTTCCCCTTGAGACAGACTGTCGTGCTTGCCACTGGCCGAGTTTATGGATACACCCGACATCTCCGAAAACATTTTAGACGAGAATGTCGGAAAATTCTCCAGAATTTCAGACATGTCCTCTGGTCCGTTCGTTCTTGGCGATTGTATGAAATGTGGACAGAAAGTGTACACGTGGAGGGGAAGGGCAGGGGGGAGGGGGGGGGGGGGGGAAAGAGAAGACAGGGATAATCAATAAATCATTCAACCTGAAGAAAAAAATGTGACTCATCACCTCAAAATGGTATTTTAAAGCTAGAACTACAACAAGTATAAGATTATAATTTTGTCAGTTTCAGAAGTTATTATATTAATTCTTAAATAAAACCCCCAAAAAATCAACCCAAGTCTCATCTTTTTTATTAAAAATTCAATTGCAGTTAAAATACTCCCGCATAAAACCGTTTTGAGGTGATAGTGAATAACAAATTAATAAAAATAAACAAACTTAATTCATCCATGAGGAAATTGGTTACAAATATATAAGTCTTAGTTTTATCGTAAATAAAATACAATTATTTGGAGCTAAAATACTCCAGCATAAAACCATTTTGAGGTGATAGTGAATAACAAATTAATAAAAATAAACAAACTTTATTCATCCATGAGGAAATTGGTTACAAATATATAAATCTATAGTCTTAGTTTCATCGTGCTCAATACATTTAACATTGCTCCAAGTTTTCCCTGTATACGTCACGAAAAAAAAAAAAAGAAAAAAAAAAGAAATTTCATGTTCAATTTTGCATGTTACCAGTTTAAAAAAAAAAAAAAATCAAATAAGAGCTACAAAACAAAAATGTTGAGAAATGTGAAAAAAAAACGAAATAGAAATACTAAATAATTACTATCACATCAGACATAAATCAAACTGTCCTAAAACAAAAACAAAACAAAAAGAATTTCAATGAAATGTCAGAAAAATTGGAAGGGGGAGGGTGAAAAGGGTAGAGGAAGAGGAGGAGGAAGGGGGGGGGGGGAATAACAACAACAAGGACAATGATGACTAGGAAGAAAATGGAGGAGAAAGAGAAGGGGAAGGAGGAGAGGGAGAAAAAAAAAAAAAAAAAGAAGAAGAAGAGGAGGAGGAGATGGGGGTAAAAAATAAAAATAAATAAAAGCAGGACGATAAGAATATAAGAAGAAAAACAACAACAAAATCTGAATGCATCCTAGAGAGAGATTCTTACCCGTTGAAAGTGGTGCTGGTGTCTACATCAAACTGCAATTGTCTCTGAACTGGCTGATCGAATGACAAGAGTTCTGTCGCTGTCTCAGACTGATCCAGACCTGTGAGTGAAAGTAGTCCAATAATAAAATTATTATGTTCCGTCCTACATGTTAAGTGTTGCTGTTGGCGAAGGGATCCCTTGTAAGGCACTTTTTGAGCATGTTTGATGGATATAAATGCTCTAGATGTTTTAGATTTTTTTTTTTTTAAATAGATCCTTAAGACAAATTTCCCCTTGAGGATGAATAAAGGGATTTTTTTAAAAATTAATTTTTATAGTAAAGCAGCTCTCTCTCCAAATAAACTAACTATTATTATTATTATTATTATTATTATTATTATTATTATTATTATTATTATTATTATTATTATTATTATTATTATTATTATCATTATTATTATTATTATTGTTATTATATTATTATTATTATTATTATTATTATTATTATTATTATTATTATTATTATTATTATTATCATTATTATTATATTATTATTATTATTATTATTATTATTATTATTATTATTATTATTATTATTATTATTATTATTAATCTTTTGTGAAACTATTTTGAACCATAAACTTTTTATTCTCCTTTTTTATAACCTAACTTAGTCAGATTGAATATCACTGTCAATATGTATGTTTAAAAAACTAAAAAAGAACAAAAAAACAGCACACAAAAACAAAAATAAAAACTTTACTCTCACCACTAATGGATCGGTCGGCAGCCATGTTGAGCATCGAATGTAGATGGCTCCTTACTTCTTCCATGCCTGGAATACCATTCTCTGATTGGCCAATTGCAGACATGTGCTGAAAAGTGACATAATACAGAGATGGAAATATTAATAATATGTTTCGTTTGTAGCATTAACCACTTTCTACTGACTGAGCTTCGCTTAAAATACTTTACAACAGGGTTCCTACATCAATTCCATTTTGAAATTGAAGGAGTTCTCAAGGTGATGTTTTCTTTAATTCAGGGAATAAAAACAACGAATTATTCCTTTGACACTCAAGTTCACTAGTAAGTGGGAACAACTCAACTCCTTAAAAGCTGCTTCCACAGCAATGTAAGGACCTCATGTTCACTTTTCTTCAACTTGGCTGCAGATATCAATGCATTTAATTGAACAACAAATTTCATGGTATTCAAATACTCTGCCTAGCTCAGTTTGCCGTGCTGCACTGAGACTGATGCCTGGGTTATTCCAATTTTCCCTTGGAATAGACTCTAGAGTCAAAATTCCCCTATGGGATGAATAAAGAAAATTTTAGTATTAAGTTTAATTTGCATATATGTAAATCTGTACACTCAATAAACAAAACAAAAAATTGTTGAAAGATCTGTATGTTCTTTTCTTTAAATCATATTGCTAACTTTTTAAAAAAGAAATTGCAAATCAACGTCAAGATTCCCATTTTTATATTAATTTTCACTTTTAATTAATTTAATGCTTTAGAAGAGATAAATGCAATTCAACTTGATTACATAGAGCATACTGTGCAGCTGTGTGGTCTAGCAGTATGACACTCGCCTTTGGACCGAAACTTCCTGGGTTCGAGTCCTCCTCTGATAAGTGCAAAGTTGAATCATTGGAAAAGACTCTTTTACTCACATTCTCTCACTGTACTCAGATGTAAAATGAGTACCTGGCTGTGAACAGCGTTGTCTCTGTCGAAAATTTTTAAAATGTAATATCGCCTAATAGGCATCATGTCTCGTCCTACAGTTAAGTGTTGCTTTTGGCTAGGGAACCCTTGTATAAAGTGTGTTTTGATATTGTGCTATATTAATGTTCCTTTTTTTTTTACTTTGAACTCCATAAAAGAATATATTCCTAAATTTTGAGTGATTCTTAAATACATCTGATAGCTCAGCTGGTAGAGCAAACCTCACACACCAAGAAACTGGTATCAATTACAGTTCCTATCGAGAGTGTTTTCTCACCCCCTTGTCCACCCAGTCACTGTTAAACCTTTGCAATAAATTAGCGTCCTATCAAAAGGGTAGCAAACAATTGCTAATGTTCAATTAATCAATCAAAACTTGGATAAACGCTGGCTTTTAAGGCGCTAACAATACTATTGATAAAAAGTCAAATTCTTTCTTGCTTTTACTTAACTCTTTCAGGGCCAATGGCCGCGTTGTGCAGCCAGAACAGAATCTGTTCTATAAGCCAATGTGCGGCCGGTCTTGAAAGGCAAAAATAATGACGTAGTCCAATCCTACTTTCTACAAAAGTAGTATATATTGAACCAATGGTATCATTTCTTTCATCAGAACATTCAATTGGCCATTGGGGGTATATTTTAATTGAGATTTTGCGCCAAATTCGAATGTTGCTTTGTCTTAGCTTGTCATTCTCATGCTGCCTCAATCAGGTGTCAGCCATTTTGTGACGGAAGTGTCAGTGCTGAAAGAGTTAACTGTTGACTTTGTGGAGTAAATAACGAAGATGAAGTAACATGGTGTGAAGATGAATATGAAGAAGATGAATACTGAGGGCAAGCGTTTACTGATGTCGGGAAATCCAGAGAAGATGAGACGTGAGGCATCTGAGATTGTCCTAACCCCTGTCTGGCATTAATCCCCTTCACCTGGTTTTCCAGGCAACTGACAGAATGGCAGTAAAGCAGTTAAGCAGTAAACCTCTAAGCTATATTGATTTGATTTGCTCTCTTGAAAAATCAACGAAACCATCGTTGCGGCTTTTGCGCAGGCACCCCTCATTATGTTGTGTATATCGCACGTGTGAAAGAAAGAGAGGAAGAGAGAGAGAGAGAGAGAGAGAGAGAGAGAGAGAGAGAGAGAGAGAGAGAGAGAGAGAGAGAGAGAGAGAGAGAGAGAGAGAGAGGAGAGAGAAATAAGGAGTGAAATATCTGTTCAATGTTACAGTTATCGTTTAACGTTATAACAAGTGTAACTAAATGACAAATTGCCATATTTATGGACAATAAAGATCTATTATTATTATTATTATTATTATTATTATTATTATTATTATTATATGCGGTTATGTGGTCTTGTGGTATGACACTCGCTTTCGGATCGGAAGGTCCTGGGTTCGACCCTCACGCTCGGCGCATAGTTGAGTCCTTGGAAAAGGCTCTTTACTCACTTTCTCTCACCATACTCAGGTGTAAAATGAGTACCTGGCCGTTAACAGCGTTGTCTTTGTCCGAAAAAATTGTAATATCGCCTAACAGGCGACATGTCCCGTCCTACATGTTAAATGTTGCTGTTGACCAGGGACCCCTTGTAAAGCGTCTTTGATCACATTTAGTGGATATTGCGCTATATAAAAGCTCCATTAAAAAAAAAAATTTTTTTACAGACCTGAGGTAGCTGTGAGGGCCTGATGGCAGATTGCCGTTGCTGTAACGAATCCATCTGGGTGAAGACCTGCTCCCTGTTGTAACTGTGGTGGGAAGAATGATCCGACCCTGATGGGCTTGGGGGATTCTGTGGGGAGAGCTGGAATGGGTTGGAACTAGACGAATGCTGTATCGGCACTTGATGCTGGAGATGGGGAGGGAGGAGAGGGTGGAAGTGAAAGGTCAGGGGTCAATCTAATTTGCACACTGTACTGTACACAGACTGTGTGCGGCTATGTGGTCTAGTGGTATGGCTCTCGCTTTTGGATCGGAAGGCCCTGGGTTTGAGCCTCACATTGTTGAGTCCTTGGAGAAGGCTCTTTACTCACATTCTCTCACCATACTCAAGTGTAAAATGAGTACCTGGCCATTAACAGCGTTGTCTCTGTCCGAAAAAAATGTAATATCGCCTAACAGGCATCATGTCCCGTTCTACATGTTAAATGTTGCTGTTGGCCAGGGACCCCTTGTAAAGCGCTTTGAGCATGTTCAGTGGATATAACGCTATATAAAGGCTCATTACATTACATAGGTGTTCACTTGCAAGATTGTGTATACATGATCTATTTCTGTCCATTATCGAACGTTACCTTTGGTCATGTGTTAATACGGCAGGAAAATACAATTCATTGCATTGCATAACTTTGATGTGTTTCTCTTTATTCATTATTTTAATAATAGTAATAATAACAATAATAATAATAATAATAATAATAATAATAATAATAATAATAATAATAATAATAATAATAATAATAATAATAATAATAATAATAATAATAATTTATTCATCCATAGGAAATTTTTAAAGCATTGCTCCTTAATATTTCGTGCGTCATTGATAGGAAACGCCATTTAGAAAGTTTAGAGATTGTTATTTTGGCCTCCTGTCACTAAACACACACCATGGAATGGCAATTTAATACATATTACTTATTAATACCTGTTATACCACATACCTGTTGTCTCTTGATGTAATCCTGATGATAATGATGCTGCTGCATATGGGGTGGTTGTTGCTGTTGTCTCAAATGATGTTGTGGTAATTTCTGTTGATGCAGCAGCTGCTGATGTTGATGCTGACTTTGTGGATTAAATAACGAAGATGAAGTAACATGGTGCGAAGATGAAGACTGAGAGCAAGTGTTTACTGATGTCGGCAAATCCAGAGAAGATGAGGCATGAGGCATCTGAGATTGTCTGGCGTTAATCCCCTTCACCTGGTTTTCCAGGCTACTGACAGAATGGCTACTTGCAGACGGTGCACCGACAACCCTAGCTGCTTTGTCCTGCTGTTTATCAGCGTTGTGTCCACCGTGAAGAGAACCTTGATCAGGAAAGCTGCTTTGCCGAAGTGAGTGACCGGAGCTGATTTGACCCGGCGCTCTGGGTTTGCTGTGGTGAGATTCTTTCCCAACCCCGCTGACTCGGCTGTTTGAAGCAGACGTCAATGAAGACATGGAGGCGTAAGAGGAAGTTGCCCTGGACGATGTTTGAGGTTGATATGTACGAGAAAATTTAGAGTTTTTACCACTGCGATTGGCCTCAGTATGACCACCTAGACCGGGTCTGCTTCCACCATCGCTAACTGCACAATTGTCACCAACACTTTGAACCTGATCTCGTTTATCCGTGCTCGCAAAAACTGAAGTTGAAGTCGCAGCAGAATCACCTCCCTGCACACTAGCTCTAACAGAATTTGAGGCAGTAGATGACATTGCCAGGCTAGATGAATTTTTTGTTGTTTTCTTATTAGTTGCTGAGGCAGAGGTAGAGGTTACTGAATTTGATGCAAGGGCATCGTTTGAAGAAGATCCGACACCAGTAAGAGAGGCAACACCAGCAATGCCCATTCCTCTGTTCGAAGCTTCTCGTGATGCTGAACCTTGAACCGCCGGCCTTTTGTTCTGCTGCACTTTTGCAGTAGCCGTGACTCTTTTCCGGGGAACAGATGTTGGCTTTGCAACCTTTGGTTTGGCTGACTGGTTTTGGTTGCTCCAAGGATTTCCAGAGCTTCCGGTCGCTGCCTGTCTTCCATCCCTGACAGGGTTTTCATTCCCAGAACCATCACCATTATTGTCTGTTTTGTCTGCATCTCGATTCATATTTGAATCCACAGAAACAAGATAATTCAACTGGTTAAAATCTGGGGCAGAGTTCATGTTGCCCATGCTCATGTTGCCACCACCGTCATTAGCTGCTTTTCCCCCTTCCCCTACATTTTGCAAGTTGTTATCGGACTGCTGAAAAGAATAATTGACGTGATTATCGATTTTGTGAGGTGGAGAACCAGCGTATGCATCGTCTGATTCCCTGTCAAAATTTGGATTTGGGTTAGGGTTAAGACTGGGACTTGATAATGGTTGAGCATACATCTGGGTTCCTTGTAGCAAACCTTCCTCACAAAGCTCAAACCCGCCCTGTGAATTGGACAACTCCTGATGTTGTGGAGCTGTTAAGACTGAAGACCCATGGGAAGACTGAGCACCTACACTGGCACTTGCACCATCTCCTCCGGAACCAACTGAACTTTCAACAATGGAATTCTGGTCCTCATGTGAAATGCCTTTGACGACAGCTCCATTAGACTGAAAGTTGGAATTCCCAGCCAAATTCGATGCAGACGAGAGATCTTGGTGGGTTGATGAAGAAGAAAAAGATTCTTGTTGAAATGAATTAAAGTTTGCCAGATTTGTAGATGATCCAGAACCCTTGAAATGTGAGAATTCTCCCACTTCCTGTTGTGGCCACAGTGACTCACCATCCCCATCATGGTGGCTTTGTTGTGACGTCAACGTTTGAAGACTCAATAAACTGCCAGCACTGTAATACTCTGATGTGTTTGGGTCCAAATTTTGAGGTTCAACCACAGTATGCCCTCCATATGGACTGGTTCCATCTTCAGGATCTAAACTGTCATAAAGATTTTGACCGTCTTCATCCTCTTCATCATCTTCACTGTCACCATAAGACCTTCCACTAGGTAGGTTAGGCAGTGAAGGTAAGTTCACCATTTGGGTTTGCATGAAATTTGTGTTAAACCTTAAAGCATTGCTACTGGATGGATTGCCGTCAATATCATCGTCCTGTAAAGATGAGTCATGACCTTCAATGATACGAATATTTTGACCCTGGTCTGGGACAGAATTCATACTTGAACTTGCAAGAGAAGAAGCTGAGGCAACAGCTGCAGCTACAGCACCGTCTTCAACAAAGTCTGAGCCATTGACTCGAGGTCGTTGATCTAGATAATCAGCACCACTGCTGCCATCATCTGATTCATTGCTGTCTCCGTCATCCCTCTTGCCCTCGCTTTCACCGAATGACTCATCCATCATCCTTCCCGTTATCATATCATCTTCCTGCTCCACGCATTCATTAAAAAGATCTTTGTCGTCATCACCAATCTCACCACCCTCCTCATCCTCTGTTGTGTCATCAAAATTCAGTCGTTGTGCAGGATCAAAAAGAACTCCGTCTTCATTCTCATTACTCAGGAACTGCTGAAATGTTGTCATGGTAGGATTAGCCGTGTCCCGTTGGACATTTGCTGTATCACCCGTTTTCCTCACTACTGTTTCCGTATTCGATTCAAAAAAGGAGCCACCGTCATCGTCCATACTTAAAGTGCCACGCTGTCCGTCACATTCACTGTCTTGGTGCTCCATAACTTCTGCACCTCCAACAGCTCCTTCTAGATTCAAATGATCATCATTCAAATTTCCATCACTCTCTTGATGGTCCTTTTCACAGTTTACACCACTCTCAAATCCTGGGACACTCTCACTAGTATATGATCCATCCATTACGTAGGACCACACATCTGAAGAAAATTTAAAAAAAATTATTCTTTTTAAATCATTTCTCACATATATAATAGAGGGAAAGAAAAATGTAAGATCTGATTGTATCCCATTTGCTCCTGGCAGAGTTAGAGAGTTAATAAGATAAGATTTTCATACACGTTCTATACAAATATGACTGCACTGAG
>NC_088369.1:43426572-43461572 GCF_034508935.2 Berghia stephanieae
CTCAGTGATAGTGATTGCAAAATAAATAAACATATATAAAAAATATATGAGGTTTTTATTTATTTTGCGATCACTATCATTTGGCCTTTTGAATTGATTTATGAGACAGGTCTGAAAGCCTGTTGTACTTATTTCCCTTCCTGCTTCAATGGTTTAATAGCAGGTTTATTGTTGCGTTGAGCACTCTAAATACCATAATAATAATATTTATTGCTAAATTTATTGCGGGTTATTAATTAGGCACAAGCCAATGGACCAGGAAGTAAAAACAACCCACTTTTATAATAGGGAATGAGATTAGCGGAAGAATAGCGTCCCATGGGACGTCACCAGTGGAAAAATTATTTGTAAACAAACCAACTACAAGCTTAGCACTCCAAATACAAAATTTATTATTCATATTTCTGAACAAAAATGCATATCATAATCAACGAGATATAAAATTTGAGCATGCTATACATTTATTGCATCATAATCTGATTCATTTCAGAACATCATTCGACAATTCCTAGTTTCTTCTTCATCTTCTTCTTCTTCTTCTTCTTCTTCTTCTTCTTCTTCTTCTTCTTCTTCTTCTTCTTCTTCTTCTTCTTCTTCTTCTTCTTCTTCTTCTTCTTCTTCTTCTTCTTCTTCTTCTTCTTCTTCCTTCTTCTTCTCTTCTTCTTCTTCCTTCTTCTTCTTCTTCTTCTTCTTCTTCTTCTTCTTCTTCTTCTTCTCTTCTTCTTCTTCTTCTTCTTCTTCTTCTTCTTCTTCTTTCTTCTTTCTTCTTCTTCTTCTTCTTTTTCTTCTTCTTCTTCTTCTTCTTCTTCTTTCTTCTTCTTCTTCTTCTTCTTCTTCTTCTTTCTTCTTCTTTTCTTCCTTCTTCTTCTTCTTTCTTCTTCTTCTTCTTCTTCTTCTTCTTCTTCTTCTTCTTCTTCTTCTTCTTCTTCTTCTCTTCTTCTTCTTCTTCTTCTTCTTCTTCTTCTTCTCTTCTTCTTCTTCTTTCTTCTTCTTCTTCTTCTTCTCTTCTTCTTCTTCTTCTCTTCTTCTTCTTCTTCTTCTTCTTCTCTTCTTCTTCTTCTTTCTTCTTTTTTCTTCTTCTTCTTCTCTCTTTATTTATTTCATTTTATCTTATCATCTTACTTCATCTATCATCATTTATTATCTCATCATCATTCATCATCATCATCATCATCATCATCATAATAATAATAATAATAATAATAATAATAATAATAATAATAATAATAATAATAATAATAATAGTAATAATGATGATTATAATAATTTTAGATAACGGGTTATTAAGCACATTTTACAGTATTTTCTATAACCACAGTGTACTCTTATGCCAGATGTTACCATATAATAATTATATGATGTTGTAATTATTTTCAATGAGAGCAATTAAATACCTGTTTATGTTTATTATTCATAATCAGGAATAAAATTTGTGTATTCTAACTAGTAATCCAATCTATTCAGTTGATGGGAGCGAATATATAAAAGACTCTCTCGGTTAAGATGAACAAATCCCATTTATTATGCTTACACAATAATAAAGGTGTATGATCAAAGAAGAGAAATTTTGTAGATGAAAGGGGTATTATTGTGACTACACGAGGACCATCAAATGCTTGTGAGTCATGTGTCAATATAGGCGACAAGAACTGATGGTCCTTATGTTGTGTCCTTGGGTATGAACAAGAGATGAAGTGAGTAGGAAAGTGCCAGAAGACAATAGAGAATAAATATTTTGCATCGGCGATGGGGGTTCGAACCCGCGACCTTACTGGTACGAAACTCCATCTAGCCGGGGAGAGAGTGACTCGAATATCGGATCGTGGATAGCTCATATGGTAGAGTCACGCTCTCCCCAGTCAGGCGGAGTTGTCGTACCAGTAAGGTCGCGGATTCAAACCCTCATCGTCGCCGTGAAATTTTTATTCTCTATTGTCTTCTGGCACTTTCCGACTCACTTCATATCTTGTTGTTATTAACATAAGTGCCTGCTCCACTCACTTTTCTGAATTAAAAAGTCCTTGGGTATGACACTCTTCATAAATTGTCTCAGGTGATAAATTATAAAAATGAAAACCATGAAATAATAGTGCTCAACTTTTACAATATTGTTTCGAGCATTCGCTCTCATCAGGAAGTTCACTTCTATATGGACATGTTATTCCACATGGCCAGTTGGGGTAATGAAGGAAGTATGTATTGTAAAGTACATTGAGCATGGGGAACTTTTTAAAAGATTTTTTGTTTTTTTAATGGAACTGGGAAACATCAAAATTGACTTACTCGACTTATGCCTCTTGGCTCCTGGCAAAGCATAGGGCCTCAACAGCACTCTTCCATTTTCTTCTGTCTTTGGCACAGACCTTACTCCAATTGATAAATTAATATAAGTTTTAAACTAAAATTACTTATAAATTTGTTTCCATTATAAGACAATAAGACATACGAGAAAAGAACTTTATTTCATCGAAATTTATTCAAGTAAAAAGCGAAGCTTTGAATAAAAGCATTGCTAGTAAATTTCCAAAATAAAATAGAAAAAAAGATATTCATTAAAAAAAAAAGAGGGGTAGGCCTACAATGAAAGCTAACACTAACACCAATCGTCATTTCATGATATGTGACAAGCATACTAAATATGTAACCCATCGCATCAAGGCGGTATTTTATCGGGCGGTTTAGATTATGAAAATTGAATCTATACTCAAAGAGATAAAACTTCTGCCAACATTTTGTTTGTGTCGTTTAGAAGTTAGAATATATCGGGTGCAAGAAAAAAAAAAACTGACAAAAATTTAGAAGCATGCAGCTTCCACACTATGAATTATATAAATGATGTATGTCTGAAATGTTAGACCAATCAAATCTACTTATTGAATTTGATATATTTTGTACACAAATTTTGTGTGAATATCGTAATGTTGGTAAAATACCCTATTTAAGGCCAAACTGCGAGAGCTAGCAGTAGCTGGGCCTGTTAGACATGGTTGAAAGTATTTTGCCATAAGACAAATATCCTACCCAAAGGGAAGCAAGCAAGCAAGTTGTCCTTTTCCATTTGACATTACAGAAAATAAAATGAATTCCATCTCTCTATGTGATAGCTTTAAAGGACTTGTTGACGATTTGCTAGATTTTATTTCTATTCCTCCTTTTTTCAGGTGCCTTCTTCATACACGTTGTGGTTATTGGAGGATGTAAATCGTTCGGGGTGTTGTATGTCCTTTTCCAAGACAGATATCAAGCAAGTGCTGGTGCCCTCAGCACAGGCATGTCTCTACCCATTGGACTGGTCTTTGCTCTTGGTAAGTGGTATATATATATATATAGCACTGTATTCACTCATTACTAGTTTCTACCTCTCTTAGCAACAAGACAGGTTGAAGAATAATAGTAAGTAAGGACCGATATTCTTATTTCTTGAGTAATGGAAAGATGTGGTAAAAAAACAACCCCCAAAAAAACATTTTTAAGTCAAATCCTGATTGACTACCATTATGTTTTGGCAGCTCTCGTGTGTTTTAAACTATAAACTTTACAAAATTTTAATATTATATTTGTTCAAGACACATCTTTACTGTATTTGTTTTTATTGACTCTATGAATCCTTGATTTGGCTATGAATTATTATTATTTATTTATTTATTTATTTATTTATTTATTTATTTATTTTTTTTTTTTTTTTTCACTTAAAATTGATAATTTATATTGTAAAGTGCCCAGAGCTTGTGTGTTACACGAGAATGAGGGCTATATAAATGTGTATTATTAATATTATTATTATTATTATTATTATTATTATTATTATTATTATTATTATTATTATTATTATTATTATTATTATTATTATTATCATTCTCAGGTATCGTTGCAAACATGCTATCAGCCAAACTGACATGTCGTCTGGTTGTGTTTGTTGGAGGAATTCTGGGATGCATCGGATTCTTCCTCACCGCCTTCATGCCAGAGTTTTTGGGTGTTATATTCATGTTTGGAATTGTGGGAGGTACGTTTTTGTGTAACGATGACTATGAGGGCATTGATGTCAATAGGCTAGCTAACTAACCCTGCGAACTATTAATGAGCATCTTGTTCAAAAAAAAAAGAAGAAAAGTTGAGCTTTTATGTAGCACAATATCCACTAAACGTGCTCAAAGCGCTTTACAAAGGGTACCTGATCAACACTAACACGAAACATAAAGAACGTGACATGACGCCTGTTAGTCAATAATACAATTTTTTTCCGGACAGAGACAACACTGTTAATGGCCAGGTACTCATTTACACTTTAGTACGGTGAGAGAATATGAGTAAAGGACTCATCTATGCACTGAGCGAGGTTTGAACCCAGGACGTTTGGATCCGAAAGCGCATAGTTGAGTCCTTGGAAAAAGCTCTTTACTCACATTCTCTCACCGTACTCAGGTGTAAAATAAGTACCTGGCCATTAACAGCGTTGTTTCTATCCGAAAATAATTATATTATTGACTAACAGGCGTCATATCCCGTCCTACGCCTACGTATCAAGTGTTACTGTTGACCAGGGACCCCTTGTAAAACGCTTTGAGCACGTTTAGTGGATATTGGGCTATATAAAAGCTCCCAAAAAAAACAAAACAATTCAATTGACTTAAAGTCCCTTCTTATTTTCTCAACAGGTTTTGCATTCAGTTTATGCTACAGTCCTTGTATTGTGATGGTAGGACAACATTTCAGGAAATATCGAAGTTTTGCCATGGGGATTTCGGTGTCTGGATCGGGGGTTGGAACCTTTGTTATTCCCAATCTGATGAGAGTCATGGTGAGAGAGTACGGCCTCCCTGGCTGTCTCATTATCTTCAGTGGAATCGTGTTGAATTTGTCGGTGATCGCCTTGCTTTTTCGTCCTTGGAGTAGCTACGGGAGGAAAAGGAAGGAGATTGACGAATTGGTGGTTGTTAGGCCTTCGAGTCGAATTGATGTCGGTGACGGATGTAGTGGAAGTGGGGTGATAATCAAAGGTGTTTGTATAGAGAATGGAAATCTGTTTGAAGAAAAGAAGGAGAAGAAGACGAATAGAGATGTTGGTGACGGGGAGACGGAGAAACTCATCGTCCAATCAGGAAAGAAATTATTATCTCTGGAGGATTGGTGTGGTGGTGATGAATTAGAAGCTGAAAAGGTTCACAATGGGTTGGAAAGTAATAATGATGATAATGAAAATGATGATGCTTGTGATAATGATAAGTGTAATTATGACCATCAAGTTGGTGAAAATGATAAAACAGATGACAATCGGAGTAAGACGGTAGATGGTTATGGCGTAATCATTCCATTGAAGACTGGCAATCAAAGGGCAAGGCTTCACGAAGACGGCTTCAATCTACACTCTCTAACAAAAGGAGAGAAATTAGCCATCAACCATGCAGAAAAAGAAAATGTAGAATATGATGTTGGATGTGAGAAGAAATTTCCTGTCAACTCGAACAGCGAGGAACGGTGCGAAGTGAAGCACCAGCGAGTGGCAAAAAAGACTAAGTTGTTGGACTGGAGACTTTTATTCCATCCTGTTTTTCTGATGTATGCATTTGCCAATTGCCTTGCTACGCCGGGCTACGCTAATGTCTTTGTCATGTTGCCAGATTATGCAGAAGAGGTAAGGGTTGAGTTTGCATACCTGCTGCCACTTGTGGAGATTTAACTCACTCAATCCTAACACCGACTATTTCCGTAGTTTACCCGGGTTACTTTTACCCCATGCCTACTTATTACATTTTTCTGAAACAAATTATAGGCGTAGTATCAAAGCTAATGTTTTTTAGTTTTTACATGTTAATGGTGGTTGAATAAAACCATCTATACACATGCTCATTTTTAATACATTTTTTCCAATTTTGAAAAGTAGCAAAATTCTTTAGGATTGAGTGAGTTATTCAGTATAAATATACAGATTTAAAAAAAGACAAAATTGGCCTAATTTAGATATTTTTCCCTTGAGATTTGTTTTTTTTTTTTGTTTAACTAACATTTTAGAGGAAAATTGCTGAAAATGTTATCTTTGCAATATATCAGTGGTGATGGTTTTCCTCGGATCCGCGGAAATCTGTGATTTTGGAGTCAGAGGAAATTCTTCCTTGTAAAAATGGCATCCCCCCACCTTCCAGTGAGAGTGTCAATGTGTGGTTGGTGGAACAAACGCGTGCAGTGTCCCAGTTTTCAGAGGTTAGCTCGAGTATCAGTGGTAATTTATGATCTCAATTGCTCTAAAGGTTACTCCAGGTGGTTAAAAAGGCGTTATGGGGAATCGTTCAAATTGAAATTTTCCTCCTTTTTCACTTTTTGTCACCATCAACACTGATACATGAACAACCTAAGATCCGTTTAAAAGAACTTTTAAAGTGACACTTGATAGAAATGGGGTTGAGATAGTGCATTTTTTGTATTGTTATAGATTTTATTCTTGAAATTTTTTTATTTGTTTTCCTGGACTATACAGTTCTTTTGTTTATTCCTTGTGGCAGGTCTGAATTTATTTAACAGTATTTTTTTCTTTTGGGTGCTTTTGTTTCCTTTTCTTATCTTGTGTTTTAATAATCAAGCAACAAAGTGTCTTTTTTCGTTGGCAAAAGTAAGTGTGACATTGATTATACTTGAGCTTTCATAATATGGTTGCGCCTATGTGGTCTAGTGGTATGACACTCGCTTTCGGATCGGAAGGTCTGGGGTTCAAGCCACGCTCAGCGCATAGTTGAGTCTTTGGAATATACTCTTTACTCACATTCTCTCACCGTACTCAGGTGTAAAATGAGTACCTGACTATGAACAGCGTTGTCTATGTCCGAAAAAAATTGTAATATCGCCTAACAGGCGTCATGTCCCGTCCTACATGTTAAATGTTGCTGTTGACCAGGGACCCCTGTAAAGCGCTTTGAGCATGTTTAGTGGATATTGCTCTATATAAAAGCTGAATTTAATTTAATTTAATGGTTCAATATCCACTAACTGTGATCAAAGCGCTTTACAAAGGGTCCTAAGCCAACAGAAGCATATGTAACATAAGACGAAACACAGCACCTGTGCAAGGCGCTATTTCAATTATTTTTTTATTTTTGACAGTCTCTGTCAGCCTTTTTACTCATTTTACATCTGAGTGCAGTGAGAAAATTGGTAAAGGATGGTGGAGGTTAAAGTCAGTCTATTTTAGCTTGGAAGGTTGTTGGGTTTGAACTCTGTTGAAGACTCAAAAGTTGTTGCTTTCATGGCCTTAGGTTGGCAAGAAGGTTGCCAAGAATAATGATAATAATAATGAAATTTATTTATATTGCGCCCACTCCTCGATACAATAAAGCTCTAGGCGCATAACAATTACTTCAATCCATTCAAATTTCTCTCTCTCTCTCTCTCTCTCTCTCTCTCTCTCTCTCTCTCTCTCTCTCTCTTCTTCTCTCTCTCTCTTCTCTCTCTCTTCTCTTCTCTCTCTATACTCTATCTATCTATCTATCTATCTATCTATCTTCTATTTTTTCTCTCTCTCTCTCTCTCTCTCTCTCTCTCTCTCTCTCCTCTCTTTCTCTCTCTAACTCTATCTATCTATCTATTTATCTATCTATCTATCTATCTATCTATCTATCTAATATCTATCTATCTACTCCTTCTATCTCACTCTCAGTCTCTCTCGCTTTCTAACTCTCTTCTCTTTTACTCTCTCTTCTCTCTCTCTCTCTCTCTCTCTCTCTTCTCTCTCTCTCTCTCTCTCTCTCTCTCTCTCTCTCTCTCTCTCTCTCTCTCTCTCTCTTGTTTCATACAATTCCATTGATGTACCAACTTAGAATTGAGATTCCATGTTTTGAATAAGCTAAAATATGTTGTATTACTCTTTAGAAAACTCAAAAATTGGAAGCTTCTCTTTAAACCAAAATGACTCTGAACACAAAAAACACAAAGCAAAAAAAAAAAAAAAAAAGAATTGAGAAGGGCGTTTGATTATTAATGATTAAAGAAACTTTCTTTTTTTTTTAATTTAAAAAAGAAATTTCTTTCGAACATTCCAGAACGGCCATAATCGCGACTCATCTGCTCTCATTACATCTATAATCGGCATCTCTGACTTGGCTGGACGACTCTTCTTCGGTTGGTTCTCTGACCTTGACCTCTTCCCCAAACGATGGGGGTTCATCGGATGCATGGCCTTTTCGGCTGTTCTCAACTGCATCCTTCCATCCCTGACTTCGTTCTCCGGTATGGCGGGCTATGCTGTGTTGTTCGGTTTCTTTAGCGGATCTTTCATCACTCTCAGTCCAGTTCTATTGGCTGAAGATCTAGGTATGGCTTCGTAAAGATTAATAAAAAAAATTAAATTGAGCTGTTATATAGCGCAATATCCACTAAATGTGCTCAAAGCGCTTTACAAGGGGTTGCTGACCAACAGCAACACGTAACATGTAGAACGAGACATGACGCCTGTCAGGCGATATTACAATTTTTTTCCGGACAGAGACAATACTGTTGACGGCCAGGTACTCATTTTACACCTGAGTACGGTGAGAGAATGTGAGTAAAGAGCGAGGCTCGAACTCAGGACCTTCCGATCCGAAAACGAGTGTCATACCACTTGACTACATAGCCGCATTAACAAATTAATACTGTTGAATTAATTGAATGACGTTTTTGCAACATGGAAAGTAGAAAACGTAAGGGCTGCCTGAAGCCGTGATCGTAAATACTAACGAAAGAGTGAAATGGAGAGGCTTCGTATGGAACAAACAGACAATGGACGTTTCGGGTACAAACCCTTCGTCAGCACAAAAATACACAAATAAACAAGGAAAGCCTTTCCATATTCACTCTTTCGTTAGTATTTTTGCAACAGGTGATTTTTCAAAATACTTGCATTTAACTGTTAGGCATTCGTGACCTTATATTTATGAAAATCATTCAATTTCATTCATAGGATTATAAGCTGAATTCATGTAGATTCCAAAATAAGTGGAATAGATAATCTTTTTAATAATAATAATAATAATAATAATAATAATAATAATAATAATAATAATAATAATAATAATAATAATAATAATTATGACGATGATGATGATGATGATGATGATGATGATGATTCATTTTTTTTCTTCTTTTTTTTTGTGAGGTTTTTTCTGACATAAAATCCTTGATCTGATAGGTCCAATCAATACATACCCAAACATTCAATTATATATCATTGTGTCTCCCTCCTCTCCCCCTTCCTCCTCTGCTATCCCCTTATCTCACAATTTCTCCTCTTTCCTCCTTCCCAACACATTCTTGCACAGGTATTGAAAGACTGGCGAGTTCTTTTGGGTTGACCGTTTTATTCATGGCAGTCACAGTGTTGGTGGGACCCCCGATCTGTGGTAAGTTCTGTCTTCCAGAAATATAAATGGTGCTGCTCGTAGCTCGAAGAAATAGAATAACAATGTGAAATTGAATGTAAGCTTCAATTTAATGTACGAAAACAGAGAAAATGGACGTTTCAGGTTTCCTCTTTATCAACAAAACAGGATGAATGAAACACTACGTATGAATGAGATAATGTGGTAGTGGCGTTGTTAAGATGAACAAACCATCTTAACAACGCCACTACCACATTATCTCATTCATTCGTAGTGTTTCATTCATCCTATTTGTTGATAAAGGGGAAACCCGAAATGTCCATTTTCTCTGTTTTCGTAATTAAATTGAATCTTACATTCAATTTCACATTATTTATTTCTTCCAGATAACTCAACATTAATTCTTTTATTTCTATTTTTAGATTTTTTTGAGCTTTTATATAGCGCAATATCTACTAAATGTGCTCAAAGCGCTTTACATGGGGTCCCTGGCCAACAGCAACATTTAACATTTAGGACGGGACATGATGCCTTTTAGGTGATATTACAATTTTTGTTTGTTTTCAGACAGAGACCACGCTGTTAACGACCAGGTACTCTTTTTACATCTGAGTACGGTGAGAGAATGTGAGTAAAGAGCCTTCTCCAAGGACTCAACTATGCGAGGCTTGAACCCAGGGCCTTCCGATCTGAGAGCGAGTGTTATACCGCTAGATCACATAGCTGCATTATGCTAGTATAAATAGCTTTTCATCGACTTCAGTGTTTATTTCTCTACTCCAGGAAGTATAAAGGACACAACAGGCTCTTGGGACATAGTCGTCTACTTTGTGTGAATATCGGCACTGGTGGGCGCCAGCCTGCCTTTATTCCAGCCATGTGGTCAGAGATGGGTGGGTAGGGAGGCACTTACTGTGTCTTCTATCCCCCTATATCTGTATTCCAACATGCTTTCTGTCTTTGTTTTCATTTTGTCCTGGCCCAGGCCGGATACCCTGGCTGATAGGGAAACAGTCAAATAAATGTATAGTTAGTTTTGGGAGATGATTTTTTTTCCCCTTGTAAATCATCTCTCTATTATGCACCGTATTATGTTTTGTATACATATTATATATGATTTGTAAACATTTGAGTTTGAGTAGGGACCTATGCTTGTGTCTTTGTGAGACTTTTAGGTGATCTCAAACTAAGTGCTTTGATAGTGTGCTCTTGGAATCTACATCTGTTTCCTATTCGAACCAATTCCCTTTTTGTCTTCCTTTTTATTGGGTGCTTTAATTGTAATTTTAGAACTTTTTACTATTCCATTTTCTTCCTTTTTACTGGCTCTGAAATGACCTTAATGTGTTGGAAGCGCCGTAAAATCCTTAAAAACAAACCCCCAAAAAAACAGAGATGAGTAGACAGGCGGGAAAGAAAGAAGAAGCATTCTCTTGCCGTCTTAAGTGATAAATAATACTCTAATGTTTGTTTCTCTATTCCAGGAAGTATAAAAGACGGAACAGGATCTTGGGACATGGCCTTCTACTTTGTTGGAATGTTGTCACTGGTGGGCGCCAGTCTGCCTTTATTCCAGCCTTGTGGTCATAGATGGGTGGACAGGCGGGAAAGAAAGAAGATGAATTCTCTCACTGTCTTAAGTGATAAATAATACCCTAATCACACACACGAGAACATCCTGCCATCTATTATTTACAATCAGTACTCTTATTTTCTTCGTTCTCCAAAAATATGTTCTGCTCATGAAACAACCGACCTGTTGATTTCAAGCTATTCAGTAATATTGAGGCCTTTATAAGATGTCATTGGCATAAATATGTAAATGTTGCTGCTCGAAGCTCGAAGAAATAAATAACAATTTGAAATTGAATGTAAGCTTTAATTTAATATATGAAAACAGATAAAATGGATGTTTCAGGTTTCCCCTTCATCAACAAAACAGGATGAATGAACCACATCACACGAATGAGATAATGTGGTAGTGGCGTTGTTAAGATGAAACCTTTTATTGAAGCTTACGTTCAATTTCACATTGGCATAAATAGGAAAGTAGCATAATTTTTTTCTCTTTCATTTGGATTTGTACATAGACAATAATGTAAAGTCTGAATGAATTGATCAATAATCTATTTACATGAATGGAGCTAAAGTCACACATCTGCAAAAATAGAATGCTTAAAGGATTTTATTTTTAAAAAAGACTGAAAAATTCTAACAAATTTTGACCTAGTTTAAGATACTTCAAAAGATGTGCCATAAATATTTTATATATTGTTGAATGTGATTTAAAAAAGATAAATATAGAATTTATATAGTGCAATATACAGTAAACAGTAGAAATATTTTAAATTTTGTTGACAAATATTTTTTAGAGGTGAAAAGGGTCATTCCTAATATTGATGTCAACAAAGTAAAAATTCTTATAACATTCTCTATTTTTGTTTATACACATCAGAAATGATCATTGTGTTATAGTTTACTTTCTCTATTTTTGTTTATACACATCAGAATGATATGTGTAAGTATTCTCTATTTGTTTATACAATCAGAATGATCATTGTGTTATAGTTTACTTTCTTTTTGTATAATCAGAAATGTATTGTTTGTTATTTTTGTTTATACACATCAGAAATGATCATTGTGTTATAGTTTACTTTCTCTATTTTTGTTTATACACATCAGAAATGATCATTGTGTTATAGTTTACTTTCTCTATTTTTGTTGATACACATCAGAAATGATCATTCTATAATAGCTTACACACTTTATTGTTGTTTAACACACTCATTAGAAATTGCCATTGTGTTATCATTTTCAAACCCAACTTTGTTTGTTCAGACCATGCCATCTTTAAGCATGCCGTCATTGGGTATGTTTTGGATTCAAGCATGCTAATTCCTACCGAAATTTTGCTATGTAAATTACACACCTTCAGCTGGGTAACTCCAGCTTCAGGCATGCTTTGTTACAAGACCGTATCTGATTCTGATTCTGATTCTCCGCTATAACAAATTACTTCCATGTTTTTCAAATTGAATGTTTTCATTCCACTTTTACCAGATGAATTATTAATACAAATAGAATTAAAGAAAAAAGATCACACTAAACTAAACAAAAACCAAACACTACAATGGCGCGTAACGATGGAACAACATCCTGTGGTGTTGTGTGATCACAACTAACCAACAAAGAGAAATGACGTGAAATTCAATTCAAGGAAATCTTAACTCACTCAACCCTAACACAGACTATATCCGTAGTTTACCCAGGGTTACTTTTACCCCATGCCTATTTATTACATTTTTCTGAGACAAATTATAGGTGTAGCATCAAAGCTAATGTTCTTCATGTTTACATGTTGATGGTAGTTGAATAAAACTATCTATGCGCATGCTCAATTTTAATACATTTTTTCCAATTTTGAAAAGTACCAAAAATCTCTAGGATTGAGTGAGTTAAGATTATGACTACTTTGAACTCAAGCACCCCAAAGCCTCCTCCTGATGAGTGTGCTTAAAGACTGCATGGACTGTTTATTCGTCTGCTACAATCATTGTGTTAAAGTTTATTTTTATTATATACACATTAGAAATTATCATGCCTTATTGTTTTTATACACATCAGAAATGACCATTCTAGACCAATTTACACACTTCATGTTCATTTAATACACATCAGAAATATTATTGTTTAATAGTCTACAAGCCCAATTTTAATTTACACACGTTAGAAATGATCTGTGTGCTATAGTTTCATGTCATTGATCTCCCTCTGCCTATAAGAAATAATAGGCGTATTGGGATGAGATTTTTCGACCACTACCTCTCATGCCATGTCTTATATTCCCCCATATATCTGTTTTCCTTTTCCAGACTGCTTTTTGTTTATTTCTTGATATGAGATTACTTGGTTTTGTCCTGGCCCTGGGTCCTAGGCTGAGGAGGCCACAGTCAAACATATAGTATTATTTTGTGAGAGATTGTTTTGCCCCTTATAAATCATCTCTATCGTTCTGGACGGGGTTCCTGATCTCCCATAGTGGGCAGGGAGGTACATACTATGTTTTCTATCCCCTTATATCTGTTTTCCAACATGCTTTCTTTTTTTTCAACATGTCTTTGTCTTGGAATGAGATTACTTGGTTTTGTCCTGGCCCTGGCCAGAGTCCTAGCTGGGAGGAAAACAGTCAAATGCATAGTTATTGTATTGGGAGATGATATTTTTTTCCCTTGTAAATCATCTCTCTGTTATGTATTATTATATTTGTTATTTTGAATGTATTATGTAAGCATTTGAGTGTATTCCTCTTTGTTGGATGCACTACTTACTGTCTTCCATCCCCTATTTCTGTTTTCCAACATGCTCTCTGTCTTTGTCTTGGAATGAGATTACTTGGTTTTGTCCTGGCTCTGGCTGGATACCCTGGCTGGGAGGGAAACAGTCAAATGTATAGTTAGTGTTTGGAGGTGATTTTTTCCCCTTATAAATCATCTCTCTGTTATGCACTGTATTATGTTTTGTTTATGTATTATATATGATTTGTAAATATTTGAGTGTGTTCCTCTCAGTGGGGACAGGCGCTTGTGTCTGGATGAGACGTTTAGGTGATCTCAAACTAAGTACACTGATAGTGTGCTCTTGGAATCTACATCTGTTCCCTATTGAACCAATTCCCCTTTGTCTGCCTTATATTTGGGTGCTTTAATTGTAATTCTAGAACTTTTTACTATCCCATTTTCTTCCTTTTTACTCGTGCTGATATAACCTAAATGTGTTGAGCGCCGCAAAACCCTTAAAAACAAAAACACAACAAACATGCTACTATTTGATGTTGATTGTGTTAGGGTAAAATGTTATGGTTGTGATTCCTTATGTAGATTTTATACAAATTAGACCGTTATTTGTGACTCTTTATTGTAGATAGAATGTTATTTACGCTTTTGGTGAAATAAGACAACTGGGCGGGGTTCCTGGCCTCCCATAGTGGGCAGGGAGGTACACACCGTGCCTTCTATCCCCCTATATCTGTTTTCCAACGTACTTTCTGTCTGTCTTGGAATGAGATTACTTAGTTTTGTCCTGGCCCTGGCTGGAGTCCTGGCTGGGAGGGAAACAGTCAAATGCATAATTATTGTTTTGGGAGATGATATTCTTTTCCTTGTAAACCATCTCTCTGTTATGTATTAGTATATTTGTTATTTTGAATGTATAATGTAAGCATTTGAGTGTATTCCTCTTTGTTGGATTTTGTGCTTGTGCCCAGATGAGACTTATAGGTGATCTCAAACTAAGTACATTGGTGGTATGCTCTTGGAATCTACACCTGATCCCTATTTGTTCCCAGTTCCCCTTGGTCTTACTTTTCCTGGGTGCTTTAATTGTAATTCTAGAACTTTTTACTATCCCATTTTTTTCCTTTTTACTGGCGCTGATATGACCTTAATGTGTTGCAAGCGCCGTAAAACCCTTAAAAACAAAAACAAAAACATGGCTAGTGCATTGTGGGACAAAACTATCAGGTCACATCATCAGATGGCTAGTGCATTGTGGGACAAAACTATCAGGTCACATCATCAGATGGCTAGTGCATTGTGGTACAAAACTATCAGGGTCACATCATCAGACGGCTAGTGCATTGTGGGACAAAACTATCAGGGTCACATCATCAGACGGCTAGTGCATTGTGGGACAAAACTATCAGGGTCACATCATCAGACGGCTAGTGCATTGTGGGACAAAACTATCAGGGTTACTACCTTTATAGATGAATTGTGTACTTTTGTAGGCAGAGGGCAGTAGAAAATCCTGGGCTGGGGATTGCACAGCATGTCCTTAGAGTATGGCCACTGTTGTGCATTTTAAAATAATTTTTTTTTTCTCTTTTTAATCATTGCTAGGTTATATGTCATATGTCAATGTATTGATTTATATTATACATGAGTCAGATATTGTATGTGTTAATATTATATATATATATGTATAGACATTAGTACTACAGACCACTCTAGATAATCGCAACTCGGTTAATCGGTTAATCGCAACATTTCATTTCCCAAGAAATAGAATTAATTCTATATAAAAGTCACTGGTTAATTCCAACAAACTTGGTTAATTGCAACAAGATTTTGACCGCAAAAGTTGGCAAATTCAAGAAATCAATTAAACAAAAATCTCATCATTAAATGTTATCATAGATGAAATCATGACAGTGTCGTGAACGGATTTCCCAATCTCGTTCACGATGTAAAAAATAAGGAAAAAGTTCAGAAAAAGTCTCCACCGAAGTGGGCGTTCTCCATATATGTAAAGGACATATATGGGCGGTTAAAAACTGCTCTAGAGCACTTCGGGAATCGTCCCGGTCTAGCCTGATTTTTATAACATACCAAAAGTATGGCGGATTGGATCTTAGTAGCAGATACAACGATGGGCGAAGATAGTTGATATGTCTGTTTCAAATAAGGCTGTAGATAGTCAAGAGAAAGAATGAAAGGTGTCGCGAGCTTTAAAAGGGTAGAAATGATGACGTCACGTTTACGCGGGAGACAGTGAACGAACACAACATGAAGATTACTCACAACAGCTCGATCGAGACACTGACAGTCCTGTCATAACAAAACACAACAACAACAACAAAAACCTATCACAATAATCAGTTACATAAAATCTTCCCCACATTCCTCCCCCTCCTAAAATGCTTTCCCTCCTGAAGTTATACCCGATATAGATTAAAAGTGGGAAGATCTCATGTTTGCATAAGTTTGTCTGGTCCTAAAACATTACTTAGAATATCTATATCAGAACATAGTACTTATGAAAATTGGACCAAAATTTATAAAAGTAAAAGATAGCTTGTTAGGAGGGATATAATATTTTAAATTTCATTGGGGATATAAGCAATCAAAATTGTAAGGCAATATCAGTGGTTGTTTGCTGCACTTGTAAATGGCTGGATATATATATCCCATTTTTTTTTTTCCTTTAAAACAATGCAGCTGAAATAGAGCTTATTTAGTATTTACATTATTGCTAGCAGGCCAGGGAATCTCTTTATTAATTAATAGACAGGATGACAATCACCAGGGATAATGTCAGAAATAAAACAAGCATGGTTGGAACCATGTCAGTTACCAATTCATGTTAATGTCTATAATACAGGTCTTGTCACAAGGTGGTAACCATCATCATTTTAAAGCTTATGCTTCTGACTCACCTGATTGAGGTAGTAAAATACCTTCTGATGTATAGCCATAATTCCCTCCCTCTCCTGCTTGAGGTGATCACCCATGTGTTCATGTTATCAGTTCATAGGGGTACCACTACCATGATTTCCTGGCCCACATGGTCGTCGTGGTACCCTCATGGGCTCTTTCTCACATCTTGGCTTATTCTGGTTCCATCAGGTTGGGTCGGGTTCTAGAGCCATTATCAGATGGGCCTCTGGGTAGCTCTCTCCCTTCCTCGCCTGTGATTCCGAGGGGTACCATCCCTGGTATCATCAGGTCTCTGGGTTCAGGGGGGCTTACACCAGGTATCATCAAGCCTGTGAGTCCGAGGGGTTCCAACCCTGGTATCATCAGGTCTTGGGTTCGGGGCACTTTTTTAGCTTTCATCAAACCTGTGATTGTTTGGGGTATCATCAGGCTCCCTGTGCATGGTGTCTGCTCCTGGTGTCTCTAGTAGTCCCTTGTGCCCTTGAGTCATCATGATGTGAGAAGTTTCTTAGTGGGGAGGTGAAACCTCTACCCTTTGATGGGGAGGTGAAAGTGTCACCTCTACCCCTTCTCCTTCAGCCTTTGGTTCCAGTATAGTATCATCAGGCTGAGCTTCTCTGGCATTTTCTTTGGAATTGAACCCCGTCATCACTGTCACTGCCATGTTGACAGTGGTGGCATCGACTCGTTGCTATTCTGCTCAGTTGATACAGACCGTGATGTTGCTCCAGACAGTCATACATACTTTGTTGTTTCTTTCCATGGTCTGGGGTTTGTCTTTTTGTACATAGCAACAGATATGAGTCATGACAGAGTTGGAGGCTTCTTGATTGACCTTTCTTCTTAAAGTTTGTGTCTGTTTTTTACACATAACACTGCACCGAAGACGAAATCTGCAATGATGCTGGCAGGACTGATCAGGATTGCATTCAGTTATAAATTATTATTATTATTATTATTTGTTGTTTTTTTTTTGTTTTTTTTCTGTCTTCGAAGTGCACTTTGTTGCCTCTTCTAATTCCATAGTCGAATTTCATCTATTCAACTCTGTCTTCAATGGTTTCCTAGCAGTCTTGTGAGCTTGCTTTAAACATAATTTTTAACATTTCGCCAATAATTACCCCTCTTCCTTTATGGGTTTAGGCATAAGCTCACATCCTTTGTTGTAAAATCTATCTATCATTGACTGCACTACAGATGATGGAAGCAATTAGTAATACATATTCTTCCTAGGTATGTAGCTTCATAATGTCACCATTTTTCTTTTTTTTTTTCTTTCGCTCTTCTTGACCATTTTTCACTAGTCAGAGAGCGGTGGTTCAGGTCTTGTGCCTTTAAGGAGGCTACCCATGCCATGTCTAGTTTATTCCTTGATTTGAAATTATTATCAAGGAAATAATTGACCTGAATAAGAATTCTTAACTGCTGCTCATGTCATTACTTGCACTGTGGTGGTGATTGAAGTGATCTGATTTGGGAGAGTTATTTTGCATCTTTGTTGAGGGCCATAGAATGCCATTCTCAACTTATGTCGTGGGTATCCCAAATGGATTAGAGTTGTTAGGTCCTGGCCTCTCATATTTACTTTTATATTTTAACCACAGTAAGCAGCCTTAAGTAACACATTGACATCACTGGAGGGTGGCAAGAAGATATATATGACTTGTGATCTCACTCTCTTTGCTATTTCATGCTTCTTGATGTCATGTACTGGATATGCTTACACACAATTTCAAAATCTCTTGAAGTGGCAATTTCAGCAGGTTTATTCTCCATCACTTCATTCGTCCAAAGTGGTCATTGTGAAGTAAGAAGAGATTCTGGCTTATTGTATAATATATTATTGTGCAGCGTCCACCAGTCTTGTCTGTTGGGCATGGAGCTGAGATGTTTTAAGTTTGAAAGACGATCGTCAAAATATTTTCCAAGGACAAGGGTATCAACAAGGAAGGCTAGTATCCTTTTCTGGTTTAACCCTCTCAGCACTTGATTATTCTAGAATATGTCCTAGGGTTATGGAACAGTTCAATGGAAGTTTATTAAACTCAAGCGTCCTTGGTATGTACGGAAAGCTGCTTTGTGCTAGAAATCTTCATGAACTGGGGATCTACCAATAAGCCAAATTGGATGCACAAACAGATCTGTCTTCCGTACCAATAGTGCCGTTGCAGCAGCCCAGCTCCAGTTGAGGGTTGTATTACCCCTGCTTTAAGCATCTTGTCTAACATTTCATCTTCTTCTTTGGTAAAGTGAACGGGGGTACGTCGCAAGCCTAGTTTAATTGGCTTTGCATCTCCTGTATCAATGTGGTGTTGTATTGCTTGATATTCCCACAGCAATTGTTCAACTTTACCTAGTCTCTCATCTCCCAGAATGGACGTAACTCTCTGCCAGAGATCTATAAGTTTGTCTGGTAGTTGGATCGGCTGGCAGGAAGTGCTTGATATGGAGCATTCCCCCTCCGTTTTTGTCGTGGGGTTGCTGAGTTCGTCCACTTCTGTTAAATTCAGCCAGTCATCTTCGTCATCCTCAATTATATCACTTGCTTCCAGGGGAAGCAGTTGTCCTATTTCCGTCCCTTTTTTGAGGAAGCATTCATCACCTGTGTTGATCAAGCACACTGTAACAACTGGTTTGGTTACGTGCAGGGTATGGCCCACAGAAATTGGCAGATTTCTATATGGTTCCAGGTACATAAATGGTGAATTGGGCAGATAGTTTAACTCAACATTAGTGATTACTTCTGACTGGGCTGGTATGATCAATTTGTGGGGAATGGCAATCTTGATAGCTGTTCGGTTTCCATCATCCATTGGTAAACCTGTTTGTGCCATGTCACACTTGGGACTTACATTTTCAGTTGAATTTGTTGCAAGAGGAATAATTTGATTTTGACAAAATAATTGTTGTTTTTCCACATCAATCTTTGCCCTTAATTTCCTCAGCAGGTCTATTCCTAATAGCATTGGGTCGAAAATGGGAGCAACATAGATATGAGTTAGCAGATGAATCTCTCCCAATCGCAAGTGTAGTGGCCCCACTAATTTTGCAGAGAAGCTTTGATCTTTACCTGCTGCAAACATCTTCATGGACTTCGTACAAGTGGGGGTGGGTAGGATTTTGTTATGGGTGTTTTCAGAGATGATGGTAACATCTGCTGCGGTATCCACCACTGCTTGTACAGGGACGTTTTCAATTGTACATTGTACTTTAAGGGCAGATTTTGACTGTAACCTTGCAATACAGATACATTCTTCATCAAAATAAGGTTTCACAATCTGTTCTGGATCTTGGCTAGACCGATATACATTGTGGCTTCCGTTGTTTGTCTGCTGGGCAAGGTTTTCCTTAGTTTCTTCATGTTTCATAAAATTAGTCCAGTCAGAAGAATAGGGGCACAAATTGCTCATAGTCTTATATCTGTGTTGTGCCTCAAAAACTGGGTCCTCTTTAATTGCCCTTGCTTGAACTGGGATCAATTCCGGGCTCAAACTGATCCCTGCCCGTTTGGCGCCTTGTCTTCCTTTGGGCGACCTTTCATGGAGCAGTCTCTAGCATAGTGGTCTTGACCTCCACATGAAAAACAGGCACTTGATGATGGGGAATTGGAGCGGGATCTTGGCTGAGTACGTCGAGCGCCTCTTTGCATAACTTCCAAGACTTGACTTTGGAGTGTAATGAGAGTGTCTAATTTACTTTGGGTTTGTTCATGCATTGATAACATCTTTTTGAACATTGCCTCAACACTCATCTCAGTCTTCTGTTGTACACCAGCTGTCTTAATGCTCGTGTTGCGAGTCACTGCTCTAATTTGGCTATAGTCTTCCAATTCCTCAGATTCTGACCCAGATTCTTCATCGTACACATTCACCGCTTGGATAGAGGGCTCTCTGAACCGCACGGTGTTGCTGGTACTTGGTCTATCCTTTCGTGCACGCCAACCAACTTGCTGAGAATTTTTAAAAAGCTTATATGTTCTCAGGGCTTGGTCCATCGTGGTGCACTCCTGACATGCAATATATTGGGCTGCCTTCACGTCATATAGTCCTGTTATAAAATGGGCTACCACTTGGGACTCTAAATTGCGGGTGGACTGTCCAGGAAATGCCTGCAGTGCCAACTCCCATAGCTTGTCAACATAGTCTAAGACATCTTCTTTTTCAGCCTGCGTAGTGCTGTTGAATTGTATCAGAGTTGCATGTTGTAGCTGCTGATCACCAAATCGATTTCTCAGGGTGTCATATGCATCTCGTATGTCTGTAAAGACTATCGACTGATGGATCCGTGAGAGATAATCCGCTGCTTTTCCTTCCAGGGCTAGGCCCAGGAAAAATAGTTGGTCACGGAGATGTTGAATATTATGATAATTCAGAAAGTTCTGAAAATTATATTCAAACGTATCCCATCTTTTTGTCCCATTGAAAGAGATAGATTTAGGCAGCTGTACCTTGGACGGGGGTGGCAAAAGTGGGCCTCCACTGCTCATTCTCCATAATGATCCGTGGAATTGCGATCCGCAGGTGGGGCCTCGTAGGAATGCATGTAACTAGTCTCATCCCTCCATCCTCGTCTTTCCCTGTGCATGCTTGCCTCAATTAAGCATCCTCCTGTTCTAAGGTTCTTCTCATAGATGGTTTTCTTCGTGGTAGCCGGCGGGTTTGCCTTACTTTGTCTCTTGCATATCCACAATCCTCTCTTTGCGGGCCCATTGATGTGAGACCCTTGTTTGAGAAATCTTGAGAGGGTGGGTCCAATGTGTGAGTTATAGATTCAGGACATTCAGAGTAAGGCACCTTGTCCATGTAATTTTGACAAAATTTAGCTTCATGAACGAAAGGAACCCGCTCGCGGTCGGATGCCAAAAAGGATGTTGGGTAATGGTTTTCGGTAGGCTGATCGTGCCACGCATTACGAATGGTGCGTTTCGCATTGTTACAAAATGTCGGGTTCGCAACACTACTAGCACCTTCTTGAGGATTGCTAGTAGTGTCATGTTCAGGATACGAACCTGCAGCTTTAGATGGGGTCTGCTGCGCAGACAGTTCC
This sequence comes from Berghia stephanieae, assembly GCF_034508935.2. NCBI lineage: Eukaryota > Metazoa > Mollusca > Gastropoda > Nudibranchia > Aeolidiidae > Berghia > Berghia stephanieae. Next base: position 43,448,180 of record NC_088369.1, read on the forward strand.
CTTCGTCTGTCTCCAGCACCAGACGCATTATCATTCGAATCCATTTTATTTGGGGAACTGTCGCGAGAGGTACCAGGGGCATGTTCACCTGGTTTCTCAAAAATGCACGATTCGGAAACCGAAAAATCAAAAAGTTCTAACATGTCACCATTACTGATCTTATCTATCACATCCTCCTTAGTGAGTAAACCCTTACGTGCTCGAATGTCAAGCAGGGTTTTAGCCAAAGGCTTGCTTATATGAGATGACCTTAAAAGGTCCTTAGCAGTAATGACATTAATCATTATCTTTGCATCCATTTTGGATTAAACTGAAATATGATAATTATTTATTTCAGTTAAAATGACAGACCAGTTGATGCAAATCAATTAAAGCAATGATAAAGTCTGTAAACTTGGAATACTCTCAGATCCCTTCTCACTTGAATACAACTCTACACCACAGTTGATAGATTTCACTATTTTCACTGTTTAATCACTGGGTTAGAGTTAGAGGTGGTTCTTATCCTATTTAGACACTGACCAGGTGTCTAAGGCAAGTGGATATGTTTACAGAGTCTGGATGTAAAGAGTTCAGAGAAACATCCAATATATAGGGGGTTTAGGAGCGTGTAAAGCTGGAAAATAGTTTCTGTGTTTGGTGAGTAGAAACACTTTTACATGGCTGCCTAAGCTTTGACTTTGATCATCTAAATAAAGACAGATGATACTGACTGACTGTTACCTTTTGTTTAGAAAAGCACAGTGAGATTGTTAAGCAACAATCTTGGCGCCAATTATTTGTATATTATTCACAGAAATAGTATTGTTGATGTCAAATATTGGAAAGTATTTAAATAGACATGCAAATAATTTAGCTCACATGCAGGTTGATGAATTCCAATCTTAGTTGAGACATCAGTGGGGAGTGAAAACCATGACCCCAATAATGGTTCACCAGGCTAATTCTTTGAAGTGAATTGATTAAGCCCTCATGCACTTTCAAGTAAAATTATTGAATTGTACTCACCAATTTTGCTCCATTTTGTTGAATAGAAATCACAATTGCACAATTTATTGGCAAAAATAAACGAAAGTTGAGCTCGAAGTCTCGATGAAAAAATTGAGCTGAGCTGAGATCTAATTTCGCCATTCAAAAATAATTGCCGACCCCTATACGGCTTTCCTCTCTGGTTTAAGCAATGAAAAAACACAACTAAACCAGGGGAACTCAATTCAAGGCGCTATACTTACAACACAATCAGATGAAACAAGTTTTTAGATTCATAATTCTGATTTGTTTACAAGAACTCTTTACCTTGAAGAAGTCAATTCCCGTGCACTGAGTGCTACCATACACTTTAAAAATGGCAGGGTTCGGAAATTAGTCGCAGCGCCAATTGTCGTGAACGGATTTCCCAATCTCGTTCACGATGTAAAAAATAAGGAAAAAGTTTAGAAAAAGTCTCCACCGAAGTGGGCGTTCTCCATATATGTAAAGGACATATATGGGCGGTTAAAAACTGCTCTAGAGCACTTCGGGAATCGTCCCGGTCTAGCCTGATTTTTATAACATACCAAAAGTATGGCGGATCGGATCTTAGTAGCAGATACAACGATGGGCGAAGATAGTTGATATGTCTGTTTCAAATAAGGCTGTAGATAGTCGAGAGAAAGAATGAAAGGTGTCGCGAGCTTTTAAAGGGTAGAAATGATGACGTCACGTTTACGCGGGAGACAGTGAACGAACACATGAAGATTACTCACAACAGCTCGATCGAGACACTGACAGTCCTGTCATAACAAAACACAACAACAACAACAACAAAAACCTATCACAATAATCAGTTACATAAAATCTTCCCCACACCTGGAATTCAATTTGTTTGATTTGATTTTTTTCTTTCTTCTTTGCTGAAAATGAATCAAGGTGATGGTTGTCATCAGATGGCTAGTGCATTGTGGTACAAAACTATTAGGGTCACATCATCAGATGGCTAGTGTATTGTGGTACAAAACTCAGGGTCACATCATCAGATGGCTAGTGTATTGTGGTACAAAACTATCAGGGTCACATCATCAGATCGCTAGTGTATTTTGGTACAAAACTATCAGGGTCACATCATCAGATGGCTAGTGTATTGTGGTACAAAACTATCAGGGTCACATCATCAGATGGCTAGTGTATTGTGGTACAAAACTATCAGGGTCACATCATCAGATGGCTAGTGTATTGTGGTACACAATTACCAGGGTCACATCATCAGATGGCTAGTGCATTGTGGTACAAAACTATCAGGGTCACATCATCAGATGGCTAGTGCATTGTGGGGTAAAACTATCAGGGTCACAACCTTTATAGATGAATTGTGTACTTTTGTAGACAGAGGGCAGTAGAAAATCCTGGGCTGGGGATTGCACAGCATGTCTTTGGAGTATGGCTACTGTTATGGATTTTTAAATAAGAGATGATTTTTTTTTCTTTTTAATCATCGCTAGGTTATATGTCATATGTCAATGTATTGATTTATATTATACTTGAGTCAGATATTGTATGTGTTAATATTATATATATTTGAGTGTATTCCTCTTAGTGGGGATCTGTGCTTGTGTCTGGAAGAGACTTTTAGGCGATTTTAAACTAAGTACACTGATGGTGTGCTGTTTGAATCTACATCTGTTCCCTATTTAAACAACTCCACTCTGTCTTACTTTGTCTTGTGTGCTTTCAATTTTTAAACCTATAACTTTTATCTAACCCATTTCCTTCCTTTTTGCTGACGCTGAAATAACCTAAATGTGTAACAAGCGCTGTAAAACCCTTAAAGTATAAAACATCGATGTATACCATAGAATACCATATTAATGTGTACATGATATTGAGATGTATACTGTAGAATACCATATTGAATTGTATACCGTATTGTGATGTATACCATAGAATATACCATATTTGAGTTGTATACCATAATGAGATGTATCAGTAGAATAGCATATTGAGTTTATATACCAGATTGAGAAATATAACGTAGAATACCATATTGAGTTATATAGGGAATGAGATTAGCGGAAGAGTAGCGTCCCTTGATTGGGTGGACGAGGACGAGAGACGCATGCGCACAACGAACATGACGTTCTCTCTCTAATAACTTTTCCGCCGGTGACGTCACAGGCTATGGATGACGTCCAATCAAGGGACGCTACTCTTCCGCTAATCTCATTCCCTATACACCGTATTGAGATATATACCGTAGAATACCGTATCGAGATGTATTTGTTTTTGTTTTTTTTTAAATGGCTAACCTGCCATATTTGGATGGTCGTCTTTCATCTACCAGTCAGTGAGAGTGATGTGTCCCTATTGATGCGGATATGGTGCTTTGAAGCTTATCAATGGCTTCAGGATTTTATTTATTTATTATTGTTTTTCTTGTTGTTTTATATTTCAAATCCCTTATATATATATATATATATATATATATATATATATATATATATATATATATATATATATATATATATATATATATATATATATATATATAAAGGGGGCTTAGCCATCAGCAACATTTTTCATTAAGGGCGATACATGCTGCCTGTTAGGTGATATTACTTTTTTCCCCCACCTACAATAACTATAACAATATATTATATGTGTGGTGGCCCAGCAAAATCGGGTATAAGACGCAAGACCTAAAAAACCATAACAGGCTAAAATAGATGAATTTGGGGCAAACTATCAAATTCAAATTGAGTTTTTTCAGTCAAGATTATCTTTGATTATCGATTTATAAGTGTGTGAAAGCATTTTCATGACAATAAGCCATAAATTATTATATATATTTTCCTGGGTGGGGATCCTGACCTCCCATAGTGGGCAGGGAGGTACTTTGCTGTGTCTTCTATCCCCTTATATCTGTTTTCCAACATGCTTTCTGTCTTTGTCTTGGAATGAGATTACTTGGTTTTTTTTTCCTAGCCCTGGTCGGGGTCCTCTGGGAGGGAAACAGTCAAATGCATAGTTATTGTTTTGGGAGATGATATTTTTTTCCTTGTAAATCATCTCTCTGTTATGTATTAGTATATTTGTTTATTTTTAATGTATACTGTAAGCATTTGAGTGTATTCCTCTTGGTTGGACTTTGTTCTTGTGTCCGGATGAGACTTATAGGTGATCTCAAACTAAGTACATTGGTGGTATGCTCTTGGAATCTACATCTGATCCCTATTTGTTATCAGTTCCCCTTTGTCTTACTTTCTCTTGGGTGCTTTAATTGTAATTCTAGAACTTTTTACCATCCCATTTTCTTCCTTTTTACTGGCGCTGATATGACCTAAATGTGTTGCAAGCGCCGTAAAACCCTTAAAAACAAACAAAACAAACATTTCCCCTCTGAAATGAAACTGATCGATTGGATTCAAGTTTTAAACTTTTGACTATGAATGATTTCGTTCTCAGTATCTAAATCACCATACGACACAACACAATTGAGGCGATGTGTCGCGTATAAGTGGGTCAAACTTTTATAATGTGTTAAATAAATAAATAAAAATAAATTGAACTTTTATATAGCGCAATATCCACTAAACAAATGTGCTCAAAACGCTTTACAAAGGGTCCCTGACCAACAGAAACACGTAATGTGTAGAATGAGACATAACGCCTGTGAGGCGATTTTACAATTTTTTTTCCGACAGAGACAACGCTGTTGACGTCATTACTCATTTTACACCTGAGTACGGTGAGAGAATGTGAGTAAAGAGTCATTTCCAAAGAATCAACTATGCGCTGAGCGAGGCTCGAACCCAGGACCTTATGATCCGAAAGGGAGTGTCGTACCACACGACCACATAGCCACACAAAACGTATTATTATACGTATTATGAATTCCAATGTATGGATTTGAAGACCTTCCTACTATTATGAAAAATTTGTAGAAATACCAAATTTTGGCCCCAATTTCTGAATTTCATGATCATCTCTCTGTGCGGCTATGTGGTCTAGTGGTATGACACTCGCTTTTGGATCGGAAGGTCCTGGGTTCGAGCCTCGCTCGGCGCATAGTTCAGTCCTTGGAGTAGGCTCTTTACTCACATTCTCTCTCCGTACTCAGGTGTAAAATGAGTACCTGGCTGTTAACAGTGCTGTCTCTGTCCGAAAAAATTGTAATATCGGCTAACAGGCGTCTTGTACCGTCCTACTTGTTAAATGTTGCTGTGGCCAGGGACCCCTTGTAAAGCGCTTTTTGCTCATTTTATGAAGATTGCGCTATATAAAAATTCAATTTTTCTAAAGCTCAATCTCTAAGACCTTATAACTTTTTAAAAATGAAAATGGATGTTAAACTACACAACTTTAGGATTTTCTTGGGTGCTTTGATTGTAGTTCTAGAACTTTTTACTATCCCATTTTCTCCCCTTTTACTGGCGCTGATATAACCTAAATGTGTTACAAGCGCCGTAAACCCCTTAAAAACAAAACAAAACAAACAACTTTAGGATTTTGAAGTAGAATTTAATTCTTATGAGGGTAATTGTTGATTTTGAAAACTAACTATATTGACTACCATTTTTATCTCCTAAAAATTACGAATTTGCACATTTTCAAATAGGCAGGCCTTAATTGACTTCAACAGTCATGACGTCACTTCCCTCGTAATGACGCATAGTAACTTAGTAACTGGTTCTAAACTATCGGAACAATGGCGGACGCCCTTATGAAATATTTCTCCGACGGCATAAAAGTGTATCCAGAGGAGAAAAACGTTATAAACGTGATCATGTTTTGACTTTTATACATTATGATCACATGACATATGTAAAGTAATAGCCAGCATGAAGAATAAAAAGTACCCATTTTCTTTGTTTAGAACCAAGCTACCCACCGTTGCTGGGCGACGTGACATCAGACTATTGAATCCAATTATTGTAAATGATCTAGCTGGGTGGGGTTCCTGACCTCCCATAGTGGGCAGGGAGGTACTTGCTGTGTCTTCTATCCCCTATATCTGTTTTCCAACTTGCTTTCTGTCTTTGTCTTGGAAAGAGATTACTTGGTTTTGTCCTGGCCCTGGCCTGAGTCCTAGCTGGGAGGGAAACAGTCAAATGCATAGTTATTGTTTTGGGAGATGATATTTTTTTCCTTGTAAATCATCTCTGTGTTATGTATTATTATATTTGTTATTTTGAGTGTATAATGTAAGCATTTGAGTGTATTCCTCTTTGTTGGATTTTGTGCTTGTGTCTGGATGAGACTTGTAGGTGATCTCAAACTAAGTACATTGGTGGTATGCTCTTGGAATCTACATCTGATCCCTATTTGTTCCCAGTTCCCCTTTGTCTTACTTTCTCTTGGGTGCTTTAATTGTAATTCTAGAACTTTTTGCTATCCCATTTTCTTCCTTTTTACTGGCGCTGATATAACCTAAATGTGTTGCAAGCGCCGTAAAACCCCTAAAAACAAACAAACAAACAAACAATATAAATGATCTAGTCCTGGTGTTCATCTACAATGTTGAGAGACGTTTTAAGGCGGCCTTCCTTTTCATGTATTCATCCTTTCATGTACTCACATATATTATATATTCTTTTTAAAAGCTAGTACCTCCTTGGCTTTGTGCATTCATTCATTCATTCATTCATTCGTTCGTTCGTTCGTTCATTCATTCAATTTTTCTGTTTATGCTAGTACCCCATTGGTTTCATCATTCATTCATTCATTCATTCATTCATTCGTTCGTTCGTTCGTTCGTTCGTTCATTCATTCATTCAATTTTTCTGTTTATGCTAGTACCCCATTGGTTTCATCATTCATTTATTCATTCATTCATTCATTCATTCATTCATTCATTCATTCATTCATTCATTCATTCATCCATCCAAATATTCATTCAATCACTCATTCATCAGTCAGTCACCATCAACCAAACATTTCAACTATTTCATTTTTCAGTTCAGATTTATATACATATATAACTTTTAACAGCTGTTGATATACCAAAAATGCTTACCATTTCCTACATGTGTTGAGATATACTGCCAATGAATGTCTATTTATATACAATTATATATTGTATACATACATTTCATTTAATAAACATTTAGATCAAAAGTTTATAATTTTTTCCGTATTTATATTTCATTTACATATATATGTTTTTAAATTTATTTTTCATTTGCCCCCTCCCCCCCCCCCCCCCCCCCCCCCCACACACACACACACGAATCCCGGCCGATGGCCTCTTCGTAGGTCTATATCCTTTCTTCTTCTTCTTCTTCTTCTTCTTCTTCTTCTTCTTCTTCTTCTTCTTCTTCTTCTTCTTATGGGTGGGGTTCCTGACCTCCCATAGTGGGCAGGGAGGTACTTACTGTGTCTTTTATCACCCTCTATCTGTTTTCCAACATGCTTTCTGTCTTTGTCTTGGAATGAGATTATTTGGTTTTGTCCAGGCCTTTGGCCGGATACCCTGACTGAGAGGGAAACAGTCAAATCTATGGTTAGTTTTGGGAGATGATTTTTTTTCCTTGTATATCATCTCTCTGTTATGTATTGTTATTTTGTATTTTTAATATATGATTTGTAAACATTTGAGTGTATTCCTCTTAGTTGGGACCTGTGCTTGTGTCTGGATGAGACTTTTAGGTGATCTCAAACTAAGTACTTTGATAGTGTGCTCTTGGAATCTACATGTTCCCTATTTGAACCAATTCCCCTTTGTCTTACCTTTTTTGGGTGCTTTAATTGTAATTCTAGAACTTTTTACTTTCCCATTTTCTTCCTTTTTACTGGCGCTGATAATATGACCTGAATGTTTTGCAAGCGCTGTAAAACCCTTAAAAACAAAAATAAATAAATCATATTTTGCTTTAAATATATATAATGGTTTGAGTGTGTTCCCCTTAGTGGGGCCTGTGCTTGTGTCTGGATAAGACTTTTAGGTGATCTCAAACTAAGTATACTGATAGTGTGCTCTTGGAATCTACTTCTGTTCCTTATTTGAACCATTCCGCTTTGTCTAGCCTTTTCTTGGGAACTTGCAATTGTAAATAAATAACTTTTTTGACTATCTATCCCATTTTCTTCCCTTTTACTGTCCTTGTAAAACTCCACGATAAAATGAAAAATATACATTACTCGCCGGATTCTAGCCCGCTCTCGGGAGAAGCAAAAAAGTGTGCTAGAATCTGAGCGTACCATAATGATGATGATGATGATGATAATAATAATAATAATAATAATAATAATAATAATAATAATAATAATAATAATAATAATAATAATAATAATAATAATAATAATGATGATGATGATGATGATGATGATGATGATGATAATCAAAAACAATACTACTACTATACTACTACTACTACTACTACTACTACTACTACTACTACTACTACATACTACTACTAATAATAATAATAATAATAATAATAAATAATAATAATAATAATAATAATAATAATATAATAATAATAATAATAATAATAATAATAATAGTAATAATAATAATAATAGATTGCGCTTATATATAGCGTATATTCTCGTTGGAGGGATCTATGTGCTTTACAATAAAGTCTCGAGAATAAAAAGAAACGTGAAAACATGTCATCCAAATATTAGCAACAGGTCTATAGGGAATGAGATTAGCGGAAGAGTAGCGTCCCTTGATTGGAAGTCACGAGTGGAAAAGTTATTAGTGAGAGAACGTCATGATGGTTGCGGGGCATGAGACACTTCACCGAAAGCGAGGACGAGAGAGACGCATGCGCAAAACCATTTTACGTTCTCTCTTAGGGTGACGTCCAATCAAGGGACGCTACTCTTCCGCTAATCTCATTCCCTATACATACATGCAAGTAAATTTATATTATATTATAAAAATAAAATGAAAATGTCTCACACGTAACAGGGACATAAATAGATACATTAAAATTGTATGATATGTTGAAATATTTTTTTTTTAAACCAATAAACATATAACAAAATATAATTATGTCACATATTTCTTGATTTCTTGATTTCTAATGATCAAATCTTATAATATTTGTTATAAAGGTAACGTTTTAAAATGTTTTTAAATAATATTTTGAGTCTAAAAATCGAATGTCCTCGGGCAGGCTGTTCCAAATTTCAGGCCCTGCAAATTTAAAAGATCTTCCACCATGTTTTTAGCCGCACTTTAATAGGGTTAAACAGTCGTGACGTCACTTCTCTCGCAATGACTCATATTAACTTAGTAACTGGTTCTAATCTATCGGAACCTTGGCGGACGCTCTTATGAAATAAATCTCCGTCGAGCATAAAATTGTATCCAGAGGAGAAAAAAACATGATTAATCTGATCATGTTTTGACTTTTATACATTCTGATCACATGACATGTGAAAAAGTTCTAGCCAGCATGAAGATTTAAAAAGTACAGATTTTCTTTGTTTAGTAGAACCAAGCTGCTGGTTGCTGGGCGGACGTGACATCAGACTAATGAATCCTATTACGCCCAGATGAATAAAAGTTAATCTGATTGTTATTGGAGCAAACCAGTACATTCTGTCACAAGCTCCAGCACGTTTTATTGCCGACCGTGCTGAAATTCGGCGTTCTCGAATCCAGCAAGTACTTTTCCAAAATGTGAGTTCAATAAAATAGTGTATGCATCATTAAATATGCTCAAAGCGCTTTACAACGGGTCTCAAGCCAACATCACCGCCTGGGTGGGGATCCTGACTTCCCATAGTGGGCAGGGAGGTACATGCTGTGTCTTCTATCCCCCCTCATACCCGTTTTCCAATTGTTTCCTGTGATTGTCTTGGAATGAGATTACTTAGTTTTGTCCTGATCCTTGCCGGAGTTCCTTGGCTGGGAGGGAAACAGTCGAATGTATAGTTATAGTTTTGGGAGATGATATTTTTTCCCTTGTAAATCATCTCCCTGTTATGCATTGTATTATGTTTAGTCTACATATTATATTATATGATTGGTAAACATTTGAGTGTATCCCTCTTAGTTGGGACCTGTGCTTGTGCCTGGATGAGACTTTTAGGTGATCTCAAACTGAGTACGTTGACGGTGTGATCTTGGAATCTACATCTGTTCCCTATTTGAACTAATAGGATTCAATAGTCGTACCGTCTCTTCCTTCCTAATGACGTATGGTAACTTAGTAACACTGGCTCAAAACTATCGGAACAATGGCGGACGCCGTATGAAATATTTCTCCGGCGAGCTTAAAAGCGTATCCAGAGGAAAAAAACCCATCAATTTGATCATGTTCTGACTTTTACACATTCTGATCACAAGGCATATGAAAAGGGAATGAAAAGTTCTCGCCAGCATGAAGAATAAAAAGTAAAGATTTTCTTTGTTTAGAACCAAGATGGCCGCCGTTGCCGGGCGCGTGACATCAGACTACTGAATCCAATTCCCCTTTATCTCACCTTTTCTTTTGTGCTTTAATTGTAATTCTAGAACTGTTTACTATCCCATTTTCTTCCTTTTTACTGGCGCTGATATGACCTTAATGTGTTGCAAGCGCCGTAAAACACTTAAAAACAAACAAACAACATCACCGCTTTACATGTATGACAAGACATAACGTCTATTAGGTGCTCATACATCTATTTTTCCAACAAAGAAAATGCTGTTACAGACAAAGATGTTCATTTTACTCCGTAGTAACGAAAGGAACTTTTGTAAGGACCCAACTTAGCCCCTACCACAGCGGGACTGGAACCGGGAACCTAAGGACCACAAGATCCGAAAATTGGTATGAAAAAAAAAAGAAAAGTTTATATATCGTTTTTTTTTTTTTCATATGCAAATCTTTACAATTGAAGACAATATTTTAATTTTGTTTCTCCATACTGGACTCAGTTGTAAAGAAAATTGACATCTGATTGGCGGCATAGAGACGAATATTTGATAACACATTAATATGATACACAGGTACACAATGGGTATCTAGATCTAGATTTTAACGTTATCATTTGAAGAGAGAGATAGAGAGAGAGAGAGAGTGAGAGAGAGAGAAGAGAGAGAGAAGGGGGGGGGGAAGAGGGAGATAGTAAGAGATAGAGAGAGAGGGAGAGAGAGAGAGAGAGATAGGGGCGGGGGGAGGGAGGGAGGATAAATAGATTGATATATATAGATACTTTTGAGAAAGAGAGAGAGAGAAGGGAGATAGTAAGAGATAGAGAGAGAGAGAGAGAGAGAGGGGGGGGGAGGAGGAGAGGGAGGATAGATAAATAGATATATAAATATAGATTTTGAGAGAGAAAGGGAGAGAGTGTGTGTGTGTGTGTGTGTGAGAGAGAGAGAGAGAGAGAGAGAGAGAGAGAGTGAGAGAGAGAGAAGTATAAAAATAGGGATGACCATGAAAAGGAGACCTAACACGAAAATGCTATTTTTGGCTACACACTCACGCACACACACACACACACACACACACACACACACACACACACACACATATCGTGTCCCCTGACACGTCCGTCAACAATGTGCTCAATACAATACCCGTCTGTACGCAGAACATGGAAGTCTTTAAAACATTTCCAGAGGTCTTCCCAGAAAATCTATTTATAGACATTCCTCGTGACGCTCCAACGCCAGTCATCCGTGACGTGGTTTCTTGATTTCAGTGTCGGGTAATTTTGGTTTTTATGGCCAAAATGAAAATGATCAAATTCGACTTCTGTCGATTTCGTATCATTTATCATGATATAGACGCCTTGGTGGAAGACCTCATGAAGCTAAGCAAGTTTACCAACATTGTACTGCAGTGGATTCCAGGACACTGTGGATACTTGGAAATCAGATCGCTGACCAACTGGCAAAGGCAGGCAGTCGCATACAGCAACCCTCCCCAACGTACTCAACAGGAGAAATTAACAAAATGGCCAAATTTATCCAGTCTCAGAGATGGAGAGAGAAGCACCCAGAATACAACATGAATGACCCAATCAAGGTGCTCGACAGAAAGGAACAGGTCATCATCTTCAGACTGAGAACTGGACACAACCAGTTAAAGGAACATATGTGGAGGATGTCCAGAGCAGGTACCTCTGGACAATGTGACTGCGGACTTGAAAATGAAAATGGACATCATGTCCTAATGGAATGTCCAAGGTACAACCAGTTGAGAAGGAACTTCTGGCCTGACCCAACCCCATACACAAAGAAGCTGTACGGCAGTGAGGACGACCTCAGGACCACTGTGGGCTTCATTCACCAGACCGGACTGACCATGTGACGTGACGGGAACGAAGAAGAAGAAAAAGTATCATTTATAATAACCCACCGTCTAAAAATTGTATTTTGAGCTTTTTTTTTTAGATTTTTTTATATAGCGCAACATCCGCTAAATCTGCTCAAAGCGCTTTACGAAGGGTCCCAGCAACATGCATGCAACATGTAGAACGAGACATTATGCCTGTTAGACGATATTACATTTTTCCCCCGACAGAGACAACGATGTTAACGGCCAGGTATTCAATTTACACCTGAGTACGGTGAGAGAATGTGAGTAAAGAGTCTTTTCCGAGGCTTCAGCTATGCGCCGAGCGAGGCTCGAACCCAGGACCTTCCGATCCGAAAGCTAGTGTCATACCACTAGACCACATAGCCGCACAAGATGTCAATTGAACTCAAGTTGTAAACGCTAAGCTTAGAATTATATTATAAACATCAGTATCACGCCGACAAAACTATTTTTTGAGACCTTGGAGAAGGCTCTTTACTCATATTCTCTCACCGTACTCAGGTGTAAAATGAGTACCTGGTCGTTAACAGCGTTGTCTCCGTCCGAAAAAATTGTAATATCGCCTTACAGGCGTCATGTCCCGTCCTTCATGTTAAATGTTGCTGTTGGCCTGGGACCATTTGTAAAGCGCTTTGAGCACGTTTAGTGGATATTGCGCTATATAAAAGCTCTTTTTTTTTTCATTGGGGGAGATCAAAGTGACTAATCAAAGTGAGCAGGTACTGATGTAAGATAAACAACTGAAAAAATGTGTATATGAAGCACAGACCTGCCAACCTTTCACATTCCAAAAGTGGAATCAGCCTGAGAATAAAAATTTGAGACAAAAAATAGGAATTTCACCTTTTTCACCCCTTCCCCCCCCCCCCCCCCCCCCCACACACACACATCTTAGAGACAATGACGGAATAGTACAAAAATGAAGAGTGAAAATAGGACTGATTCCGCCAGAAGTGGAAGGGTTGGCAGGTATGGAAACATTGCCAGACAAAAAAAAATATAAGACAGAATTTAGAATTTTTTTTTCTTATATTTGATATGTGAGGAAGTGACACCACGACCTTCCAACCCTATTGTCTCAAAACAGTAATTTTGTCGGGGTGAACCTGATGTTTATAATATAATTCTAAGCTTAGCGTATACAACTCGAGTTTCAA